>NW_024041039.1:29996633-30329041 GCF_014851395.1 Micropterus salmoides
TACCATTATAAAACAACATATTCCTACATGGACACTCAGTTGGATAAGTACACCTAGCTAAAACCAGTGCAGTCTAATGCAACAGCCCTGTTGTGAATCTGACTTTGATGTAGGTTATAATGTTCTGTTATTTTCATTATAGATTGTGATACAGAAAATGATGACAAAGAAATCAATACGATAAAACTTATTCTCTGTATGTGTTTTGAGATGACCCCGTGACACAAGGTTTGAAGGAGCATGCGTAGGTGGGGGCCCTTGTAAATGCAGAAATATGTTGGGAAACACAGGCATGACACAGTTAAGATCCCTAGTGGACACTGAAAATATACACAGACCTGCCAATGTGCAGTTTCAGTGTTTCAAGATTCCTTGTAAACACCCCCTTCCTTGATTTGAGCATTAAATTTCAATCAAAACAGGTCAGATTGGATTTGGGATAGCCCACATGTACACACGTGTACCTGCAGTGAAAAAATATGACAATCAAAAATACATTTGGTGGACTTCAGAACGTAATTAAACTAAACGTAAAAAACTTGTTTTTATTAAATGGAATTATTAATTATTGTTTTTATTAAATGGAATTAAAATATCATGGAATTATTTATTAATTCCATGATATTTTATTTTGTAAAGTAAATAAATTATGAATGAAATGAAATGAAATTCAACTGGAATGTCGTTATACAGTACCTGGGTACATGTATTACATGATACATGATAAATTAGAACACTAGAAGGTGAAAGAACATACGCTGTAATAAACAGTACTTTCTTTAAAACAGCAGAGCAGTTTTAAATAAAGCTCAATACTTTGCAAATCATTTGAATGAACACATAAATGTAAGCTCCATCAGCTTCAATCTGAGGACAAACATTTATTCCATGTCAGAGTACTGAAAACATGTCATCACTCCTGGCTGAGGAGGCTGAGAGCTCAATCCTGCAGTGCTCTTCCACGGTCTGTTCCTCACTGTAGGGACTGGTTTCATAGAGAAGGGCTCCCCTGGTGGACACATGAGATACTTCCCTTCCCTGTCCTCACAGCTCAATCTCTCCCATTACAATGTCACTGCTGCTCTGAGTAATTCCCACACATATTATTTTGACTGGGGGAGAGAGAGGTGGATTAGACTCCTTTTCTGACCCTATAATCCAGCTAAACTGTGGCATCAATCAGCAGAACCTTTAAACCAATCAGAGGCAGGTTCAGGCTGCTCTAACCGGCCGTGGCGCTGATTGACAGCTGCAGGAAAGGATAAAAGGTGACAGCGGAGAGGCCGGACTAGCTGCTGCACTGCCTCCGCATCATACAGGGTCATTCACACTCTGAAATGTTTTGATGCAGGAAGTCAGAGACAACCCAGACACGCAATCAGATGAGGTGTTACCATCCCAGAATTGTAGTCCCTCAGAGGTCCCTGTAAGTTCACAATCCTCTTACTGGTCATTGCTTCTTGGGCTGCTAATGCCATTAAAAATCCAATCCACACCGGTTTATCCGTTTAGGAGGACAATGGCTCTCATGAGCTGACCGCTGGGATTATACTGAGCAAATCCACAGGGAGCAAGAGGTGAGAGTGATTGGTGGCCACAGACACGGAGGCTGATTTTTGGGGTTCTTTATCTGACCATGTCTTAGTTTCTATAATCTCATTGGAGGTTCAGATGTGGGATTAGGAGAATAGCTTGAAAGGTGTATGTCGTGCATTTTTTCCAATGTGGACAATAAATTAATTTGGTTTCTACTAATATAGGTTACTCAATTTCAACCTAATTTTATTATTTATTACTGTATGATTTTTATGTCCTTGGGTGCCTAATGGCTCCCACTAAATATTGTAAATCTAGAATAATGCAAGAGGAGTGATGGAGCAAAAAACATATGTCCAACTCACAAAAGATCACATCACCCAGGACTGGGGCAGAAAAAGATTTCACTTTTTTATTGGTGTATTTAAAACACACATTTGACATATTTTGGGCAAAAGAAGCTGTCATCACACCCTCTAACAGGACATATGCAGTATGATTATAAGTTGACAATCTATATTGTATGATAGTTCTAAGAAAGACAGAATGAACTAATTGGCTGCTGCTCAAACCAAACCACAGTACTGCAAAGTAACAGTTTAACCTGAGAATCTCAATTTCTATTTTTACACCTTTGTGGTACATAATAGCTACATCTATGCGTTTTATCCTTGTCTCACCGTATTATCTGTGTGTAGCTGTATGTCTGGGTTTACTTCCTGCACATTTGCACATTGTAAGCTGAAAGCACATTGAGAGCTTCTGAGAAATTCAGTCAGATCCCTTGGATGAGTTGTGTACTTGGCCATTAAAAGTGATTCAGATTCTGCTTTTGAAAAACAAGACTTCTACATGTAGATGATGAAAACCGTTTCTATTTAGTGTATATAAACATGTGCCTTTTAATGCCAAAGATTTATAGTAATTTCCTGAAATTTATTTTCTCGTTTGAGTAACATAAAACCTTCGAGGGAGCATTTCAGCTCAAATGCGACACCCCAAAGGAGAACTCCAGTTTATTACAACTTCGGTCTTATTTTCTTAAATGTCTCATATTTTATGATTGCATTGAGCCCCCCAGAGTAATTGCTGAGATCATGGCTAAATCAAACAATATGTAAAGGGTTTTCTAGCTGGTCAGGCTGGCTCTGTCCAAGGATAGCAGTTTGCTTTCGTTGTTTTCTTTTCCAAATAAGTCTGATCCGCGGCTACTCGTCTCACCCTTGACCTGATGATCATGTTGGCACCTTGCAATGCGGTCACTGTCATTAATGTATGAATGTGTGCGTGCGAATGGGGGAATGTTGCCATTTTGAGTGGTCGGTAGGCTAGCTATATTGATGCAGTCCATTTTTAATGGAAGGTTCAAGTCCACACAAATACAGTCTAACTCTTATCACAACCTTTAGGTCATAGCATGGGAACATGCTGTTAAATCTTTTCCTTCTCTCTTAGTGGAGCTTTTACTCTCTTTGTGTCATCCCAAAGCCTTGCCTACTCTCTGGGACACAGCACATCATGGAGGTTGATGGTACATGCTGGACTGGGTCTCAGAGACCATGTGGTCTGAAGAGCTTTAACAAGACAGTTCAAGGATCAGCTAAAGGCCACTCATTCTCTCTCCCCTCTGTTATTGCCAACTCTTGTTTTCCAAGGGTGGTATGTCACATGTCAAACGGAATTCAAGCATTCATCCGCCACCTTCTATGTTGGGCAAAGTGGCTCAGAGGGAAGCCGAGCTGTTGGACACGGAGCCCTTTGCCAACGACGCCCGCCTTAGACAAAAGAGGCCTCTCCCTCGCTGTCAAGATAACGCCACAGCAGCTATTGTAAAGTCACAAGGCTATTGTGTAGTCGATTTCTCTGCCGGTTTGCAAAGGCCTGCACACTGCAGCAGGCGCACACACAAAGACGACAGAGAAATGTGACAGAATTGGACGCTTCTACTCCTCTGAAGACACTGCTCAGAGGAAAAAAAAAGAGGGGACCGGGGGGTACAAAAGAGGAGCGTCTCAAAAAACACTTCTGAACGCATAGATCAAAGGCAGCGGAGGAGAGAAAAGCATGTGTGCAGAGAAGAAAAAATAAAATCATAAATGGTGAGTAAACAAGCCCATGGAGTGAGTGGTTGAGCGGAGCGGGGAAAGAAAGGTGTCATAGCATCTTAACCACGTCCACAAGGTGTCTTTTCCCGCTGCACAGCCGAGGCCAGGTTATCGCATGGCAGAATTGACTTTTCTCTTGGTGTTGCGGAAGGCCGGCAGGTGTTTGTGCGGCGCGACGAGGCAGCTGCAGCAGAGTGAGTAGATAACAACCAGAAAAACAAGCCCTCCTCTTCCTCCACCTCCTCGTCTTCTTCTCTTTTGTTTTTTTCTTTCGTGACAGGGGTTTTCTCAAGGCGCCGACAATCAGACAAACCCACAAGGTCGCCTCTTTCTCGTTCTCTCACCAGAATAGTACAAAAAGGCTGCCATACGAAACCGATATCCACACCCAGGTGCTACAGTAATTTGTCCCTGTTGAGAGGAAGGGGGGCAGTGACATTTTGGGGGACAGATGAACTGTGAGGAACAGTAACATTTTGAATTTTGCACCTTGTTTTCTACAAGCACTGACCTTTCATCACCTCTCGTTGGGGCGGGAAGCTATCGTTATGAGTGTGCCTCCCTGTGTGTGCGTGTGTATGCAAGTTTTGACATTTTGATAGTTAAGAAATCATATACTGTTTCCCACAAATGTGGCCGATACATTATAGTTTTGTTTTGTTTGGTTGTGCACCATCACCCACACATTTTGTCTATATATCTATGGTGCAACACTGTTTTTCACTTTCACTTCCTAGTGATTAACAACAAACACGTGCCTACAGAATATTGTAGTCCTGAGTGGTCACATGTTATTTAACAGGGAGAGTCCCAGTTCCACACAGGCAACGCTGAGACGTCATATACTGTTATCTGAAGGTTGCACTTGTCAGACTATCTGTGCAGCATCAAACTTTTCTGGCACCAGGTAGACCTCTGTACGTGGGGTGTGTGTGTGTGTGTGTGTGTGTGTGAGAGAATGTTCAGTATGTTTGCTCATCAATTCTGCCAAAGGTTTGAAATTTTAGGCTGGGGGCAAACTGAATAACAGATCCATTGGTAAACATCTATGTCACAGATCATGCATGATGATCCATAATATATAACGGCCTTTAGCCAAACTTTAGAGAATGCAAGGGGAGAAATACAAAAAATGTATGCTAGCTCACTGAATAATAACTAATGACTAAAGGTTCACTTACTTACTTTTTCCAGAGCTTTAAAAAAGTTTTTAATAAAAAGAATTGTTCATAGCGATTTATTTCTGTTTTGCTCTGTCTGTCCAAGCCAGAAATATTTATACTGAAATCAGGAGAATAAATATATTTACTAGCCACATCAAATCCTGTGAATTCCACTAGTCAGGCAGCTGTACTGTGTGAAGCTAGTTGTTGTTTTGCTTTTATTTAGCAGCTGCCTTGTTTATGAGGAGTAACAAACTAGATTTACAAAGATGTAGGCTAATTTAAAAACAAATAAACTTTTTTTTTTTTTTTTAAATAACGAGATTAAACAATTGTTTCTTATTTTACATGTTTTTGACAATGAAAATTCAAAAAGTCACATTGTGGTCTAAATTACTATGTGTTTTGGCTTCTTGGACAGAAGTTAGGAAAGTCATCTGGAAGTCACAGCAGACTTTTGATTTCTTCAGGTAAGCCGAACCACAAAAAGGCATCCTTTTTTTTCTTTGTGTTGAGAATGTGCTGCCGCTTCCTCCTCTGAATAGGCTCTGTACTCGCTGATAGAATTACACCCAATTCCACTTTTGATCACAGAGGGGAGGCAACAATAACACATAATGAATACAGCCACCTAATAAGCAGATGCTGGAAACACTCCTCATACAATTTAGCCATTTCACAAAAAAAGTGGAGCTTCTCGGGGGCAAATTCTCTTAATAGCACTGCGATACAAATTGACCATGCTGGAGGAACACATTCCCTCATCAGTGCTCAGATTTCCAGGTACGTAAGAAAAAAAAAGAAACAATCAGCAATATGCAGTTAGTAAGTGCAGGAGTTTTTTGGCTGACCCTAAACTACAAAAACCTACTTGTGAGACAGAAAAATGGCTAAACACACGCCTACCTGCAGCATCTGAGTGCATGGCAGATTAACAGCTGTTCTGTAGATGTTGCTTTAGCACAATACACAGGCTTTGTTTTAGCTGGTGAAATAAGGCTAATAAACAGTCCCTCTTTCCATATTTGTGTGGGTTTTTTACCGATGCACTGTATTCGCCAAGATAATTGATATAGCTTTCTTTTCTTTTGACTGTTTTCCTCCCAGCAAAGCAGTTCAATTATTCAATTCTCTTCACAACTGAGAGAGACGGATCCTATGTGCCACATAGCCTTAACACACACTGTCACAGTTAATGGAAGGAGCAATCAAATATTTTACAGAAAACCAAATATGCAGATGTGTCTGCAGCAATTTAGCGAGACATATTTTAGATCGAGGGATCTGAGAAAGGAGGGGAGGAGAGAGAGGAAAAAGGAAATGATACCGGGAAAAATTGAATGAGACGTTTGATGAATATTCGCCCATTGTTCCTGGGAATGTAAGTCGCCACCTACTTCAGTGGATCGGAAGAGGAAATAAGTCAAGCTCCTCAGAGCGCGGGGTGTGGCACGGCTGCATTAAGTGGCGTAATTAATAGCATTCTCACATATCTGGAGAGTTATTAGGGTGCATGGGAGAGAAAGTCGCCCCCTAAAGAGGCTCTCGAATTGCACTCCAAGATTTGTCACTTCCAGCAGTCGATTAATAGCTCATTTGAAACTGTTGACCCCAGTTAACAGAACAAGCCCATTTGAGCTCTTAGTGAATTAGTTCAGCTTTAAATGGGCTAAATGAAATCCCACTCTCCTGCATTCACACACAGATAGAGACAAAAAGGCGTTTTCAGCTTAAAACATCACCACTCAACACTTATTATTAGCAGTTTATTATTATGAAAGAATAACGGTAATAAAAGTCAGTATTCTGACATTTAGATTTTTCTTCATCAGTTTCATCCACACAAACTTTTCTTCTCTCATATCTAACTGCAGAAAATTAAATGTACAGATAAAAAAAAATAAATCAAAGATCATCTGTGATAAGCATCCATTGTTGAAAATAACCTGAAAATATCAGCAAATGTCACATGTAGGGGGAGGAACCCGATATAATACACTTGAGGAAATATTTGCCAATCTAAAAATTTCATACGGTAAATGTTAGCGGTGAAACAGTGTGCTGCCAATAGAATCCAATTAAAAGAACGCTCATAATGTTTTGAGGATTTTCACAGGAATGCCAGCAACTGGAGATATCGGTGCATAAATTAACTGCAGCCGACTTAATTACACACGAGAAAAGCAAGAGGTAAAAAAAAAAAAAGAGAAAAGAGATGTGGGCAAACAGGGAGGAACGGAGGTGTGGAGATTTTTTTTTATCTTACACAGATAACTCGTAAGTTAAAAAAAAGCCCATCTCGCAGACACTCACCCTGCTTCAGGTTCCTCCATCTGTCTCTGCTACACACACTTACACAGCTAAACACACTTCATTCGGCCCCGCAGTCCAGCAGGTTAAAGGTGTCCCCTCTCTCGGTTCTGATCGTCCTTCTGCCTGGAAATGTTCTTTTTGAGAAACACCCGCGCACACACACACACACACACACACACACACACACACACACACACTTATCGACTGGCTTAACAAAAAAATATAACCAGACTTCCAATGTTCCTCCTAAATTCCACCTCAGAAGTTTGTACTCGACACAAAAAGCTGCATTTCCCCCCTCTGTGAATCAATTTCTTTCTTTTCTTTGCTTCATTTTGTAGTGATAGAGAAGAGGGGGGGTCTTGTTTTATGCTTTGCACATAAATGTGATGCATAGACTCTGCTTGCTCATATCTGCCTGCATTGTACGTGGGCGGGTGTAAATCCTCATCTTCCTGTATATCCATTAGTAATGCAACACTCTAAAAATAAAGTGCGCCCCGGCGTATCAGTGCCTATGAACATGTTGCCTGTGTAATCACATTTTATATACTTCTTTTTTATCTGTTGTCGGGAGTGAGAGGAGGGATGGAGGGGAGTTTTGCAGGCGCCTCGCTGGTGGATTGTGGGTGCTGCAGCTCTGCATGGGTGTATAGATGGCGGTGATAGACCAATTGTGAATGCTGGGGGTTTTATATTTTTACCAAAAACTAGTATTATACCAGCAAGACGGGCTATATTGTGAAAGGTGAGATAAGTCCCTTTTTTATACCTCATTTCTCCTCTATCCCTCCATCCTCTCCTCTTCCTCTCTGCTGCTCTGACACAAATCAGCATGCTTAGAATAAACTGCATAAGTTATCAGCTCCTTGGAAAGCAACGCATAAGGGGAGAGCAGCAGCAGAGAAAAAAAGGAGGAGACAGAGAGAGGGGAGACTTCTATCACTTAATGAAAAATAGCTTCCCTTTTGGACAGAACTTCATAGGGCTGCAATCAAGCCCTGGCCCCCACTTCTTGACGTGCAATCGAGGCAAATCAAGTCAGCATCTATTAATAATATTTCCCTGGCTCCTTTCATTCCAGCGCGTGTCCTACCACTGTCAACGCTGTGATGGAGCACTGCCTTTATCTCCACCCCGGCCTGCTCTGTCACAGTGATAAACAATTCTAACAAGAATCAGAATAAAGATCTCCCCAGTAGACTCCCTGAGATAGAGGGGGCCCTTTTTTCTCATTTTCTAGACGGCAAAATTTAATCTAGTGCCTAACCCCCCTCACACCCCAACCACCCCCCATACACATTCACACACATGCACACACGCGCACAAATACTATGTACCCCACCCAAATTCCCCCCTTTTTTCTCCCCTCCCTCCTTGCTCCTTCCTCCTTCTCTGCCGCCCTCCCCATCTTCCTTTTTTCTCTTCTTCCTTCTTCCCTACTCTTTTTTTTTTCCAAGCGTCACATTCAAAGAGATGCAAATTTTCTCAGAGCTGGGACCTGATGGAGTTGGAGCGCAGAGTGAATGTCAAAGGGAGCGGAGGAGTGGAGGACGTGTCGGGGGGGGGGGAGTCACTCCTGTACTCATTGATCGGCTCGGCCCGACACTGAAGTAAGATAAATTGTTGCTGGGAAAAGGTGAGGCATGCGTCCTAATATCCAACCCCCTCCAAACAAAGGCTGGACAACTGTACCCCCACCCCCATGCTGGACGGAAGTAAGAAAGTAGCGGCAGTGGCAGGAGGCATTACATTAAGATGGAAGTGAGCGCTCCCTTTTCCTGCATGGGATGAGAAGTTGTTAACCTGTGGGATTTTTTTTTTCCTGCCTCAACATTTCGATGGTGAAACTGATGGAGGTGATGAAATAGTAAACGTTAAATTGTAAGCACAAATGTGAAAAGTTTCATGAAGTGAGTCTTAGAATGCAAATAACATGAGCCTAAAGTGAATTAAACCTTCAGGGGGGTTTTGTATGCTGAAATTGTGTGTTAGGGCGTGATGGTATGGAGAGGAGGTAGAGGGGATAAAGTGTCTATATTAAATGGTTACAGTTCCAAACAATTCCAATTCTCTGCACACATTTTGCACACAGGATGTGTTTAGCCTAGCTTAGCATAAAGACAGGGGAAAACAGCTAGCCTGGCTGTATTTCTTTTTCAAGTCATGCTCCTCTGCGCATTAACCAAAATGCTGAACTATTTCTTTGAAGGGAAAGTTTTAGATCATCTCCATCAGCATGGAGGTTGACGACACAGGGAAGGAGAGCGAGGAGACCTGGAGCAGAGGTGACAGTGAAAGAGGCCCTTTCTGGCTCATCACCTCAGACAGGACCTGACAGCTGGTAATGGCCTGCAGTCGATGAGGTGAGAAGGCATTGATCAGAGTGGCCAGTGTGAAAAGCCTGCCAGCAGGTCAGCAGGACGCACCGCAGCTCCATGATGAAGCAACGCTGACATATTTATTTCAGTACTGGACTTTTAATGTGGGGCATTCGTCTTTGAATTATATCTTGATTTAAAATATGAATGCTATCAACATTCTGCTATGAATGCTATCAACCTTTCAGTTCTTACGTTCTCACCCTTTTAAAATATTTGTCACTATTTTCAGTGCACAGTGATCACTTGTCAATCAGAAATCTAGATCCCACAGGACAGACTTTGTAAGTTTAAACATGTGCCCTGCATTACTCTACTTTTATTTTGACAGCTGTGATGGCATTAGGGCTGACCCTGAATAGTCGAAGATTCAGTGATTTGACAGGATGAGCCTGATTCGACTCCCAATCTCACAGTCGAATCTTCGCAGATTATGTTATGAAACGAGGATCATACCATTTTGGCTATGTGGAGGGTGCTCAAGAAGTACTGGTTTTCTCCCAAGAAGTTAATATACAGCCTGTCATGATATAATTGTTAACATATAATGCTGTAAATAAAAATGTGAAAAGTCAAAGAAAAACCATCCGGTTGATTTGTGGCAATCCCACCTGACTCTGTCAGCAGTACTCTGGTAGTAGTATTATACTGTATAAATGACACATTTAAACATAAACAATCTACATATAGCAATGTTTACAGGATTTGGTTCAATTCTTTAGATAAACAAAATCTTTCTGCATCAGAATCATTTTAAAGATGCTACAAAATTTTACATTTGGGACTTTAAAGAAATAGATAGCAGATGCTGTAACTCATAGGGCTGACAATAAGTCAGTCAGTTGCATTACTGGTTACCGTTAACATTTTAGCCCTAGTTTTACTTTACAGTCTCATACCAGAGAACACAGGTCTCATCCTTTTTCTTTTTTGTTGTTCTTGAACTACTGTTCACTTCATGTCTGGTGTACCTGCTTCAGAATCCATTTCTTCCCTCAGTATGATCCAGTGCTGCTTCATCCAGCAAACAGCCAAGCATCAGGCAGTAGCAGCAAGTCTAGCAAAAAAGAAGGACTGGTAAAGATGGATTACATGTGAACAGATCTGTGGCAGGCGGAGTGAAAGGCATGCATGCTGTTGTGGGTGGGGAAAGAGAAAGGGTGAGAGAATGGGAAGAAGAACGGAAGAAGGACGGTGGGACAGCCAGAGAGTAAGGAGGAAGGAAAAGGTTACTCAACCCAAAGGACAGGTGAGGGATGAGTCTGCTGATGGAGGAGCAGTAAATAAAAGAGGTGACTGAATGTGTGCTGAGGGCGGAGGAGGAGTCTGCAGTAACAGAGGGAGGAGGAGGAAAGAACTTCGGAGGGGGACTGCCCACCTATCCATCCCTCTTCCTCCCTTCATCCTAGTTTATATCACCCCCAACCCCCCTATCCCTTTTCGTGACAACTTCACCCTCCGGATCAGTAGTGCCGGGGATTGTGTGTCTAATCCGTTCCCTGATGCATTTTTAATTGTGCAGGAGTGCAAAAGAGGATGGCGTTGGATGGGGCTGCGGTGGTGGGTGTCACAGCGTGGAGGGTGGGCTCACCTCCACGGTGTCATACGTGTCAGTGAAGTTAGACACAGATGAAGTGATACAGAAGTCAACAGGTTTTGACTTCACAATGCATAGTTTAGCCACATTTGATGTCCATTACAGCAGATTTTGTTGACTCAGCCAGTAGTCCAACGGATGGGCCGCATGAGGCAGTGCTATTATCAGTGATGACAGTCATCTTACTCAAAGGAAAAGCAAATATAAATGGACGATCAATCAGAGGTGGGATTCCTGAAGCTCATGACTGTGCATACACTTAAAGGATCATTTTTGGTTGATTACAACCTGGTTGGAGTTTTTACCATATCAGTAACAGTAACATTGTACTCGGCAAGCAAATTGCCAAGAACTGGGAACGTGGCGACAAGTGGAGAGAGAAAGCAAAGGCGAATAGCAAAATGATTACCCAAACTGCTGTAAACATCCGTCAAGACCAACTTCCAGGTTCAACTTGATTTATTACCAACATTTCATGTGTTCATTTTTATCTCCAAATGAAGTGAAAATCTGGATAAACTGTGGGATGGTTTACAACCTGTCTGTCTTGCTCTGGCACTGAATACTAAGAACTGGGTCTGGCCTGTGCCCTCTAACATTGGTCAAGTGGATTGGATTGTTATCCTAGTTAGAATAACTACTTTGTTAAGCTTAGCTCCATTGTCATGGTTACTACTTGGGTTATACTGCTGTCAATCTTCCTCTACAATCCCTTTTATTTCTGTATTACTTGTTTTATTACCCAAATTATATCAGTGTTGGGTCCTCACATAACATCACAAAGAAGAAGCCATAACATGGCATAATAAAACCAAAAGAAGGCCTCAAACATTAACAAAGAAATGGTGCCTAAACCAAATCTTGGATTCCTTCTGAAAGAAAAAAACCATGATGTCACCAAATCCAGAAGAAGGACCGTTTTTGTTTCTGCCTTGCCTTTCCACTGCGACTCCGATTAGATGAGGTGACCAGCTTCAATGTTGAAGTTTGTTTTTCCCTAGGTCAAGGCCTTAGCTCGCGTCTATTCAAACAACCACTGCTGTTGCTTTTCTTGGGGTTCTTTTTTCTTGCCCTGTTTGACTTATTGCAGGACTGGTAAAAGGCAGTCGCTTAGGGCGCAACCCTGTGGTAGGGCTGCTGGGTGCCCTCAAAGGCCAAAAAAATTGATAAAATAAATTAATAAAAATTTACAGATGGGTGCCTTGAGGAAACAAATTCACAAATAAAAAAAGAAAGAAATACACTTTGCACCCCTGTTCCACACAATTTTCTTCCCTGCATGGCTGTAGTTGTAATGTTACTGTGCTGAAAGTTGAGTTTACTGATGTTTTGGTACATATATAGATTGCTGATATCTCTTCATAATGAAAAGGTCCAAGTTTTCAGGTGCGCATGGGAGAAAACGGAGAAAAGAGGAGAAGGATGATCATAGACATAAACATAAAGAACAACTATCAGTCAAATACAGCTTGTTGCAATGGAGGACACACCCCAAATAAAAGATCATTTGATGGGGTTCCTTGAAGTGGAAGAGTTCACTTGAGAAAACCTTCTGACCCTTATTCTGAAGAGACTAGCAGAGCTTAACATCCCTTTTGAAGACTGTAGAGGGTAGTCTTACGGCAACAGTGCTAATATGAAAGGAGGAAGGGACTCCGAGCCAACTTCTGCAAATAATAAATAAATAAATGTGTGCCATGCGGAGCGCATACACTGAGGTGGCAAAAAGCTCTGCAGATGCCACTGGCTTCTTTGGATACCTACAGAAGCTGTTGACACAGCTCTCCACCTCCACTCAGAGATGGACCATCTAAAAAGCCATGTTAACACTTAAATCCTCAGTCAGATACCAGATGGGAGAGTCGGATCAGCAGCGTAAAGGCTTTAAGGTCAGTCCGGTATCATCAAAAGGCGTCTGAGTGCCATTTTACGCCTACTGTCACAGGTAAAATCAGCGTGTGTGGGATTTAAATAGCCATGAAAGTTCGACACTAAGGTGGTTGGGTGGATAGTGAGCTGGTCCCTAACCCAGGAGGTTCCCGAGTGAAACAATAACTACACAACATTAGTTTTTGGTTTTTATTTATGTTACGTTACATAAGTTAACATTCTACACCGTTGCTAACGTTAGCTACATAGCGTTAAGCTACTACAGCTGCGCAGTTAGGGTTAACCTCCTTTGTGTTGCTTAGGTCTATATATATCTGCAGAAGTCAAAGATGCATTTCTAGAGGTGATGGACAAAGCCACAGATAACCGATACTGGAGATGCAGGCTTTTCCAGATTTGCCAGAAGCCAACATAACCAACCTGAAACGTCTGGCTTTTTTATAGGAGAAGAAATTGAAGGAAGGGTGGCTCACAGAAGAAGAGAGGAGCTTCTCCAAATTGAAGCTGATTAAAACCTAAGATCTACAATGGCTCAAGAGTGTCACAGTGAAACTGCATTAATAAGCATTAATCCTGACGTTTCTAGGCAGATATTAATTCTTGATGCCATTGATGAGAAGTCCAGACGTGTCAGATTTTAGAGATATGTACCAAGGACTTGGAAGTTTTTAGTTCTCCATGCTAGTAATCTGTTTTCTTTTTTACCCATAGTTTTACAGTGAACCAAGTAAAGTAAAACACTGCCAGGCTAAGACATTTAGTCTTTTATTACTATTTTATTTATGTTTTACATTTATTACTATAATTACTAGACAAAGGTTATTGAGAATAGCAATACATGTTGAAGCCAAAATATTTGTCACCAGAACTGTCTGACTTTGTTAATTGTGTTAAATCTGCACTATAGCCTTTTCATGGAAAAAAGTTTTTTTGTTTTTTGAAAATACATCTTATACATACAAAAAATATACATGCAAATCCTTTTTTTTACTGATTGATTACGGATTTTTTCTGATTAGAGTGCAATGACACTTCTATGTCATCTAAATTGTCAGGTAGATAAAATCCCAGTTCTTCCCTACAAAAAAGATATTCGCTGGGCATATAAAAATAATCAAAGACAGAAAATATCTCCTTTCCTGGACATTACAACAGAACACAAAAGATAACAGCCTGCAAGTCCTCTAGGGCAACTCTGCTAGCCTTGAAAGTGGCAAAATTATAACCATAAAAATGTCCAATTCAGTGGGGAAAAAGCTCAGTTTCGGTGAGTTTGCATAAAAGCTTTAGGATATAAATTGCCTGACTCTGAAAAGACAAATAGGCAATCCACACTGAAAAGACACGAGATGCCTCACAAAAGGCAGGAAAAACATATGATGGCCATTAAGAATTGTGTGCTCTTTGAAAAGACATCCAGTCTAAGTGCCTCTTTCCTTTCCTCAATGCGCTGAGTTGAATGGAAGTTCAGATTGTGGATTTAGACAATAGTTTACAGTGCGAGCATTCATCTATCAGATTCTCTAAGAAGCTATCTGTACAGAATGGGGAAATGCTTCACATGTCTAAAGTGAAGTGCTGGTACAGGTAATTTTAACCACCAAGGAGAAAGAGTGAAAAAGTCCTGTTCCTGATATGAACTTCCTGAACACAAACTGAGGCACCTGCTTCCTTATCTTCTTCATGGTTTGGGGGTTGTGGGAGATGGTGATGCACAACTTTAACCTCACCTTTTTTCACCCCTGCCACTTCCTGTAGCTTGAAAATATTCTTTTTTTCTGTGTCACAAAAACACCAGAATGTCATTTTTCTTGTATATTTGAGTGCATACTACAATTCTAAATTTTTGATATCCATCATTCCATCCGTTTTGATATTTTGATAGCACTAACATTTCTGATAGTTATGGTAGGGGTAGGGGGCTTCAGGGGGCTGTCAACACCTTTAACACGAATGTAGCTAGCACTTCCGGTCTGTACGAGACACCCCAGAGCGTCTCATACAGATGCTGAAGGGTACCTTTAGTTTCAAATAACTACATTTTGTCACTTTTTCTGAAAATCTTAGTATTGGACGCCCTGAGATGAGAACAGTCTGCACCTGCTGTGTCCCTGCATTGAAAAAAAGAAGCAAACATGCATATTTCTTGACACTAAATACCCTTGCCTGTGTGACCTATTTCATTAGTTCACTTCAATTTTCAGTTTCCACCCAGCAAATTAAAGTTGAATTACTGATCAACTTTCTAAACTTTCAGCCTGATCTGCAACGAGGCAATTTACAGAAGTATCCATAAACGGAGCCAAAGCGGATTTGCAGAAAGATACGTGCTTCATCCTACAATGCCAAGCCACCAAATAGGTAAACAAGGGTGTGTGTGTGTGTGTGTGTGTGTGTGTGTGAGTGAGCGTGCATGCTGGAAATAACACCTTGGGAATGGTCTGCGGTTCAACGTTCCCTCATGAAATATGATTTTATAAATCCTTCCAAAAAATTATAATAACCCAGATAAGCTCGGGGCTTAAGTGATCCGCAGAATCAGTGGTTTGAGAGTTTAACATCAGTACCTCTGGAGGTAATTCTGATGCAAATGTGTGTGAAGACTCATAGATAAATGCCTTTGGCTGGTGAATGAGGTCCAGGTGGGAGTGTGCTTTATATGTTTCAGAGAGTGAAAGGAAGAAAAAAAAAGAAAATACAACAAATCCTAAACAAAATGCCGATGGCAGCTGTGCTGACTCGCCTCTTAGCGCATTGTGACGGGCTTTGCTCTATTTCATGTGGGTATCATCCCTGGTCCTCATCCCTCTCTCCCTCCCTTCTTACCTCTCTGTCACCCATTCACTCGCATCCTCTATCAGTTGGCTTATAAACCACTTGCTATTCCAGGCAGTGATTAGCATTGCTACTCCTCATCTTTCACTCAAATTACTTTTTTGACCATTTCCACTGTAGGACAGATGTTACACAGCAGCTTTCAAAAGAGGGAGCAGAGGAAGAAGGGGCAACAAGGACGAAAAAAGCAAACAAACATGTACTGCATGAAGTGTATTAAAGGATTAGTTTGACATTTTGAATTTTAGCCTGTTATTTTTCTTTGCTAAGACTTAGAGATGCGTTCTTGTCTTGCTTAGCTTAGCCACAAACTAATATCTTACTTTATTGTAGTCAACAGACAGTGCAGTATTATACCCTCCAGCAGCATATTAATGACGCCTCTGAATAGCAGCTTAAAGGAACAGTTTTAAAGTTTGGGAAGTGGTCTTTCCAAGAGTGGGATGGAAATATTACATCAGTTTCAAGTTAGTACAGGGTTGGAGTCTGGACACGGTGAGTCTAACTTAGCAGAAAGACTGCAGACGGAGCAGCGAAGCCTCGCCTCTTCCATAGTAACAATAAAAACATCTACCAATGCTAGCAAAACTCACTAATGTTGCATATTGTTGAAATGTACTGTAAATGTAAAAATGATGACTGAATGACTGTTCAGTCAGGATCAGAGCTGTGCTAAAAAGATGTTCACCATCTACATTTGAGACGACTGAAAAGTGAAGTCGACAGTGGTTAAATTCTTTTTTTCTACATTTCTAATTTCTACATGTTTTTTTTTCTATGGTCAGTGGAGAGCAGAAGCTGATAAGAGCCCATTTTACCCATGTTCAGTGGAACGTAGCTAGAGCACTTACGAAACGGAGAGCTGCAGTTGAGGTGTCATGGATTCTCAGGGCTGATCATGGAATCATTTGTGTGTGCACCGTTAATTAGTAGCATATCCACAATACCTTTCAAATTAACTCCCCAATCCCCTTTACTTTTAAATCTGGGACTCTAATGGATGGTGAAATTGAAAATCCCCCATATTGATGTCATCTTTTGCGAATGTGATACAGTGATAATTTTTTCTACCTATTATTAACCATGCTGTGCCTTTAAAATCCCCCCCCCGCTGTTTCAGTTTCCCTCAAAGGCCATCACTAGCCATTTTAAGCACATGCTAATAATTGCCTTAACAAACCCAGGCCTTGGTATCAATTAGAACCTGAATAGAGGACTGCCGGTGGATTTAATGGGAGCTGTTAGTCCACCAGCAGATTGGAACTGCTGCATAAAACTCAACACAGTTCCTACAGTAAATGCATGTTCAACGTTTTTGTCAGCAATCTACCAGACCTCAGGCTTCTGTATCATTTCTGTTTGCTTATAACCAGCCAATGGATCAGGTCTCAAAGCCTGGCATGAGCCATCACTCCCAAACAGCCTGAACAGGAAATTGAAACACAAAGTAATAATTGTAATGTGCAAGAATAAGAATTAAGGTGTATTTCTGTCAGATATAATTTGGACTGGGGGAAACCTTGTCATTTATTTCATCATCTGCACTGTAAGAGCGGATGAAAAGCTGGTATGTAACTGTATCTAAGTATGACTACATACATACAAGGCTACAAACAGGAAGTACAGCAGTAAAACATTTTAAAAAGACCGCATAAAGTAAATAGTGTAGATAACCTTGAAACCCCTTATTGACAAATCTCCCACTGTCTGTGAACTTTTAACCTTTTCGATATTTATTTTCCAGTTTATCTACGCCAATATCAATTGACAGATTTTTTCATATAGCCAAAAATGCCAAACGACCAAATATGATGTGAAAGGGGCCGCTTTAACTGATGAACGCAATATTTACATTTTGGATTTAAATTCACCAGTGAGGTAACTGGTAATGCAGCATAAAGCTAAGTGCTGAACTGGCTACTTACAATTGAATATAAATGGTCAATGGCTGCATTCATATACCTTGCATGTTGGTTTAGGTTAAATTGTTGACTCCACTTGTAATGGACACAGATGTTAGCAGGGGAGCATATACATGAGAAGATTCCGAGCAGCGGTGGCATCTCTTCCCAGCCTTCATCCGAGCGCTCCTGAGGGAACGTGCCCCAGCCTGAGGGATGACGAATGGCCTTAATGAAGTCGGACAAGCCGGAATACATGCATAAGAAAGATTTTAAATATTGATATGATGTCACTACGCAGCTGCATACATGGGTTACAGTGGATCAGTTAGCTCTTGATGGTCCTCATTTAATATCAGCACAAGGGGGATGATTAGGCTCATCAGAGGTGATTGTGTATTCTGTGGGAGGTGCAAACACAACACACACACACCATTTGAATCAAAGGGGCCTCCTGTCTTTCTGTGCAGCACCAATCGACTGCTGTACTATCAATTTATTTTCAGACTATAAATTATTCACAGGCACATGTAATTAACAGCTAGTGAATTTATATCATATGACTATGCAAAGTATTAATGGGCTTTTATTAAAGGCCTTCATCAAGGTAGAGGGAGACTTTCAGGGGCTTGGAATAAATGGTGCTGTAACTGAGATGAAGTGTGTGGTGGCATGAAGGATATTATCAATATGGAGAAGTGTTCCTTTTATAGGCCAGAGCTATTAGCATAGGATGCTCAATTACGTTACCCACAATGAAAACAAACAAATCACAAAAAAAAGTTTGATGCAAGAAAGGCATCAGACGACCCACAAGATGCCAACAGAGGAGATAAAGAAGATCTGAGAGTGTGGGGCAAGTAAGGAGAGGCAAGAGGGTTGAAACAGGAGTTATGTTCAACATTACATAAACATGAGGCACATACAAGTTTCTATGCCGTGCCGAGAGCCGAGCAGCGTTTACTTTGAACCCTCGCAGTTAAAACAAATCTTAAGGTCAAACTTCAGGCCCGTCAGGCGCGGGTCAGTGTTAAATTATTCAGCCAGTCGGGGACTAGGACCAGATCAAGCAAGTCGAATGATGCCAGTAACACGCCAGAGACCCAGCGGTATCCACTCCAAAAGACTGTAAACACCATCCATTTTCAAGCCACAGGCACTTGTTTATTAAAATACCAGCGACCAGCACAGATGTTGTGAAAAACAGAAAATAACATATTTCTCACACAACATCTCGACATGAGGGTGAAGGAAAGTGAAATGCCCAGAGTCTGGGCTAAACTTTGATCTCACTGATCTTTTAGTCAGTTTGAATTTGTTGGTATTTACTGTGGGTTTGTGGTTTTGTGTTTGGGGATTCTTTGGGAAACCATGGTGTTGCATGAGATAAAAGATAACAAGTAGTTCAGTGATCTGTTAACTCTGATCCAGGACCGTCGTGCTGCTTGTCTAGGTTGTGGATGGCCATCTCAGGGGTGGGACTCTGTCACTCAATGACTTATACAGTTGATTACAGGAAATATGTGAAAAAGATTAACTCACCTGATGGAAGGCAATCATTGTAGTGACGTGTAAGGTGGAAGACAGCATTGTAAGGTGGGGGCGAAGTAATAACACAAGAATAAGAGTCTGCCGCCACACTAGCAGCTCTGCCATGCTGTGCAAAGGTACATCACTTGGAGCTGAATACACTACACACCAGTATGCTAACATGCACACAGTGACAATTTGATGATGTTCAGCGGGTAATGTTTACCACGATCATCAACTTACTTTGGCAAACAACCATAAGCAAAAGCAGCAGGGGTGCATGGGGACGGCCCCACCCAGGTAGGGGCCCTGCTCCATGGGCTGCAAATATGTTACCAATCGCTTGTTGACACAATTGCACCACAGGATGTAGACCACAAAAGAGAATTGCATACAAATATTACCTACCATAAAACAGATTAGCTCTTATCAAATGAAACAGGCACTTCACTTCTGGTTTCAATAGTAAATCACCACAAGAATGACAATTACCAACAAAAAACACTATATTCTAAGCAGACACGTTTAAAAAAACATAATTCACAAAGTAAATTTTGTATTTCAAACAAATAGGAGACTTAATAGCTAATTTTAACAAAACTCCCTTCACCGCCATGCATCATGGGAATTCTGTGGGACAGACTTGGGCTGCTATATATCACCCTGGACTCACACAGGTGGCGGTTTAGTTCCGTCCTCAGTTTCCACTGGAAGCCTAAGTGTTTCAGCAGCAGAGCATGGAGCCTGCCCCACATCGATGACTTGTTTTTAATGTCTTTTTCTGCTTCTACTACCTTCTTCACAGCTCTCTGTGACCCGCTTTCATTCCATCTGCAGATCCCACGGGGAGCATTTCAGAATAAGAGCGTTTGCCTGCCTGATTTTGCTGAAATGTTTAGATTTTGTTGATTTAGTGATTAGTGCTAGCTTTTTGACCTTCAACTATGATTAAGTAGGATACGTAGTTAAATTGTTTCTTTTTTGTCAGTTTTAACTGTGTTTATTGTTGATACACAATCAGGGGTTTGCACAGGGTATTTTATTTGTAAATGGCTGTGCATTCTCTCTGGGGAGGAGCAGAAATACACTTCTGGTGTGAGCACAAGCATTGACTAGAGTGGCTGCAATCAGCTAGGCAGCCGCTATACAGACAGACGCAGGTGGGCCCCATGACGAAGCTCCGCCCCCACAAACAGTATAGGATCTGTACCAAATTCCATGACCAGCCTCGTAGCGACTCAGCCCCACCTTTGTCAGAGAGAACAAACCCACCTGTACTGTGAAATGTACTGTTGCACTATATTGTGTCTCTTGCACAGTTTAAGAAATTACAAAAAAATGATTATATATTTTAAAAAATCACAAATGTCATTGTCATGGTGGCACTAGTGGAAAAATAAGAGGAGTCTTTAGGATTCATCCTCTGGGGACCATAAATATATGTAGCCTACAGCATTAATGGCCAACCAATAGATATAGATATTTGTGAACCAAAGAGGTGGAAAGTCTGACTGACCGACAGATGTTTCCATCCCTAGAGCTATGTCACTAGCAAGTGATTTATATGACCACTTCATGGATTAACATGATGTACTCTAACCAAGAAAGGTCTCTTTCAGTAACGTCAATACAAACCAAGTAAAATTGAAGATTTCTTCCTCACTCATTGTCTGAAGTGTTACTCATACTGTGGGTAAAAGCTAAATTAAAGTAAAACTACTGAAAAAAACAATTGTCTTCTTACTGAAATATAGCTTCTGGCAACCAGAGGCAGTGCTGAGTGCACAGCTGCTGAGCAGCCCTCTAGTCAGTCAGTAAAAAACAAAGTCAATACCATCTCTGATTTGGAAGACATCTTTTTTGGTCGAAGTAAGTCATGTTTTTCCCTCCACATCAGTCAGTGAGATTACCTTCCTACTGATCAATTTGTACTTTCAGTATTCTTCTTCTAACAATGTATTTTACAAGATGCTGACTGATTAAAATTTTCAGGTTCAGGGAGATTTCCAATCCTGGATTGTTGTTTTGGAGTGGAGACAAGATCAGCCATGGCTTGTTACTATTTCTTTTCTTTGGATTTCTTGTCAAGGCTCCTAAAGGTTTCCATTCTCCGAATTTTAGTCATTAGACTCCTGGGTTACAGCAAAGGCTGAGATCATTACATGCATGGAGAAATGGATGAATAGTATCATACATACAGAGCACATGTATGTTCAGTGCTTATGGGATATCATGTAGATCCCATTCCAATTCCTGGCTCCCATGGCTGCTCGCCTCCTCGGCCGCTCAGCGCACCAGTCTGCCTTGTTAATCCCAACCACGGAGTTCATTTAAGTTAGTACATGTCCCTCTGCTTTTCCTTTACACTGCTGCCCAACCCCCTCCATTACCAGGCATAGCCAGGGATAACATGCTAATTCCATTTTATGAGCTCTGACGAAGCCCACTCTCCAACACTTACATCTGTTCAACAATTATTAGACCGTTTTTGCTATAAAAAATTCAACACCCCTGAGTGTCGCACGGGCAAAACCTGAAAATTTATGCAGTGAATAGAATGGTTAATTTCTCAGAGGGAAAAGGGAATGGGCTAAAAACAGAGATTTGCTTTGAGATTCTGCATTTAAATGAGCCATATCTGGATGACATGGCCGGGTAAATCCAGAGGACAGAGACATCCATTTGTACTTATGAATAGAAGGAAAATAGTCTTCAGATACTGAAGAATATACGGAAATACTGAGGTACAGAAAACACGTAGGCTATCTGACCAGCAACATATTTTGCTGAAACAGTTCAAATCATGTACTTTAGTGTGTATGGCAATTAGATTAAAGTCCAAACTGTATATTTCATTTCATTATAACATTGGCAGTGGAAATCTAAAGGCACTGTTTGATACATTAAACACCAACTCTGTAGTTCCCCTCAGCAATTAAAAGCTGTTTAGGGTATCAGCTCACTGTTTTGGTATTGGTTGTGGTTGTGTTACAGTCTCAGTGCTCTCATCAACCTGGTTTCCAGTAGTAGCAGTAGCAGCTGTTTTAAGACAAAAAGCTGTAAAAATAAATAAATAAATAAATAAACACTGTACAGAGAGAGCTGGTGAACATAGTGCAAAATTTAGAAGCTAAAGAGCCAGATTTCGTCTCAGGAGGTGGTAGAGACCAAAAACAATGCTAAGAGGAGAGTGGATATTTACATTTATCAGGTAGCCTGAAACACAACTCATAATGAATGCTAATGTTGCTCTGTATCTGCTGGATATGTGAGAAATTAGCAGTAAAATGTACTTATTATCCAAAGAAAACGTATATGGGGTAGTGATGCCGCAACGGATAAGACTCGTGCCTTTGGTGTGAGAGACCCGGGTTCAATCCCCCACTGTGACCCATCCATCATTGTGTCCCTGAGCAAGACACTTAACCCCTAGTTGCTCCAGAGGCGTGTGACCTCTGACATGTATAGCAATTATAAGTCGCTTTGGATAAAAGCGTCAGCTAATGAATAAATGTAATGTATATCATGAAAATGGCACAATTTACAGTAGGGTGTTATATTTTTTTATACTTGTATTTGATTATTATCAACACATCATCATATAAGCAACATTTAAATGATGTAGCTAATTTGAAGAAGTTAAACTTTCCCAAGTTGCTGGACTTTTGAGACCTAAAATACACCTGCCTCTCGTACTGCCCTGGCAGTGAACTACAGAGCAAGATAGACTTTGTCATATTTTCTTGACTTTGGTAATGACTGATATATCTAATATATTTGCTTGAAGAGCATCGGCTGTTTGTCTTTTCTTGTCTTCGACTCCACATTTGTTGCCATGCTCATGTGCAAGCCATTATAATGCATGTGTACGAATTACACTGTTGTTCAGGAGGCCTATTTTTCAGGGGTAGGGGTGGGAGGATACTGTACACATGCAAACACATATATGACAAACAAAAATATACTATCAATACAATCAAGTGTGTAAGTTTTAGTGGCATCTAGTGGTGAGGGTTGTGAATTTCATCCAGTGGCTCACGGTGCATTCGCATGCTCCTCGGATGAATCCATTTACCGAGTTGTGAAGTCGTTCTTCGGACTTCGCTGTGTGTTCATGTGCTCTTAAGTCAGAATGTGGAATCAACACGGACGCTACAACAAAGATGTGTTGGATTAGTATTATCAGAGCATCTAAACAACATGCAGACATCTAGTTCACTCTACATGGACAGCAAACTAACCGTCATAACCATATTACAAATTACATGTTTGCAAAATATGTACATGGAATACGTGATTTCCTTTGTCCATTTGGGCTGCTGTAGAAACATGGCCACCTCCA
Source organism: Micropterus salmoides (assembly GCF_014851395.1). Lineage (NCBI taxonomy): Eukaryota > Metazoa > Chordata > Actinopteri > Centrarchiformes > Centrarchidae > Micropterus > Micropterus salmoides. Next base: position 30,020,227 of record NW_024041039.1, read on the forward strand.
TGTAAGGAGACCAGTGGTGTATGTAGATACAAATGGCTCATTCTAAGGTAATTAAAAAACTTCATTATGTAAGATCTTTATACACCACTGAAAACATAGTTATGGATCTTATATTGCATTTCTGTTATTAGATCCTCCTAAATATTACACACTGGACCTTTAAATGTAACACAGAGACACTGCACTACTTTTCACAGAAAGTAAGAACGTGAGATTCAGATGTGATACAATAGTTTGAGATTTGGAAAAGTAACTCTCTAAGGCTAAAGATTTACACATGTATGAAAAAGGCATTGTGTTTTTAATCAAGTTTAATTTCGTTTCTAGGTGACACATCTCTAAATGACAGCAGCTGTCCACGCATCCATCTGCCGACAGAGACGACGTGTTGAAGCCAGAGTTTCAGCACTTTTCACCAAGGCTTTGGTAGCTCTGCCTGAGCAGCCTTATTAACATATACCACCATGTGAAAAATGTGTGAAATAATGTGAAAGAAAATGTAAAGGCAGTCTAATACCCTACCTAACGCAGTTGCTGTCCCTTAATTGATGAATCTACTTTGTCATGTCCATGCAGGGAGACTGGCGGAGGAGCCGCCATGACAGATATCTTTAATAAAGTTGCTCTTCACGTGTCAGGATATATGACTATAATTGCCTGCCCAGGAATCATTTTCAAATCAGTATCTCCTGTGTAAGACAGGAGGAAGTGAAGATCTCCAGTGTACAGCTGGACAAGGAGAAATGGCTGGATCACACATTTATGTTGTAATCACTTACATTCTAAATTAGACGTGATAGAGTCCTAATTACACCGAACAGAAATAGAGATAATCAAATAGTTACTTATTAGCCATGTTAAGCTTGTGATAAGTATACATTTATAGAAACCATCGCACATTTTCAGATGTAATTAAATTACTGTCCCACTGGTGCTTTACCGTCAGCACCAACGGATGGCACACCTCATGGCTTGTGGGAATCAATATGTGGGGATAATGATAGTGGTAAGGAAAGGGATGATGAATATCTGCCCATGTTCTAATGGGGGCTTTATTCAGATGAGGGCCAGGGAGCCGGACTGCAACCCCCCTCACCACCACCCACGAAATTCCTCGAATCTCTTCGACCCTCACTGCACCCCGCTTCCACACATACCACCCACCTCCTCAACTTGACAGGCTGGAGGGATGACCCTGAGAATCACATTATGTATATTTCTTTAGCGGTCGCAGCACATTTGCATGTAGAAGACAGTTAAAATAAGGCCATAAATCAGCAGGCAAACATATAAATGGATTTGTGGTGAGATTGAAACCCCCGGCGAGTCTGAGCAAATATTTCAAGCCTTGCTCGTTGCCAGGCTGGGAGATATCAGCTGTCATTAACTAGCCCCGGCCCCTCTGACCACTCGGCTTGTACATTTGCTTCATTTCATGACTGGGGGGACGACTCCACGACTGGCTGCCTCCAGTAAATCTACCTGCACTTTCTGATACGTGGTTTGTCATCAGGAGAGAAGCTTTCTCTTATTTCTTCAAAAGGAAGCTACATAGTCACTTGAAACGCTGTCTTTGCATCTATCTATGAACATCCAAGCGCCGGTAGATTACTGCCTGATGTTATTAAATACAGCAGGAGACGTAAAGGTCAGTTTATTCATCATAATCAGGTAATAACAGCGGGGATCCACCGAAGAAACGTACACTCATTGGCTGAATCCAAATATAAGTGTGGAGGAAAGTCACAGTCTTGCAGATTTTACATGAAGACCGGAGGGCTAACAGTCCAAATCCACAATTCCGGACTTGCAGAATGTCTGCTCTGGTGCAGAGACTTCGTTCAGAAGATTACTCATAAGTCATAGCAAAACTAATATGACAAATGCAATAACAGTAATACATGGTAGATAAAAGATCATATAGATAAATAACACAAATGTACCACATTAAAGCCTGATATACAAATTGCTGATATTAATTCAATTCGAAACTCTCAACTTAGAAATAGAGGCATTGGTTTTATCCATGGTATCGAGAAAGATGTCAAGTCACAGAACATATAGCAGAAGTCCCTGAGGTTAGCAGGGACTTGTCCACCCTCTGGTCTGTGAGACCAGATCCAGCTATTGTCTGGGTACTGGACATGTTTCCTCCTGCCCTTTTAAACTCTTCACTAACTGATAACCAGAGAGGTCAGATGGCGAGTCTTTCTGAAAGTGATTTTCATAAAATGTGTCCCGTCATTTCATAACTGATAAAATGGAAGTAAACCCCCCTGAATCAACTTCTTCAATTTCTTGTTCTATGTATCTTATCCTGTTTTCCACATTATTGTTATGTTATTTTTATTTTATTTCTCTTGATGTATTTCTTTTTTGGGAAGGCTCCTCTCTCTGCAGGTGCAATAATGTTTTTGTTGATTGGAGATCAAATGCTTCGTGCTGAAAAATTAAACACATTTATTTCAACCACAAGATCAACAAGAGGTGATTTACTGTTTTTGACCTCTGGTTTGCTGCCTTTTCCCCTGACATACATTACTGTTTTATTTATTTGATTTTTGTTTGAGTTTTTTGGCAGCTGACCAAAGTGCACCTGTTTCCTTTTAGGAACTCTTTTACTCATCTCATCATTTGATCTGGTCCTAAATGTGGATTTTTCTGTCCAGTTTGTGTTTGTCCTTTTCTTGCGTCAACATGATGATGTCCCCGTGCACAAAGCAGCTCCATAAAGAAATGCTTATCCCTTTTTTGTGTGGAAGACCCCCATCCAAGACCTTTGGGATGAACTAAAATGCCGACTGTGAGCCAGGTCTTCTCCCTAATGCTCTGGTTTCTGAATGGGAGCAAATCCCTGCAGTAGGTTCAAGATAATGGAAACGCTATTTCGGGGAACAGAAACAGGGAACAGTCAAGTACGTCATCATGGGGAACGGTCACATATGTAGTTTCGCTGAATCGTGAATGTTGTTTTGGGAGTTGTTGGCAATCGAGCTATTCTGTTGTTTAGGTATGAGGAAGTGTTGGTTTAAATATGTGACATGTTGCATCCGTTCATGTGTTTTTGAATAATAATGCTGACTTTCAGTGGGAAACACAAGAGAAGAAAATCTGTTCTCTCACAGTGTGATATGGGGACAGGAGCATTTAACACTTTGTTGGCAAACATCAGCATTTTAATATCAATCCTGTAGCTAACAGGCAGTCGGTGTAGGGAGGCACTTGATCACACAGACGTCACATTAAAGCCTTATGTCCTCTTCTCATTTAAATTCAACCACACTTATTTGAGCATAGTTTGTTGAAATACAGCATCTTGGGTCCTGGTATGAATCACAGCATCAGCTACTGTATCAGCAGCTGCAATGTGAAACCTTCAAAAACCATGTCAGCCGAACTCTTGCAGGAGCGTTACTGGGGCTTCTCCCAGTCACACAGATGCCTCTTTGTCATCACGCAGCCATCCAACATGTCACAACGGTCCAGCACAGACTATTCAAGTCATCACAGAGCATCAACCAGCGAGGTCCAGATGTTCTCCAGCAGCTGAATGAGGGAAAGCATGGCATGTCCAGTCAAAGAGGCAGCATCCTCCATGTTGGCCAACACCTGCCTATACAGCTGCTCCGGCTCGGGTTCCATCTCACTGCGTCCACACAGCTACGGCAAAGAGGAAAACATCTTGATAGAAGTAGTTGGAAGCCAACCTCCACTAGTGAAGTTGTCAGGCTCACATATGGCTCTGGCAGGAGACAAGGAGAAGACTTGTACATGGTGGAGCTGCTGGGTGCTGTTAGAGCCTGATGGGAGTTGTGGGGGTGGTGGCTATTGACAAATGAATAGATATGGTACACTTGGCGAGTACTCGTCCAACTGTTGGTGGTTTCTAAATATGGTCAAATACGCCTTTGGAACTGGAACAGTGCACAGTCACTTACTGGCTACTCACGTCTGTGTTTGATTTCACAATTGAGCAGTAAACAACATCTTGGCTTTTGTTTGTGTGAACTGATTCTTTTACTTTCCATGGTGATGTGCAGTCTGGTGGTAAATTGTTGATCTAAAACCTACCATATAAAATTTATGGTCACTGAGTTAACCCAAAGTTATCCTCAAAATCCCCAAATCGTCAAATGGAGGGTGTAAAAGATCTTAACTGCATGGATAACAAAATTCTCCAACGAGAACTGCCCAATGTGAGAGAAAGAAGTGCCCCCAATAGCGCCAATTAGCACACTGCAATTCCCAGATTTTGGGCTGTATTTTTAAGGGGCTTCTGTCTAACAGTTTAGGCAATGTGCAAATGCCTGGGTAGTGCTTGATATATTTCATCAAGCTCAAGTAATCCACTTTTACTCAAGCTTCAGGCGTGTGCGATACACCGCAAAAAGATCAAATCACCCTGCATGCTTTTCAAAATCCATGTTACAAAGTGATTCACAAGGCAGTAAAAACTAGATAAAGAAAGTAATGGTAAAACACTATAAAACAGTGTGGAGATACAAGAAAAAAAGATCAAACACAAATATAGTAACACATAGGAAATCAGGTATGGACAGTGATCAGTGAATCCATCATCTTTTCTGAACTGGATTTTAGGCCATGGCTCCAGTATGCAGGGGTGGGCAGAGTAGCCCAAAACTGTACTCAAGTGAAAGTACAGTTACTTTGCAAAAACAAGTACTGAAAAAAAAGTCTTTGATTGGATGTGGATGTGACTAGAATTATTTCAAATGGTCCTCCTCAGGTAAAGGTAAAGAAGTGAACATACACATTTATTTGTGATGAAATGACAAGTCGTCATCTCCTGATTAGATAACCTGCCACATTTACACCAGGAAAATATTCCCAGTGTGTATCCATCTAGTGTGATTATAAAAGTTTGCATTAATATTATATATAAAGATTTTTTCTTGTTGTCCCCAATCAAATAGCTGGTAGTGCCATTTGAAAGCCATACTACTATGCTGTAGCTTCAGCCATTATTCTGCTCTAACAGAGTAATGTGGATGTTTGACTGAGGTAAATAAATAAATAAATACATAAGTTGGGAAGTAGCGAGATGAATGTATTCAAATGTAGCTGAGTAAAAGTGATGATTTTTCTCTTAAAAAACTACTCAAGTAAGAGTAAAAGTATGATGCATTAAAACTACTCTGACAAGTACAATTAACTCAAAAAAGTTACATGAGTACATGTAACGGAGTACATGTAACTCGCCACTACCCACCTCTGCCAATATATCATGTGGTGGATAAGGTCCTATTTAACAATGTGGGGTGTTTATTGTTGATTTTACTTGTTTATTCTGGTCAGGTTTTGTAGTTATTGGACTGTTTCTTGGACAGTTATGTACAGTTGCAAGGTGGTTATGTTTGTCTTCCAAATAGTATCACCCTAAGATTCTTGCATAAATTTCATTTATGTCATGCAAGCAGCAATAGCAATGTTCGTCTGGTCACTCACATTTGTGGTTTTGACTGAAATGTCCCAACAACTTTTGGATTGATTTTCATCGTTCAGACCTTCATGTTCCCCTTTGGAGGAACTGTAATAAGTTTTCATCTAACACCATCTTCAGGTCAACATTTTAATGTGTCAAATACCTTAGTTTATGACCAAATACCTACAGAACTAATGACATTTCTATCAGCTTTGGCAAATGTTAGCATGTTAACACGCTAAACTAAGACGATGAACATGGTAACCTAAATTTTTATTGTCAATGTGTTAGCATGCTCATTTAGCTGAGCACATCCTGAAAGAGTTTCTAGTATGGCTGGAGACTCATAGTCTTGCTCAGACTATATCAGGCCTTCATCATCTGCCGGATTTCAAACAATGATGACACTTCATGGAAATCAGCAATCTTGCATAGTGGTGCACAGAAAACTGCTCAACTTCAGCAAAACCAAGGTGGGGATCGTTATACAACCTTGTGTTGTAAAATGATAAATTGTTTTTTATCTATCTGTTAATTAGAGCTGGGACAATAAGTCAATTAATCAATTACGTGACTGAAAAACAAATATTTGGCTTCGTTTTAATCATTTTTAAAGCAAACATTCAAAATATTGACCAGTTCCAGCTACTCACATGGATTATTGCTGTTTTGTCATACAAACTGAATAGCTTTGGGTTTTGGACTGTTGGTCATACAAAACAAGACTTTTATAGACGTCACCTTGGACTTAACTTTAATAATAACCAATTAGTTGAATTAACACCTCTGACTGTGTCAGCTGTCAAAAGCTAAACATTATAATCTTTGCATGTTGTATTTGGTTGCTTTGCATCAGATGGTTCACGTGCAACTGATAAAGTGGCCACTGAGTGACATATACAAATACACACCCATATGTGTACCCATGTATACAGATATACTTTAGATACGTATACAGTATATACACCAGCGCTGGGAAAACCTAAATATATAAATATATCCAAACAATATTAATTTGTAGACAGAAACATTTCTGTCATAGGGCACAAACTAAACAGTGAGGCTGCATCTCTTAGCTCATGACTTCCTGTTTACTATTAGTCTGACAGCCTCTCAGATGAGCGAAATAAATGAAAACACATTACATTTTAATTAATATCAAAACGAAGGGAGTCGACACCTAATCGCCATGTAAACACAGAAATGTCGCTGCCAGCTCTTTTCATTATGTATGGGAGTGGACACATCCTCGTCACATTACATTAGAGAGCAGGAAGGCGGGCCGCGTCGAGGTCAGCACGAAGATCCTGCAGCATGTGACACACCAACCGCACACACAGCTGACTGCCTGCTGCTGCACTGGCAGCATGTCTCAGAGCAACAACTTTATACATGCCAGTGTAGGCTTTGGAAGGCTTTCAGCCAGCTAGAGTGGATGTCTGTGTTGAGGTGTCACATATGACATAAAGCCAAATAAAGAGGCAGCACAAACACACACAAGGCAGAAGAAAGGCAACAAGTGCAGATAAACACATTCACAGGTTTGCTTTAGGCAGCACAAACTGTGAAGGACACGTGCGCTGGGGTTAAAAATGTTTGAACGTGAGTAAAAAATTCACATCATGGAAGTGTGAGAATTCCAGCAGGTACAGGTACAACACAGCAAGGCCATGGCTCTCCGGATAAAGGTGAGGATCACAATACATCCAGAATGTGTGATATACTCAGGACCAATTGCGGTTAGTTTTTATTAAAAAAAGCTTTGTGTTTTAAATAATCAAAAACATCAGATGTATTCAGAGCATCCTATTTTACAAACTACAGTAATCTGCTCATTTAAAAAAAGATGGTGTTTTTCTGAGAAATGTACCATTTAAAAGATTGAAACTTAGCTATACTCAAATACGAATGCACCTACTTACACAACCAAACCACTGGTTGTCAAAAAACACAGAAATCCTGCACCAAAGTCATGTAAATAAAGATGAAAATTTGCATGAAGTTTTGATCTCACATTTACATGTCTGACTGCAATTCCAGGTTAATAGTAACTGTAATATTGCAGATGGTTCACCAGTGAATGGACACAGCTTCTTCTCAGACTGTATTGACTTAAAACAGTCTTGAAAATCTGCAATTTGATTTATTTGCACATTTTATTATTACATTTGAGTGTTATTTTTGTAAAATTAAATTTTAAATTTAAAAATTTAAAAACAGGTTCACAAAGTGCTGCACAAGGAGTAAAACATAAAACACACATAAAACCATTTAGAACACATAAAAACATAGACAACACACAAACAAATGGTTCACAAACAATTGAAAGACAACAACAGACAAGACCACAGAGCCAGGGGCGGACTGGGACAAAAATTCAGCCCTGGCACTGTAGCCACACCAGCCCACATTAGCACGCATCCACACCCACGAACACACATTCACTACTTCGGCTACATTTGTGAACTGATGGTGAAATAATAGCAGTAGGCCTACCGTATGTAACAGGTTTGTAACTTTTGATGTACGTGACATAATAGTTTTTAAATAGCACACGTTTATAACAAACTTACACATACAGTTAAAACAAAGGCTGTTCATTGTAGTTGTTGAGTCTGTGTGCTCTGTCTGTTTGTCTGCTGTCACTGTCTTTCTCTACTGCAGGGTTAATTACAAACCGAACACTTGTGTGTCACAGTTTCCTTCCTACCTCTACCACCCTCCTCCCTCTCTCTGCTAGGCCTACAGTAGCATCCTTCCTCACAGCACTGGTACTAGAAGACCGGGGGTCTCTGGCTGTACTGGTTCCAGCAGCATCCCAGTTCATAACCACAGTATAGGATGTAAACATTGCAAAATGTTTTCTCACACACTGATCTCAACATTGGAATACACATCAATAAAAACAAGTAAGTCTGGCAGAAGCAGAATTATGGTTTTCTGTTTTGACAAAAGTAACTTTACTGACAATCAGATTATGTTTAGTTTTGACTTGTCCCTATTTAAGTAACCTAATCCAGTTGGTCAGCCCATCTAAGGACCAGATTGGCTGTTGCCAACTGGGCCAAGTACTTTACTATTGTCTAGTAGCTTAGGTTATTTCTTATTTAACCTTTTTAATGCTACTTCATTCTCCACCTTTATTTTAGGGTTTACTCACTAGTCTACTTGAATCTGCTCTCTTTGCCTTCAGTTAAAATTCCCACACAAGCAGGCACACACACCTCTGCTGCAAACACAGCGGCTTGCCCTACCTCTTTCTTCTTCTCTCTCCCTGTATGTGTCGGCCCTGTTGACCTTTTTCATCAGTAGCGGGCTTTGTTTTCTAAAGTGGCCAAAATGACACAGCACTCCAGCCGCGATTCTGTTTTCAGCCGCAGGTGCTCGGAGGAGGCTTCTTGTTAATGAGGAAGATTGAAACCGAAACCAACGATGTACCCAGTTAGATCACTGTTGCTTTACCTGGTCCGTGCTGGTAAAATATCCACCGTGTCTGAGTCTTATAGCGTAATAGATAAGATCTCTCGCCAAATATACTTGGACAGCCATTAGCGGCCCGCCCAACTAAATGTGTGGGAAACATTGATATTATTATCAATCTGACAAGCTCACCCCAGAACAAATGGTCCGGCCCCTCTGGCATTTGCCAGAATTGCCAGATGGCCAATCCGCCCCTGCACACAGCTCTCATGCTGGAAAAGCCAGGGCATAAAAGTGAGTTTTTAGTATATCTTGGACAAATAGGACTAAGGCCCCATCCACACTTCTCCATTTTAGTTTACAAACGGAGAATTAAAACAAATACGATCTCCGTCCACACCAGTGTTTCCGCTGCATTTTGGAGTTGATCTCTGTCTACATTAAAGTGACTGAAAACGCACATCTATGGGCATGCGCGTGCTGGTGTAAACATGAAGCAGATGGTCTCTTCCTGGTTACAGAAGATTTGGCGAAAGAAAAAATAAATACAGACGAAGAAGTTGTTTTTTTTTGCATGCACCAATAAGGAGCTGGGACTGTTACTGAATGTAACAGACTGGGAGTCTGGTGACATGCACAGTACAAGTGTAGGCAGATAAATGTTATTTGCACGGTACATAATATTATAATAAAAATACCATGTCAAAAACCCGGTCAGTAGTATCGTGTTTCTGCTTTGAATGACATCTAATACCCAATGAGAGAGCCGAGCGTGAGCGGCTGCGTCATCGTTTCTAAAGTCCTCCATTTTGGCCCATCTTCACTAAAACGCCCTCCGGAGTTTTGAAACGCAAAACGGGGTCGGCAGCGTTTCATTTTCGCCGTTGTAGTCTGAACGGGAGGTGCAAACTTGGCAAAAGGTTTCCGTTTTAATTTGAAAACGCAGTAGTGTGGATGGGGCCTAAAACCACTGCAGAGCGTCACTGATACCAACACAGTGCCCTAGACAAGAGATAAGAACTGCGTGGTCATTTGTATCAAATGCAGCAGTGAGGTCTAAAAGCACAAGTATAGCAGAATTACCAGAGTCAGTAGTTAATAAAAGGTCATTAAAAACTCTAAAAGGTTTAGTTTCAGGGCTGTGGAGGGCTTTACAGTTTTTCTCAGTTGCTTTTGTGCATTTCTCAGATCAGAATTCAGTTCATTGCATAAGTCACTACATGCAAAATGGCTCAACACATCAAAATCAAAGTCAAACCTTATTGTCATTCTTCCCATTCAAGTATACAGCTGAACAAAATGTTTCATACAGACCATGGTGCATAAACAAAATAAGAATAGACAACAACAAATCACAACAAACTACAGTAGCAACACAGGCCTCAAACCATTCACCTGATACACACAATAAGAGAGATAGATTGTCTAGATCTGTCAATCATATTTTCTATACATGTCTATTAGACTTTTTTTTTGTAAATGTCTCCTTACTGTATTGATGAAGATATCCGTTGTGATGTGGATGAGAATCTGTGACCTGACAGACAGGAACATCAGCCTAAGGAGTGTTTCCCATGTTCACATTTCTAATTTAGTCATTTCTTGCGTTGTGCTATGCAATGCTGTAAAACAGTGTTGCCTTATTCTTTTCTGCATCACAACGACATGGTTTGTCAACAAATTATAGTACGATTAGTAAAAACTGTGAATCCTGTCCAATCTCTTGCAATGTATAACTTGATACTGTTGATATGCCATATTGAAAAAGTGCAGCCTTGTGCATTTTCAATCATTCTCATCAAAACGTTAGCCATAGTTTACATCAGAAAACACATGTATATAACATAGTACACTGTTAGTAAATAATGACACAAGGGCTTGTCATTCTGATGACACTGACATGTTCACTGACATAAAGATTTGCTTTTGAGAGATAGGATTTTTAGCAAGTTACAAGTCTTTTGCAGGTAATCCACGGTGTTGTGCTGTTTGTTCGATATGTTTCGAGAAATGCACTTACTGTTTTACAAATGTTAGGGATGATTAGAGAAATCTACCAAAGCGAGTGAGAAAAACTATACCAGATTGAAAAATCTCAAAAATACCCTGTACAACTAAAAAAAGACTGCAGTTGTAGAATTAGTCTACTGTCTACACTCTGAGATAAAAGGAAGCTTCGAGATAGGTCTGTAATTGGTTAACACCAATATATCCAGCTCTTATTTACTTAAATTACTCATAACTCTGAGGAGAACTAATAATATTGAGTAAAGCATATTTTGGCTGGTGTTATTCTTTTTGTCAACAAATCCTGTGAAAAGACAAAAAAAAACCATTTGTTAGTCCATCTCTCAATACCATCTGAATTCCCTCTTAGCTCCAAGCCCTTTGATTCCTACTGATGACATAAATCTTTAAAACAGCTCACAAATGTAAAGTCTCATTTTTTTTGAAGACTTTTGAAAGGCTTTCCTAAAACAGTCGCTCGCTGTAGTTTTTGACAAACATTACTCAAACAGGAGGAAAGAGTGCTTTTTCAGCTGCGGATGAATCTGCATGTGGTGTTCTAGGATAAATAACTAAACACACACATATAGTCCTTGTGTTCATTGAACATGTAACCCAGTGCTGCAGCGAGGCTCACTGATGAGTTTTTAATAGTTTCTGGGCAAGAGACTACAGCTAAATGGCTCAAAGGAAGAAGATACATCAGGCAGTGATACACACACAGGACATGTTAGTAGATTTACTGGTGGTGTGGCTCTGCACATGGGATTTGCTGTAAAACAGACAAATATAGAATATCAACAGACTTCTTTTGCTTAACACTGTCTTGACTTCAGCCACATGACAGTGGGGTGGCGTCTCCATTTACAGGTGATTTCAGGACAGGGTGCCCAAGCAAACAAGGAAATGGATGTAAAAGTGGCGTAAAGAGTTACTAGCAGAGTCAGTTCTAAGGTCATGATGCTCAAGTTTTCTACTTTGCAGGAACTGATATTTTCAGCTAAAATGTATTCGAAAAGTCCACTAATCTCTATTTTAGTGGTTTAGCCTTCTAATTTAATTCTTAAATTTAAATTTTATAACTTGTGCCACATTTTGTTGTTGGATAAAAAACTCCTAAACGGTTTATGGAATGAAGGAAAACAGCCTTTGTCTTTGTGGTTGATGCAGTGCATTTTTTTTATTGATCTAAGAAGTTTTGAAAAGGTTGGTAAAATCTGAGAGGTGTGAAGACATTTAATAACAGTACTATTGACCACATTTGCTTTTGAAATGTAAAAGTCTGTTCCCCATGCCAGTAAAACCCCATTGAATTGAATCAATACAAAATTTGTCATGAGGTTTTCCTCTGACAGCAGTGTGTGGTGCGAGTGTCCAGGAATCTGCACACATGTGCATGTGTACAGTGTGTGTGTGTCTTTGGTCTCTGTGGACTCTTAAGACGTAAAAATGATTTATGTTTTTCCTTTCAAGGGAAAAAATGGACTTTAAATTAGTTCAGTTAGAAAATCAGAATCAGCAGGGAATGAGTGATGTACTGAGTGAAGTAAATATATCAGGTGATGTGCTGTCTTGTATAAATCTCAGCCTAATGCAGAGGTGTGAGGTGCAGCAGCTCAAAGATGCAAAATATCCAACCAAACACTGTGTTTCTGTGTTTGTGTGTTTCTGTGTTTGTGTGTGTGTGTTGGGGGGGGGTTCAAATATCATTGTCAATTATTATTATCATGCAGAATCGACACTCCACTGTACATAGCACAATACAGACACATTTGGTCTGGTATATTTAATTGTCCCACGTTCAAATGTGCTTTCTCTCCTGGCTGGTGGAAGGAGGAAGAGTTAATAGTGCACATAAGCACTGTCCGAGACATGCAAATTGAGAAGGTTGCAAATGGAATTTCTACAATATCAAGCCTTGTTAGTGCGGGAGAAGCAAAGCACTAAGGACAATCAAGACACCTTGTCACTTTTTTTTATCTCCTTCCTCCATGTGAAGAAAAAGCACTTTGAATCTGCTAGTTTTTCTCCTGCATTTACATAACAAAGCCCCCAAGAATAAGGTAGAGATGTGATGAAGCAGCCTCCTCCACAGCTTCTGAACACCCATCAACATGCCTCAGACACACACACTTACAAATACAGATGGAGGTGCGTGCGCGTGCACACACATCCACATGCATTCTCTCTTTTTTTTTTTATCTTTCAATAAAAGTATCTGACAACCAAAACCCCAAAGATCTCCAATGCATGGCTTCACACCGCGGCTACGCAGTCAGCAAAATAAATTGAAAGCATTAAGAGAAAGTCAAAAAAAGTGAGAGACTGAGAGAAACAGAAAGAGAGAAGAAAAAAAACATAAAAACAAAACAACCTCTCTGCACCAACTACAATTCCCCCACTGCCACCTACATATAACACCCCCCCCCTTTCCCCTCCCCCACCCACCCTCAGCCCAGCACAGCTCCCCACTTGGAAAGAAACAGGATGAAATGACATTATGCATATGAAAATGTCCAGAAAGATGTTTGATTTATGTATGCATTAGATGCAAATTCTATTACGGGACACAAGGCGGGCTGTGAGAGTTCCCACTGAACACTTGGCTGCCCTGATCAAACCCCATCTCATTAATTCAGACAAGGGGGAGAAAGATAGAGGGAGTGAAAGAGGAAGAATTGGAAGAAATTTACAACCCAGACATAGATTTCTCAAAAAACCAAAGGGGGGCTGTCGGTGGAGGGGCCAAATTACATTCTCTCCTCTTAGGGAGAAGCCGACTGTTTTTCTGACCAAGAGCCTGTCCAGTCAACAACAGGAATATTTGGATGGGATAGAAGATGAGCAACAAAAACAATTATTGCATATACATTTTATTAGTTAAGCATTCAAGCACAGGAATTTGAAAGAATAGTTAAGCATTGTGGGAAATATACCTGTTTGTGTTGGCTGAGTAGATCCATATTAATCTCATGTCTATGGTTAACAGTAGTTTATTACAACATGGGTCTGACCATCTGTTATGTCTGTATAACCATACTCACAAAAATCACTGACGAGGTTGACGAACGTGGAGACATTGCTGAAAACAAGTTTGACAGGGCAAGAAACAAGCATTGACACTGTCAGACAGGTTCAATCAATCAAACTTTATTTGTATAGCACCTTCTGTACAGGTTAGTGCAATTCAAAGTGACTAAAAAGCACATAACATGACATGCATATTTAGATATGTTTACACATACCATTATAAATAGTTAAACAATTTGAGGCTAATGCGCACAAGAAGTGAAAACGATAAATATGTAATAACAAAAGCTCCAGGTTGGTTAAACTTATTTGGAAGTGAAAACGACAGCCAAAAGTATCACCATGCAAACTGCCTACATCCATCACAGTTCCCCACTTCCTAGTTGAACTTTGAGCTGCAGTACTGGGGCAGTTGTAATCACTTTCCCTGTGCAATGAGGGATTATTAGAGACATTATGGGTGTGTTCACTGTCAGCTTCAACTCCAAACAAAGTGATAGCTAATCTGGCTGATCTGGCAGCTTGTTTAACACGTATGCCAGTGTTTGGGACCTCATCTCAGAAATACACTTGTTTAGTACAAATGGTATCATGACTGAAAGAACCAATGGCCAGAGCTACAAAAATTAGCATGTAGTTACTGACACTATTTTATGGGTATATGTATGTCAGTACATCTTCCTTTTATATATAATTCATTTTCCCTTCTTAATTCTTAATTTAGAGCTACTTTAAGATCCTATTTACTTGCCTATTATTTGTTGATCTACCAGGGTGGCCTACAGGTGTCAGCTAAATCAAAAATATATATACAAAAAGTTGTGGCTGGTCAAAAATTTGCAGGAGCGAAACTCCAATGTCCAGGTGCAAGTGCCTGCAGCAAGAGATGACTCTCCATGTAGACTTGACATAGACTGATTTATCAGTCAGCCGATATCTGGCATTTTGAGATACCTGCACTCACAAGGCCGATATATCATCCTATATAACACCATTACTGGCAAGCGTTAAATATATGTTGTTATACTGTAGAGAATAATGTAGTTGAATGATATCACTTCTGACACTCTCACTTAAACACCAGTCATGTTCTGAAATCTACACCAGCTACCCAATGTATTTTTCTATTTCATTCATTAATAAAAACTCCATCTAAAACAACATGCTACTGGCTGTCATAACATGCATATTGGATTGTACTCTGCATGGAGTAATGAATTATACATGACTTTTTCTTTGTTTTGATATGGGATTATTACGGTATATCAGCCATCGGCCGCTCTGCTTTCTAAATAATCGGCCATTACAAAACACATATTGGTCGACCAGTACTGTAGACACCTAGGTTCTACCTCTGCCCAAACAGGAGCTGTATGTGACTTTGAGTTTCTTCTAAATGTGTGTAGGGTTGCCAACTTCCACTAGTGTAAATTCAGAATGGCAGCAGATAGACAGTTTCACCTGGGTTGTTTTGTTGAGGTGTGATTTGTTTGGTGATAGTAATTTGTGTTTGATTGAGCGAAGGACGGATTAAACCTGAATAAACCCATGCTTACGAGCATCTATCTATCTATCTATCTATCTATCTATCTATCTATCTGTCTGTCTGTCTGTCTGTCTGTCTGTCTGTCTGTCTGTCTATCTTGCCACCTAATATTTCTGTAGATTCTGTAGAGGTATGTTTTCGAACTTTGAACTTTGGACAGGGCCTAGCTAGCTGTTTACCTCTGTTCCCAGTCTTTATGCTAAGCTAAGCTAAACACCTTGTCACTCCTGCTCCATGGGATGACAGTTTTGTTGATGACTTAGGTACTATTGTTGCAAGTATGTGGTAAAGTTTCACAGCTCTAAGTACAAAACTCCAAAGTCATCCCACTTGTAACACAGCCAGTCTTTCATTCGAGACTTTTCCATTGTGCATCTATGGATTCATAAGTTCTCATGAAATGTCATGAGAACATAATGGTTTTATCACCAAAACACAACATAATGATATCTTTTCTGTTAGTTGTTTTAACTACCAGTGAATCTAATAACAAACAATGCAAGATATGTGTTTTAAATCACCTCCTGATCCTGAAAGTAGTATGCCACAGTACTGTAAAAGACAGATTGCACATTTTCACATTAGGCAATACACGTACATTACCCAACATTTACAGCATCTATCATTTCCATAATATCTATCCTATATTTAATCATGTTATCATGTGATCAATTAAGATATCCTGTACTATCATTGATAGAAGACATTTAATGACACAAGAAACTTATATTTTGAATCAGTGGTTATGTGGTGAGAGATATCTCAAATCCAAATGAATGCACAGCAAGTTTTGAATGAAAGACTGGCTGTGTTACAAGTGTGCTGCGTTTGGAGATTTGTACTTGGGTAGAGATGTGAAATTTTACCACATTGTGATAAAAGTACCTCTGTTCCCAGACTTTATACTAAGCTAGGCTAACCATGTCCTGACTCCAGTTCTATAGACAGACGAGACTGATATCAATCTTCGTAGTATCTCACTCAAAGAAAGGGAATACGTGTATTTTGAACTACTCTAAGGAAAAACAGCATTCTTTTGAGATCCAAAGACAAGCAATAGTCATGCCAACGTTGACATTTATTGCTTGAAAATCTCTAAAACATTCTTTCCTTCTTATATTAGAATCAACATCAACATGTAAAGGGAACTTCCATTAAACCCTCCAATTTCTGTCAATTCATGTCACACGTGACAGCCTGTCAGCTCTGCATGCCTTTGAAAGTTCACATGTGAAGCAAATGAGAAAATAAGACGAGGTGATGTGGTGATAGAGAGCGGCTGGCTGCAGGTGATCCAGGCCTCTCTCTCTCTGTCTCCCTCTCTCTCCTGCCTCTCTTCCTCCCATCACTTCCTCCTGCAGCCCCTCGTATGATTGAGGTCAGACGGGGAATTCTTCCCTGGCCTAACTAATGTGATTGCATCAGAGCAATACCCTTAAACGACATCACACCCCTGATCTGCATACTAATTGGCCCTGCTCTGTCCTTGACACTGACCTTGGGAGGAAGAGGCCTTCATTCCCCCAAGGGTGGGTGAGGAGGGTGTTGGGGATGTGTGTGTGTGTACATGTGCGTGTGGGGTGTGTGGGGAGTCGAGGAGCTAGCAGAAAAAAATACGGCGTCCGTCCACTGCTCTCATTTCCATGCAAAGATGCCCTCGCTCTGCATAACCTCCTCCTGCCTCATGGTACACCGACCTCCCTCACTCATACACACACATACAAACACACACCCTCGCCCGCCCCTATTTCTCCTCTCTATGCATCAATGCAAATTATAACAATGGCCGAGGCTTTATTCGGCGGGGGTAAGCCTGCATGACCTTCTGTGACGGGGAGCAGCAGAGACAAAAGGCCATTTCTCTCTGAATAAGCACATGGACAGCAGCTTCTCCCCATCCCGGGGAGGGCGAGGAGGTGGTGGGGGTGTGGTGTTGGGAGACAGGGGCCAAATGCAAAAGAGGCGGCAATTGTAAGAATTTTTAAAGCAAAAGAGGGCAGAATGGAAATGAATGCAGAGCGATGCAGTGGGGAGAGAGCTGAGGGAAGTGAAGGCTCCGGCCCTTTGGAGACTGCTGACGGAGGATGTGTCGGGTTTGTTGATCGGGACTTAGCTCTGCGGAACTGACAAGAGCAGCTGGATGAGAAATTTGCATGTTTTATTTATGTATTATCATTAGAAATATATTGGTATGCTCTCCCAGTGTTGGCTGCCATGTAGCCAGGATATCCTACGAATCTGGTGAGGGCTCAGCTTCGCAAATGCCAACCTTCTGTCTTTAGTGTCAGTGAATTAGAAATGCTAAATGTGATGCAAACTTGCACCTTGTAATTGGTAGCAAAAAGGGGCACACACCTATTACAGCTGTTTCTGGACATCCTAACCAATCTGTTCAACTGAGTATGTTCAGAATTATGTAAATGCAAAAGATAAGCAAAGTCTCTAGAAGTGCTTAAAGTGCTTGTCATCAACAACATCTTAAACCTTCTCCTCAACTTTCCAATGTCAGAATTTAGGGGTTCTCTTGTTGAAACCATCTGAATCATTGCATGACCTTTTGGCTTTTGCTTCCAGACTTGTTAGGAGGCCCAGAACCCCGACTTTGAACCAGAAGACCGGGATTCGTGTCCTGTGTGAAACAAAAAGTCAACATTAAATATTTTTATTTAAGTTCCTTAAATTGACGTAACTGACGTGTTTACTGACGTACGTAGTTATTTTAAACTAAACCATGATCTTTTCCTAACCTTAACCAAGTAGTTTTGTTGCCTAAACCCAACCAAGTACTTCCTGTGCCTAAACCTAACCAAACTTCAACGTTTCCCAACTTTAATAACGCGCCGTTTCCAAATGGCGATGTTTCGAAAAGCTAGCAATTTATTTTGAAAGTCTAAGTGGACATTGCATATTTATTGTTGCTAACTTTATCGGAAGTTTTATATTTGTTGTTGCTAAGCCTTGCTAATTGGACCGTGGAGCCTTAAACATCAATAAATGATGCATAAGGGAAACCCAGGTCGTTAAACTAAGCGTCAATATGTGACGAGTCGGGAGTGAGAACGTGTTGACCTAAGAGGCTCATCAGCAATGAGGCTCATCAGCACTGACTGCAGCAAACATTAAAGGAGACCTATTATACTGCATTCCCCATATGACTCCTGTATGGCAACTTTGCATGATTCAAAAAAATATATATACTGGCTCTTCATGTAGGCCTTCATTTCAGCCTCTGTCTGAAATAAGCTGTAGATGCTCCTGTCTCTTTAAGCCCCCCCCCCTCTTAAAGCCCACTTTCTTCTGATTGGCCAAGATCTAAAGCATGTTACCAGGCTGTTGTTGCCGCTGAGCAATACAGGCAGACGTATGTGGAACGCAGGCTCCGGGTAGCTCCTTGTGTCGTAGAACGGAGCCATTGGTAGAAAAAGCAGTTCAAAACCGAGTGTCGAGAACAGGAGGCAATCTGAGGTTTTGGCTCACAGGGATACTTTAACCTCATTATTTGATGCTTTGGCCATGCTCAACATGAACATCCAACATTGCTATGGTGCTTATGATGCGAAGCGAGCATTTGGGGCGGTGAGTTTACATACAAAGTCAATGCAAAGACGCGTAGAGCCGCGATTTCCTGTCGGGCGGCGCAAAGCGACACAAAGGGGGTGCAACACGAAGGAATTCACGTGAATTGAATATTTTCAACTCAAGCAAGAAAGTTGCATGACGGTGAGTCGCGATAACCTGTCAGCGTAGATATTGTCACCGACGGCTTCAGAGCATTGTGTGGAGAGGGCCAGGCAGAGCGGGCAATTGAAAATCTGCTGGCTGGCGGAGAGCTGCTAAATTTGGTGGAGAGGAGCCGGGAGCAGTGCTCCAGCTTTTGTACAAATAAACAGCCGTAGTCGGACTGGATTATGCTCCTGACAACTACGCCATTTGCTCGGAGTAAACTGCTTTTATTAAATTAGCTTTTTACTTTAGTTTTTGGGATTACAACGTTGATTTATCTTCACTCGAGCTTCTCAGCAGCTAGCTTCCATGCACATCCGGTTCCAGTGTTGTTGTTAGCATTGGGAGGCACTCAGAGTTCTGCTGGACCACGACTTCATATTTATATAAAAACCAAACAAAAACTGGACATTGCTGGGAGAAAAGAAAGCGAGTAGGTTGATCAACCTGGTAAGTTCAGAAAACATGTGTATGTAACTTTAGTCCAGCTATCATTGTACTTTACTGTGACCAAATTAGCATAGCATAGCCCTGATTGATCCGAACTCCATTCAGAAAACAAACATTTTAGAAGTTGTTGTCCTGCTGTCTTGCTGACAGATCTGACAAAGCATGAATTCATTTGTTTAACAAATCTGCATCATGTTGTAGTTATTTCGGCATCAGTTTAATCCATTTATTGCTATTTAATCACAGCAAAATGTTTACTTTGGGTTCATACAGTTGTAGTAATGGCAAGTTGTGTTTATTCTCGTTATCGCGTTGTGTGTGAACACTCAGCAGTAGTCCAGTGATAAAACCCCTGCGAGGAAAGCGTTGCGTGGATTAAATTTCTGAATGCCGCACAACGTTGTAGACAGGGAGGAGATGGGGCAATGGATAAGCCACATGCCTTTGGTGTGGGAGCCCCAGGTTTGAATCCACTGTGAGATACCAACATGTCCCTGTGCAAGACACATAACTTCTAGTTGCTCCAGAGGTGTGCGACCTCTGACATGTATAGCAATTGTAAGTTGCTTTGGATAAAAGCATCAGCTAAATGAATAAATGTGATTGTATGTAGACATGGAAAATCATAATAGGTCTACTTTTAGTTATCAGCAAAGTCATTATGATTGGATGTTGCTAGTCAGCTGGTTGTCAATGAATGAGTCGCTGATGGTAAAGCACGGATGAACCTAATCAGCTAATGCAAGTGCAACTCTAGTTAAGTTTTAAGGAGCTGCTTTCTTTAATGGCCACTTCAGGGCAGGACTCCAGTCACACGTTGAACATATTATGGTATTTTAAAGTTGAAACAGTTGGCTATTTACACATCAAGCACACGCATTCGCATTTATTTGGTGGTGTGTTTGTGTCTATACTCCTTTTAGCTCTGTGTTTGGTCTCTACCACCTTCTGAGGGAAAAATCTGGCTCTTTAGCTGCTAAATGTTCCACTGTGTTCACCAGCTAGTCTCTGACTGTGTCTGTCTGACGTTTCCTGCTCAGGTACAGTGGCTTGAGAGATGTGAGAGTGAACTAAAACAGTATAGTTGCAGCTGTAAAACCAAAACAGTTAGCTGAAAGATTTGTACCATGATTAACCATGATCATTGCATTGTGTTCGTTTTGAAGCAATTTTTCTTTGCTGACTTTGATGTGTTGTTGGTGTTTGTAGCAGCCAACTTTATGCATATATTGGGTTGCTGTTCCCCACACATAAGCAGCTTGTGCTGCTTTTCCTGGATGCCTACCATGTGTAGGTCAAGATTTGAAGCATGTTTTCCCTGACTAACCTTATGCTAACTAGATAAGTTATTTGCTTTTCAAAAGGTGTTTGACACTCAGTAGTACCTAAGCATTTTGGTTCAGACATAGACAACAAGCCTCATACACAGCCCAGTGTCTTGCTTTAAAACTAAAACAGTGGATGGGTCACCTTTTCCATTCTAATACTTTCAGTTTGGGCATTCCTGGATATGCATGGACCGTTTGCAAATTTCCATAAAAGGGGAAATAGGGAAAAGGTTTTTGAGCAAACAGACAAATGGCCACAGTGCTGCAGTTATCAGTGTGTAAGAGAACACTTCAGAGCTGAGGTGTCGGACAACTTCTCTGAAATGTACCGTTATCGCAAAACAGATGAATTTGCTCTGGCAGTGATTATTCCTCTGCTGAGCTCCGCTGCGATCTGGTAGCTTCCCATACTGTCTGTGGAACACGAAAAGCATCAGAGGAGTCCCAAAGAAGACAAAAAATATCCTCAGGTTAAAGCCTGCATCTGAATCTCACCCCCCTGTTACAGGCATGAGATTTTCCTTTTCGTGTATTGGTGTTACTGCTACGGTGTGAGATGTGAGGAAATTTAGAGGAAGAGCGGTTTGGCTTTGGCTATTTTGTCATTTTTACGTGCTGTATATTTCCCCCAAATTCTGCACCATGGACATGAACCGTCCCTTTTTCAAATTAAGGAAAATGCAAGGAGAGCGGCCTTATTAGTCTGTGCGGGATTTAGCTTTTTGTCTCTCCAGCTGTGATTATAGGGATCGTTTGTCTGAGAGCTCAGCAGGTTTAATCAAGCTCGGATAATTTCACAATGTCTTGTAATGGGGTCCCTGAAGATGAAACCTGTTTCACAGATTTTCGCGGGGCTGGAAAAAAAATGGGAACCTTTTAACAAAAGCCCCATCCTGCACCGGAGCAGGAGCGAGCAAGGAGATATTTTAGCATCCTGCCTGCTGCCCTTGGGACCAGGCATTACACAGTCAATCCCACCATACACACACACAAACAAAAACCCTCCATCCATATATACACTACAGGCCTGTGCACTTCCCCTTAATGTTTGGCAATTTGCCAGGTTGTCATTGACAAGGTAAGTGTTGTTTCAGTGGCAATGATAGGCAAAGCAAAAAGGGAGGGAAACTTCAGAACAATGAAACGCTCCTTTGGAGTTTTTTTTCTTCTTTCTTTCCCCTCACCTCCTCCTCCTCCTCTGGAAAAGGAGAAAGGTGTCAAGTTTGTGACAAGTGAATTGTTTTTTCTACCCACCCGTCCCCACCCTCGCTGTGATGCCGTAGATGATGGAAAGTTTGTGGAGTTACGTTCTTTGCAGATAGTTTGACCTACTTAGGTTAGCACTGCACATCTTACAGAGCACCTTCCAGACTTTGCAGCCTTTTTGAGGACGATCCAGAAAAGATTAGAACAGGTACACAATGCATGGCATGAGCTAATTTTCAATGTTCAACAAATTGAGACATTGTGTTGGAAAGGGACTGTATGTTCTTTTACATTTACCCTCTTACAATCAAGGTTTTCCATTTGATTCCCCTTTAAAAAGCTGTCGTTACATTCCACAGTTCTACAGTATGACAGACATTTTCTGTATCAGCGTCTTCCATCTCTTCATTGAAGTTTGCTCTGAGTGGAATATTCAAAGCCTTCACTTTTTTTGTTGTTGTTTTTTGCTTTACCATGCGATCCGTGAGCGTCATTTCATACACATTTCCATAAAATTCAACCTGACATATCTGATAATGAACTGTGGGGTCTCTACTGAACTGAGTGTGTGATTGCTTTGCAGTAACAATTACGCTGATGTTTTTTGCGTACTTTTATTACACTTTTCTTTTGCTCACCTATTGGTCAAAAACCATTTATGCTGCTTACACTGTTCATATATTGATATGTATTAGTAACTAAATGCAGTTTCCTGTATTTTTATAAAGTAAAAATATTTACACCTAGAAACAATCATATGAATATTTATGTAAATATATATTTATTTTATTTTAAATATTGTGTTTTTCTATTTTTGCCTTTAATGCATATAATGCATTAATGCAACACAGGCCCTGGACTGGAACCAGCTATGTTGCAGTTATGCGGTATGTGTCTTAACAATCTGGCCGTCAGGACGCCCCTGTCATTCATGTTTAATGCATTCTACCAAAATAACTGAATCATTCCTGGCTTCTGTGACTTTTACTATTGAAAACTGTAGAACTTTATGAGTCTGTAAATTAACATCTATTGTATGTCTATGTCAGCACCTGTATACAGTACAAACTCCAAATGTTCAGATATTTAAAAATGTGCCCACATTTGCACACTTATCAGCTCTACATCTCATTATGATGGGCTTTAAACCCCCATTGACTCCCATTGCAACTATAATTCAGCCGATACATTAATAACAACAGCAGTAATAATAATAATAATAATAATAATAATAATAAGCTTATTTGTATAGCACTTTTCCAAACCAAGTTACAAAGTGCTGTGCAGTAGAAACAAAGAAGATCCATACTTACAAACATACATACAAATATGAATGGAATAAAATAATAACAATTCAACAATAAATAATTCAACAATAACAGCAATAAATAAAACAGAAAACAACATACAAAATGTAAAGACCATGCGATAAAAGTGAGACTTAAGAAGAGATTTTAAAGAGGCCATCTGACTGCCTGCCTGAGATCTTCAGGCATTAAGGTTCATAGGATTCATATGACTGTATAAAGTCATCCAAACATCATGCAAATCAGCAATCACACACAGTTTCTTCAAGAAAAGCTTCAATAGTTTAAAATACAGTTGTGTGGATTTGTTTTTTATATAAAAATAAAAATGTGAAGTGTTAATTGTGTATTTGACTGCCTCATTCTATTTTGACCCAAACATGTCACAGCTTATCATTCTCTGCTTTCTTCATGTGGAAGTCTAAAGTTGTCATACCTCACATTTCAATCATTGCGTTCGTAGAAAAATACAATTAAAACATTTGAAACTAATGTGTTGAATGAACAGAAGACACTGTAGCAATTCCCCAGGTGTGCAAACGAGAGGAGTAAAACTGGAAGTGATTTAGTCACTTTCTGTGCATTCTCATTGTTTATACTTTTCATTTTGATACTAAATCCAGACTTTTGTTACCAGCAGCAGGATAAGATAGGTTTTCCACATTTCATCCATGTCTTATTATATCATCCTTATTTATTTATTTAATTGTCGATATTAAATATATTGGACTGTTGTTAAATTCATGTGTAAATAGTTACTGAATATATAAAATGAGCTTATAATAAATATATATAATAAACATATACCCTATTGCAAAATAACATCACAGAGAAAATGTAAAGATTTTAAAATAATGAACAATCATTTCATCTGACTGGCTATCCCTGCTTAAAGTCTTCAAGTGATGAATGATGTGATGACTTGTGCCGTCTTCTTCATTTTCAACAGATACATTTGAGTTTATAAGAACTAACTAGGTTTTATAGTGCATTCTTAAATGATTTCTTAGATGTTTGATAAATATGGTTCCAGATCCCCCAGAGTAAGTTAGTTAAGGAACCCTTGGGCACATGTTGACACAGGGAAACAGCTCTGGTGGTTACCTTTGAGGATTAAAGCCATACAACTACAAATCACTGCGGCACATAATGTTATGAGGATCTCAAAAGCCGCCTGCCGAGGTTAAGCACCAGCATGAGTGTTTGTTCTGTGGTTAGGGTGGACAACTACTATGGGGCCCCAGACCCACTAGGCCCCACAATGCCCTAGGTTCAATCAGTGACAGTTACCCTGTGGTCATTTAATAATTGATTTGTTTGGGAATCACTGAAACACGACACAAACAGTAAAAATGATAAGGGCCATAAAGTTTTAAGTTTTAATATCTTCATATGACTTTATATTATGATTATATGTGAGACACTCACAAAGCAACACACTGCAAACCTGGGGTCGGTAGTATTACAAAATAAGAGCACAGCTTAGTATCAGACAGCTAATGTATAAAAATCTCATTTAAAAAAAAAAACATTTTTAAGGTGGCTCTCTCTTTCTAAGGTGGATTTAGACTTGGATTTAAATCTTTATTAATGAATAATGAATATAATTAATTATATTTGTATGTGTATATTGTTACCCCGCCTCACACACACACACATTTCATTTTTAAGGTGGAACAGATCAAGTTCAGTTGTGTGCTGATGCTAAGCTCAGTGATAGTCGTGTGTTCTCCCCGCTGAGCTGCATTTACTAAATTCATAATAAGACATCTTATTGGTTGTGTCACTGTGTGGGAAGGCAGTGATGGGCTGAGGCCTCTGATCAATCCTGAGCATCTTCTTGAGGACCACTGCCACCCTTCCTCTCTGTTTGTGTGTGTGTGTGTGACGTTCCTCCCTCTACCGGCTCCAGGTTTGATGTCCCATTAAAGAGGCCTCACAGACATCAGACCAGTCACTCAGAAACAGAAAGTGGGACTCCAGGGACACTCAGGATATTCATCATTAGACTTTGGTGCCATTCACCCGACTCCAAACCATCGCCTCACTGAATAAAAAAAAAACAAAAAAAAAAAAACAAGACAACTTCAGAAACCTTTGGGTGGAGAAACAGAGAACGGAGAAAGGCTCAGAGGGATGGGTGGGGATGGGGGGGGAGTGGAGGCGGAGGTGGAGGGGAGGGGTTGCACTTTAACAGATATTTAAAGGCGAAGGAGATGGGCTTTGTTAAAGATGCGATTCCCCTGGGTTCCCCTCCTTGAGTCGCAGGGATCTGATAGCACAACGCTCCTGTTCCAGCAACACCTCCTTTGCTGGGGGGAGATAGGATGGTGTGTAATTATACTGCAAGGGCTTTCAGGGCCCTGACATACCTGTCACCTGGGAAGGAGAGGGATGAGAAGACATCTGCATACCTTTTAGTTCTTACTTCAGAATATAGAAACTTGTCCTTTCTCGTTTGTTTCCGACGGTTGTGTTTTTCCTTTTCTTTTTACCTTCCTCCCGCTCGCCTGAAGAGGCTTGTTTTGGAAGTTTGGGGCTCGTTCTCAGTGCTCATTTGATGACTTTCAGGGAGGGGGGAAAGTGGAAGCGAGAGAGCGCCTTTGATTTACATTTGAGAAATGGTTACTAATGAGAGGAGATAATCATTGTAAGAGTTGAGGCTTTTGTCACCAATTCAAGTGCTGTTTGAATGGATTCATTTCATCATTTGTACAATAACAAATTGAACTTAATAAGTGACAGCGATAATCAGTGATCAAACATAATAATAAGAACAATAAAAAGACTCTTTCAAAGGCAGTGTGGATTCAGTAATAACAAACTAAATGAGCAGGACAATGCTCTTCTAAAGTGATCATCATCAGTGGTGATGTTTTTTTTCCGGAGTTCATCACCACACATTTCCAACGGCTGACTACTTCCTTCATTACTAAATGCTGGATGCAATTTGTCACAAAGCATCATAGAGTGCAGCGTACAGTATGTACAGCGTGTACACTGCGCCGTTGATCTACTTGATCTCCGTAGATTACAACATAACATACAAAGAAATGTTACGACCCAAATTTGCTGCATTTCAATGCGTCTGCTGTGTTTTCGTGCGCAGGCAGGGGATGGCATTTTCACAGCAGAAGCTGCACCCATGCATTAACATTGCTTTACTTCAGTTTGGTGAGCTTGGTGTTTTCCTTGTGCAAGACAAATGGGAGTAAACAATGTTTCCCCGTCTCACCAGAGAGACGATTCCTGACTATTTTCCATTGTCAGAGATTGAAGCAGGACGAGTGTGGTTGTTGTGTGTGTGTGAGTGTGTGTGTGTGTGTGGGGGGTGTAACTGTGTTACCCACAATTGTCCGTGTCCTTGTACAGGTAGCTAACAGACGAGTGGACCCCACCACGCTCCCTTTCATGTCTAACAGCAGGGTAGAAATGTTAAATTGCAGCGGCCCCTCTTCATATGTATATAGAAATGTCTTGAACAAGATGCTTATCTTAATAGATGAAGTAGGAGCAAACGGAACTATAATTTTAATCAAATCTCGGACTCATCGGTGTGACGGTGTTGAGTGCTATTGAAGCTTAAAATTCATGTTGTTGGGGGGCTTGGAGAAAGGGACTCAGCGGGTGGTGTCTCACAGTGTAATTATCCCTCACTTACAGGTATTTCTGTTGCCACAGTCATTATCTTCCCTTGTAAAGAGGAAATCAATTTGTACAGATGTATATGAGGAGTGGAAGATTGCCCAGAGGAAAAGAAAAGAGGATAAAAAAAGGCATTCTCATGAAAGAGGGACAGTGAAAATTGTGGATAGATAACTTGTTATTGGTCTGCGTGCAGGGCTTGTTTGTTTGTTCGCCTGATTGGCTGCAGTTAGTGTGGCGTTGCATTCGGGAGAGCAGCACAATGAAAAGCGTCTTTGAATTCAACTCATTATTAAGTTTTATTACTGTGTTGCAAACAAGAGCCCACTATCACTTTTACTGACTATGGCTGTTCTGAAAGAAACCCCAAATTCAAAACCGTCCAGCGTTGGTTTTTCTTCTTATTTTTCATAGAAGTGAATTGAGTGGACTCGTCTTTGCAAAAAATTTAAATTGGTTTACCTTAGCTACTGTTTTTTGCAAAGATAGTACATCTAAATCAAAGTACACCCCGAAGTTTGACAGCCAATCTTTGTGTTATGTTTGATCCGACCCTCCCGTTTGATCGGGACATTAAAGCAATCACTTAGACCCCACTTTTGCACCTACGCAGCATTCAGCTAAAATGAGGTCTTTTCTGTCCTCGGGTGATGCAGAGATCCTAATTCATGCTTTTGTTTCATCCAGACTTGATTATTGTAACTTCTTGTTGTCAAACTAGTCCTAAAAAAATTCTTCTGCAGCTAGAATCTTTACTAATAAAATGGGCCTGCCCCTTTATACCTGTCTGCTCTCCTTAAACCTCCTGTCTGTCCCCAGAGTTAAAAAGAAGTCTGCTGGCTGCAGGGCCTTTTCCTCTCATGCCCCCGTCCTCTGAAATACCCTCCCTGTTGACATCAGACAGTCTGACTCTGTTGAGGTCTTTAACTCCAAACTTAAAACAGCATTTGAGAATACTGTAAACGTTCTAAAAACCACTACCTCTTTGTAACCCTCTGTTTGTCTGTGTCCCACAAGCACAGCTGTGTGTATATTTTTTTCTGGGTATATGGGGACATTAGGTGCAGTTTAAATAGTATAATATAAAGTTACACATAGTTGTTTGTTTAAAGACCAATGTTTGTTTGCTAGGTAGCTGATTAGCACCCATGACTACTCAACTGTCCCCCATGTCTAAAATCACATATGCACACTTACATATTAGTTACAGCTTTCACATGCAAAGCTACATGGCTGGACCTAGTTATCCTTGTTGCTTAGATAGAAATAAGTCGAGGATCTCCGTCTGCTGATCTGGACTCTTCATTTTTCGAGACTGTGGACCAATCAAGCCACCGTGGTCCTGTCATGAGGCCTGATCATCTGGACACTGCATGGATGCTCAGTCTGTTAGTCTGTTCTCATTATTTAATGAAAGTGTTTATCTGGCCTTGTTCGTCAGTCCCTCCTGTCCTTTGATTGGAGGACGAACGATGTGGGTGGCGGATGGCAGCGGTCTGGCCAACGAGTCATACAGTATGGCCACTAACTAAATTACTGCAATTAAGGTCAGCCTCCGTCCTGCTTTAGGAGAGTCAGGAGAGATAACATCACCATCTACACACACTCACACACACAGAGGCAGCGATTAGCTGTCTGAGACATGACACCATTACTGTCCTGTCTGTAAACGAGCTGTCCTGATCGTTCAGACCTCATTGCTAATTAAACCACAGCATTTTCTTACCATATTTTGCAGATGTTCAATGGGTACACCGCTGTCCCTCTGTGTTGTCCGGCTCAATTAATCCCATTACAGCCAGCCCCGTCTGGAGTGTGTGTGTGTGTGTGTGTGTGTGTGGTGGGGGGGTTGGGATGTCATGATGATCATCGTGTTGTGTCCAGCTGCCTGATTGTGACGACTGGACCCCCCCCCCCTCCGCCTGGCTGCTCTTCCTCACTAAGGACACTTCTTCTCAAATGACCACTGGCAGCCTGACACCTCCCACAGCCCTCTGGGGCTAAAGAGGCGGCCGAGGCACGGCCAGAGAGCCATGTGACATCCATCCAGCTGCTCTGTGGTCTGATCCCATTGCATCGGGGGATGATCAGGCCAAGCAGATGCCTGATGCTGCACTTAGCCCCAAAGGGCAACTGTAAGGATGGCCAGCACCTTCGGACACTTGAAAAGTCGACTGTGCTCCCATCAGAGGAGGCAGAGCCAGCAAGATGGCTGCTGATGTCATACATCATAAATCACAAGCTTATGTTCCACGAGGATCTCCGCACATTTGATGATCAATGAAACACTTTATCTTCTCACGTGCTATCTTGAGTTTGAACAGTTTCAAAATGCATCAACTATAATTCTCAAATAAAACCAGTATTCAAATATTGTCTATTAAAGTTTCAAATTATGGCCATCCCCACCATGCAAGCTACCATATGATTGTCAACAGGTTGCTAATACAATATTATTAATCTTACAATTCTTTTAGCTAAATGTTTTGGTTCCTCTTGTTAAAGGCCCGGAGCTCTGAAGCTGAGATCCCTGATCACTATTTGAGAACTCTGCTATCTATTTATTTAGCATCTACTGTACGTGTTGATTTAGCCCTCAGTTACCACTGCAAGCTACTGTGTAATGTCTAACAGGTTGCTACCGATCAACCCGCTTCACTTACCTTCTTTTAGAAAAGCGCTGTGAGATAACTGTTGTTGTGATTTGGCGGCTATATAAATAAAATTGAATTGAAAATTGAATAGAGACCTACTATCTACCAGTAACCTCATGAAGTAAAGCATTCTTCTACGAACCTTTACAATGTTTACCTTGTAAAGGTGTCCTGATTATCTGGTTCTGGGAGCTTTTTTCCCCCTTTAATAGATTCCTGTGTCCCCAGCATGAAGTAGGGTATAGAGTATATGGTAAGATCCTACTGAGGACTGAGTGTCTCCATATTGGCAGATGGTACAGGAGAAACACAGGGGGAAACAGACTACAGAAAATAAAGAGGTCCACAAAGTTAAACTTTTTCCCTGCATCTCACCTGACCTAATTACAGCACCTCAGTGGCTGCTAGTGCAACACTTTGCCTTTGGAGTCCGACGTGCTTTCAAATTCCTGAGTTATTCTCAACACAGTGTTTTTTTGAAATATTCCTCTTTGTTTTGCTGCCTCGGTTGTAGCCCTCCGGGGACGCTGCTTGTTGTAGGAGTCGGGAGAGGGTTGTTCTTCCTTTGCTTTGGTTTGGTAAAGAGAATAAAAATAACTTCTGCCAGGCTTTCATTCACTACAGCTGTGAAGACAGGATTTAACTGAGCAGTACCAGACTCCGAGTCCTGGGAAAGTCTGCTGTGTTGCTGTGTGTGAGCTAACAAGATAAGCATTGACCCAAACAAAAGTGGAAGCGATGATGTAACAGTTTGACGGTGGGAATAACATATGCTCATATTCAGTTTGCTGAATATTCTGAATACTTTGATGAATATAAGAAAATGCAGGGATTTGCCCAGAACTTTAAGGATATTTATTATTATATAATATAATTATTGAATAGACCAGGTGAGAATCCATAATTAGCTTTAACTCCTCATTAGAACAATGACATTGTAATGGTAGACTGTAAGGGTGCTGGTCGCTCTAGGAAGGGGTACAGCTCTGTCCCTCTAGAATTGCTTCCAGACCATCTGGAGGCAACTTGTGCTGTAGCCTTGGTATTACGTTCACGTTGAAGTTGAAGTTTTTTTGTTTGTTTTTTTTGATCAGGGATGGGTAGACACCCCCCCTCCATGATGTAACTACTCCTTCACTGTAGCTGTTTGTTCTACCAATTGCACCATTTGCTGCGGCTGTTAGAACTCATTGGGATATTTATAAAAAAAAAAGCTAATAATCATATTAGATATCCTAATAGCAATCAAGTTTTGGTTGACATAGTCTGCTAACCTATAGGCTGACAAATACAAAATAAATCTCATGAATCCATGGTGAAATGATCATTTTAGAGTCAAAAGCAGTGCAGGAATTAACAATGTCTCTTCCATTCTACTGAGACCACAAAGCTGTATGTTTAGAGACGCAACAGCTGTTCACAGCCACTGTTGCCCGAGAGCTGAGGGCCTCCAACATGGCCACCAGAGGGGGAGTTACGTCACGTGCAAGCTCCTTCTGCATAAATATCAGTGCACGGGCCGCGGCTCTGTGTCCCACCAGGCACCATTTTCCTCTCCAGGTGCAAAGGGGCTTTCATGTCCTTCTGCAGAAACATCATCCCTCACACATGCACAAATAATTGCACCTTTTGACACATGCACACACACTCGGAATAATCAGGAGTGATACCTAGAGGCCCGGAGGATGGTGGGGTTTGCCAGCAGAGGCCCCAAATCTGAGATAATCTGTGTCATTCATATTCTGTTGCCTGACACAAATGATCTGATAATGCACATGTGAAGTGAATTAACATCTGTTGTTTGAATGTGCCTAATGTCTAGCCATTCATCAATTTCACAGGATTATGTTGTTGACCAGGGTTGTGTGTATGTGTGTGTGTGTGTGTGTGTGTGTGTGTGTGTGTGTGTGTGTGAGGTCCTGGGCACCTTTTCCATCTTATTAGAGCACACACTTTTGTGGGGGATATAGAGGGCATAAACTCATACTCAGATCAGTGAAAACCTTCTCTCCACAAAGTTAACTTTTAATCAAGGACCGAATGTAAATTTCAGTCAGTAGGTGCAGCACCTCTCCTTAAGGGCCGAGCTCTGAAATCCATGTCATGTGTCCACCAGAGGACTCTCAGTGTCTGCACCACGTATTTTACTGCAGTGACCGTGGACTCTTAAGTGGGCAAACTCTGCTGCAGCATTCAGCATTTCTTTGCGAGAAGATTTTAAGGATGAAAAATGACTTCTGCAAACATAAAGGCTGCAATAAAATGCAGATGAGCTTTCCCATTCACTAGTAATTGTATATGAGCAATTTTCAGGGAGGTGAAAATGTACTTTTTTATCAGACAGGAAAGCGATCCAGGGAAATTTCCCGAATGAGAAATCTTTTTCTGTTTTTGTTTTTTGTAAATCATTGTAGGTCTGTCTTTAGCAGCACTTTCACGCAGCTGAGACGGGAGGATGGAAGCAAAAGAGGAGCGGAAAAGGGGGAGGAGGAAGCCAAAAACAAAAAAAAAATCCCAAAGGTGGTGTGAGTATAGCTGCTCATTCACACAAAACACACACAGACAAAACGCTAAAAATATATTCAGGAGAAAATCTGCTCGATTTAATCAAGCTTAATTCTATTTTGATAATTGTGGGTGCTGGGCGTCTGGGCCCGGCTCGGCGGGGAAGCTGTGACTTGTGTACGAGACTGACAATGAAGTCGGGTAACAACAGCTGCTGGATGGCGGGCGAGCTCATGTACCTCGACGCTCAAGTCTTGTCAGTCACATTTCCCCTAATTAACGAACATCTGCTTTCCATTTTCGGTTACACTGCATTGCCAGCTTGTCTCGTATGAATCGCTGACTTCTGACCTCCCCCGAGGTAGGCACTCGCTGTCAGAAGTACCCGGCCAACGCCATCGACGATTTATGTTTTTTTTCCCAATAGAGGCCTCCAACTCACCACAGGGAAGAAGAGGAGGAGGTGGAGGCGAGTGGGTGGGTTTTAAACCCTCTGAGACTTCTGCACCAATCATCCTCTGGGACGACGGACGCAGGAAGTGCGCTGTTTGTGTTATGCTGCTATTGGTTCAAGCGTCCTCCTGTGGCACTGGCCTGCCTCTATCCGTGAAGGACCCCGAGTCCTCCTGCCATCTCCAGAGCTCTAACCTATTCCCAAACTAACCTGCCGAACAGGTGTGTGTGTGTGTGTGTGTGTGTGTGTGCGCGTGTGTGTGCGCCTTTCTGGAAAACATGGCTGGGCTTGTAGAGGTTTTGTTTTGTCTTTTCTGCCTGAAAACACACCACATGAACATCACAAACAGCAGCAGCTGTTGACTTCATGCTATAAGTACAGTCTCCCGCTTAGTATAGCTCCAGAATGTTTGAGTCTTATATTGTTAATCTGAATCACCACCAACAGATTAACAATGGTGGAATGACACCACTCCAGAGAAAATAATGGATAGTGAGAAAGGTAAAATGCACACTTCCAAGACGTATTTTTAAAGATTTGCAGTGGGATCAACAGTGAACTTGTAGCTGAACAGTGTCAGGTTTAGACAGGTTGTATGCATGTCTCTGTATAATGTTTCCCTCTTAAATAGAGCAGAGTAGAAATGTAGCATAAAATTACAATACTCCCATCCATTAGGGGTGGGAATCACCAGAGGCCCCATGATATGATATTATCACGATACTTATGTCATGATACGATATTATTGCTATTTTAAACATATTGCGATGTACTGGAATTTATTACCTTTTTTCTAACTTAAAATTTTGTCCCCAAAGGAAAACTCTTGTTCTAGTGGACTGAAAAAGCAGCTGATTTTATTATTACAGCACCAAAAAGTAAAATGTCTCATGTGCAATTAATGTATTAAGATCAATGCTTGGCGTCCGTGTCGCGGATACAGTATTGCCACGGAAAATATTTTTTCCCCCACTGCTACCGTCCACACATCTCAAAATTGTACCTACAAATACAAAACGTACAAACATACTACTGAAACTATTAAAATGTATCTTTTGTTAACATTTATTGATAATGTAATTAACTGGATCACTCATCGACAAATTGCTTATAAAGTGATCAGCTGAAATATGGATTCATTATGAGTCAGTAACAGATTAAGACCTGACAGCACCATAAACATGACCTGGGCCGAAGCCGCCACTGAAGACGCTGAGGTCCTCTTCACAGTTATTTGGCTCAGAGTCCATGAAGTCCAGTTTACACTCACACAGTAACTAAAAGTTCTACATGAACGAAAGTCTCTAAATTAGACTCCAGGGGACAAAAACAGAGATGATGAAGGCTTCATGCCATGTCAGCAGATGTATCAGACTACTGATTGGAAATAAATGTACCCAAAAGATCAACAAATGCTTCTGTCGCTGTTTAGTCTGGTGTGATGCCTTTTTTTCCCTGACTGTTTGTTGTTTTCTGGGGAGCGTTTTAGGCAGAGCACCTGACTAAACTTCAGTGCAGAAGTACACCTTTTTTTTGCAATTAACTTCAGGTTACAAAGTATTATCATATTGTTATTAAACTTTTTCCAAAGTCCTGACTTTCCTGAAATATTTTCCAATATTTTCACTGCCTTCTTGCCATCTTTTCTAGCCAGTCTTGTATCATTGGGGGAAATAATATAAATAATCCTACATCGGGATTTCACCAGATCTGATATCCTTACAAGAGTTATTTAAATCCACAAAGGAAAAAAGAAGCTAATACTGTTTTCAGCCTGCGGTTTGCTGGTCTTCTTTTACGTTCTCCCAAATAGTCTGACATTTCTGCTGTAAATGGTTTGTCATTACAGTTGCTGATACCTTTCAGATAATGCTTAACAATTTAAGTTGTCCCTATCAGTATTTGTAGGTGACAGGAAACATGCAGACCCCGAAGTAAGATGGCTTGTACAGTCAGTACGCATTGCACACATTAGTGAGCAACAGACAGTCTACTGAAGTGTTGAGCGTTTCACGTCCCACATGACAACAAGCAAAAACACAATCTTTCATCTGCCTCGTAATCACACATTTCAGACTTTTACTCACTCTGCAATATTTAGCACCAGTCCCTTACCTCCCGATTCAGTTTGGAAGGGAGTGAAACAAAAGGGTAAATGATTACATTTAAAAATAATTAACAGATGGGCACGGGCTGGGGAGAGGGTAGAAAAAAAAATGATTTTCTACAAATGATTGCATTCTCTCTCCCCTTTGGTGTGAAAAGTAGATTCAAGAACACTTTTAAATAATTTGTTCAATTTGTTCCACAGCCAAAGAAATGCGGCTTGCTGGAAATTCAGATTCATTAAAACTTAATTAATATGCATCATTATGTAAATGAGGTTGCAGTTAATGAGTTCTTAAAAGAAGCCTTCCTTAATTAGTTCACTTTTAATGGCATCATCATTTATCTTTTTCTTTGAAGCAGAATGACGGCACGGAAGTAGCCGCTCCCAAAAGTACAAAAAATTTTGCATTTTTTAATTATTCTTATTTTCTTAATTTTTATATGATTAAGAATACATTTAGGATACTAAGTAAACGAGGAAAGCCTTCAACTCCCATGCTATGTTTGAAGTGAGACTGTGTTCCTCTGTGTTCCACCCTGACGACCTGGCTGTAAGGTTGGAAATAACTGTAGAGTTCATCATAAACACAGTTTTTATTGATTAGTTCACAATTTCTGGTTTGACATTATTCAACATCTGGGCTTGTGCAGCATTTCTGACACCAGCATATGGAAAGGCGCCATCTCTTCCCAGCGACATTGTGAGCGTAACATCTCCTTCCCAGCAGTGAAGGTGAGGGCCACGGCGGCGAGGCCTCCGCTCTGTTTCATGTTGTCAGGAGCTTACCTCCACTCCTAATTGATAACCACTGGCATTTGATCTGAAGGCGTTCAAACAAACAGTCTATCTTTGTGCCTCCAATAAGACGAACCATCTGTTGTTGCCCAGCTCGCCGTTCATTAAATCTAATTTCCTTCAGCAGAAATAAGGTTTTAATTGTACATCTCGCGCACAGGGTTAGTGTGAGCTGAGAGTAATGGGTTTCTTAGTGAGATGGGAGGGCTGCAGACTGTAAGCAGGATATAGGAGAGATGTATGGATGGATGATTGATTTAGATTGTGGAAATCTGTTTCACTCTCAGAGGTAGTTTTTCACCTGGGAATGTGGCAGAGGATTGCACCCTAACAATACACAGTAGGCATGATTGTTAGCAGCAGAGTGTCTTATTGGCAGGTGACAAAGAAAATGATCCATGAGGAGGAGATTTACATCGACATTTAAGTGACTTCTCATTCATCTGAAAGTCTCCTTTCTGCAGCACATTTGCAACATGACACATGAGTCTTGTAGCTACCTCTAAGGTTATGGGCTCCTGAAGTGCAGTTCACATTGTATAATTTAAAGTTACACAGTGCGTTTTGTAAAGGTGGATATAGTTTTTAGACTCAGTGTCCTTAAGATCTAGGCTATAAAAAATGTTAATTAGTTTGCAGGTTTTTTTTGAATCTATTCCTGGCAGTAATGAAAGCATTTGCTCTTCATATAGAGAAACTCTGTGACATACAATAAGTGCTGAAGCATAAATGCCAAGCAAAATGTCCCTCTGGGCTCTGGGAAGTTGTGATGGGCACTTTCTTTACTTCCTGACATCTAATGGACTAAACAATTAAATGATTAATCACAGAGATTAGTGGCAGCCCTACATAATGAATAAAATATTTTACAAAAACAGTACATATATAATGGTATAGTTGAAATAAAGGACAATTTAATATTGCATTTCCAGAGAACTCATGAAAAACTGATTAAAAAGAGAATGGTCAAAATCAAAGCAGCAGAGGTCGAGATATCCAGTACCCTGTATGGGTACATTTCCCATCATGCGAATAGATACATGACTTCAAACTCCAACCCTCCAGTTTTTGACAGAAGTCATTATACAACACAAGCCCTAGAATGACCATTAAATCAACCAAATAGAAACTCCTCAGTTATACTTCTCCTATGAAGCATCCATTACTGGATTAATAGTTAACGAATACTTGATAATATAGTTGTAGTCATATATCCTGACATGTCTCCATAAGATTTAAATATTCATTAATAAATCCACCTATGGGATGTGCGCTTTGGGCAGTGATTGTAATAAAATTGTTGCTTTTCTGGATTTTAGACTTGCCCTCATTACAGTACAGTATTTGTAAACTCCTGGCTACGGCGCTGGATGCATGGCGTCAAAGCAAAGTATTCAAGGACAACAGGTCAAGCAGCTGACCACGACTGTTTTGAAGATATCATGAATGATGAATCCCAAGGAACTCACTTTCGTAATTTTCTTAAATTAATTAATTAAGCACCCTGATGAAGTTATTGTAATAGGTATATTTTATCTTCAATCTCTAAGGATTTTTAATTCTTCCATAGACCAAGACTACCTGTGACTACACCCCCTTCCCCCGTCATCATCTATATGGAGTATTTTAGAAACATAAGTAGAATGTAATGTTTGTATGGAGAGCCAGTGGGTATGTGCAGATGACACTGAGGCTATCCGCTATGTGATTCTGCCGCCCACCAGATTCTTCAATCTGCCAGCACCTTGAATGAGCTCCAACAAATGGATATAAATAATACTTACTCTTGGTACTCGTCTCGTTTCACTGGCCAACTTCAGCGCTCCACTCTTTTACAACACATGCTTTTTTTGTCCAATACCAGTCCATTGTGATAAAAGAGTTGTTTGCAAGACTTTCACCGATGGGTTTAGCAAACTATTTTAATTGCCA
Organism: Micropterus salmoides; assembly: GCF_014851395.1. Classification (NCBI taxonomy): domain Eukaryota; kingdom Metazoa; phylum Chordata; class Actinopteri; order Centrarchiformes; family Centrarchidae; genus Micropterus; species Micropterus salmoides. Next base: position 30,057,782 of record NW_024041039.1, read on the forward strand.
TCTGTGCAAAAAATGTACCTGGCGTGTTAACCAATGAAACAACATTTCAGTCAGCCCACAGAAAAAGGGAATAGCATTTGTCCTGCTGAAATGGTGAAGTCTTGAATATCAGAATTCTGAATTCTTTTCAGAAAAAATGGAAATGACCAAATCCTGTACAGCTTTAAAATGTACATGACATCAGTCCTACAGCACGTCTGGGACTACAAATAATCATTTGACATTAGGAAATGTCAGGTCTATCATTCAGATAGGCTAAATTAAGCAATAAGCTGGCAGATGATAGACTAGACAGGACAGACATAGAGATGAAGTTATGCTTACCATATAATCCAACTGAGATATTAACACAACATATCACATTCTTGTTCATGGTTCAAATCTACCAAATGCATGAGCTGTCACACTACACCCAACAGTATTCTCTTATTATGGAACAAGAAACTGATAGCAGGGGCATTGTAATGGCATGCACACCATTTGAGATCTGTATAAACACAGTATATTTACTGTATGTCCTATGGAAATGGTCTTAAAGTGAAACGGCGTGGGATACACGGGGGGCTGCCGGGCGGTGGACTGTGTGCGGGTTGCGCGCTGATGTTGATGATTGCGTGGCATTTTGGCGGTTTGGTTGCCCGTTGGGGGCGGCGGTGGGGTGCCGGTCGCGGGGGTGGCACTGGCCTCTGTTGTGTGGGTTTCGGTGGCGCGGTTGTGGCATCCCACTCTCACTATGAACTACATTCTGTAACAGGCTCGTGTACACAAACATATACGTACACATACAGACACACTCACCCACACGCGCTCAGACACATATAGACACACACACACAAACAAAGGTTCTCCCTGGTAAAATTATTGTTGATGTTTTTCATTCAGTTACTTATTTAAATTAATTGTTATTTCAGCTTTCACGGCGGTGCTGAGTTGTTCATTTATGTTGCCTGATTTGCTCTCGTTTTCATTTCTCTCTCAATTGTCTTCCTATGTCAGCTGTTTATTGCTGCTGTTCGGATTGTTGTCTCTTTGTTTTTGTTTGTATGTCTGTTTGTTGTTTTTTGTTTGTTTGTTGTTTGTTTTTCTCCGCCCCAATTCCCCCTCCCCGTTCTCTTGCAGGTTTTGTTGCTTTCTGCAATTGGTGTTTCCTTCTATTTCCTGTTGCCCCCCCCCCAATCCTCGTTCTCTTACAGGTGTTGCCCTCTCTCTGTGCGGTGTGTTGATGTGGTCTTTCTATTCCCCATCCCCATCTCTGTCCCTTGTCTGGCCCGGTGACAAATAAATTTGAATAAATAACAATACAGACAAAGGAGTATATTAATACTCATGTTAAAGTAAAATCTGTCTGGCACAATTTGGTATCCAGCTCCTCATACTCATACCAGGCTGCCAGGCAGGTCAGGTTAAAAAAAAAAAAGATTAATATGTGCTGTGTTCCCTTTAGCTTTGCTAATCTCAGGGCCCTGCCAGTGTGTTTGCTGTCACACAGTCTCACTGGGACATTTGAATAGAACAGAGCCGTTAATGTTATTAGAAATACCTGTGCTTTTCTAGCATTCTATCACAAGGCAAAATGTCTGCTTTGAAAACGGTCCATAAAGGCAAGAGTTGTAATGTCAGCTAACCAACTAGAAATATATAAATACAAATTAACATCTACCTAAAGTTAGCTAACATTAGCCAACAAAAGCTTCTGGTCATACCAGACTAAGTAGCAGCAAAATCTCAAAATCAATAAAAATGAATGTGAATGCCAAAGAAGGAAAATACGAAATGATTTCCACACCCATGTTAAGTGTTTGTGGCAATGGGTGATGGGATTTGTTTCTTTTTTTATGGATGTAATGTAATTATGCTCTCAAACCTTGTCGACCTGGACTTACAGCAGGAAACGGAAAAGTGGCATCATGAAGTGACCTGCTCAAGTGTGTTTCATGTAAACTAATGTGATGTAGACAGAAACATGCCCTGCAGCGTGCAGGCCATAATGGAGATGATCAACGCAGCCAATGTGACATGTGTGCGGTACCCGATGCCTCGGCTCTGCTCAGACTTACATTTGTATCCAAATTAGCATAGATGTCCGTGTAGCGTGCGACACTTGATCTCTCTTTCCTCTAGTGCTAGTCGGACCGACATAAACTGAGGTGGCATGCTGCCCTGGAGATAAACGCACAGAGATATACAGAGAGATTGAGAGGAGGAAGAGGTGAAGTGGCTTCACCCCCCCCACCACCCACCCCAAAGCAGACAGGCCTGGAAAAAGAAGAGGCAGCAATTAGGTTGCTGGAGGGGAGAGGGAGGTGTGTGTGTGTGTGTGTCCGTGTCTGTGTGTCTGTGTGTCTGTGTGTGTGTAGTAAATGTTTTTTGACAGTTTAACAGATGTGATGTCCAAAGTTGGGCTGGGCCGTTTAGCAACGCCCTTCCGCATTAGCAGCAGGACAGACAGGATGAGATGATGGACTTTAACATGTTGTTGTTGCTTTTCTCTTTTGTCGCCTCTCAGATGATGAGGTGGGGGTGAAAGCAGAAGGTTTGAAATGTTGGCTTGATATGTTTTGTTTTGTATGGAGAAGTTTGTTTGTTGTGGAAGGGCAAAACAAGGCTCATACTTAATCATTTCCCTTTTTTAGCCATTATTCAACACCATAACTAAAGTTGGTCAGACACTGAATAGGTGACAGGTTTGACTCAAATGTTATTGTGACCTCTAAATAGATTCCACTAACATGTTGACTGGGACGACACCATGAGTAAACAATGGCTAGCACAGCACGGACTTCCCTCCCTCTTGTTCATTTTGCCTTTTACTTCCTGCCCCATTCTGAATGTCAAGTGTCATTGGAATCATGTGACTGCAAACAGCGTATCGGAGCGTGCCTTGCTAATCGTGACCCTGTGAGTGGGTTTCACCTGCAGCTCATAGAGAGGCTACACATCGAATAATTTCCAGGAGAAAGCAAAAAGAAATCTTTACATAGCAATCAAGTATTTGTGTACCTGTTTAGCCAATACATCTATGATACTCATTAATCAGTTCAACAAAGTTTATTCACTGGAATCATACATCATCAATATAGGTATAATATTTAGCCAAACTGTATACCTTTTAATCACTTCCTTCCAGGTATTCACTACATGTCTGTCTGGACAGACATGAATGTAACTGCAACTTTACTGGTTGGTGGAAGCATATAACGCAGTGCGGGAATTCTGGTTGTCCATGGAACAAAAAGATTGGGTTAGGTAGTGAATTGGTTACCAGCTTGTTACCCCTCCCTATGTAGGATTCTTTTATAGTTTTTTTTTAGTTTCATGCTGTTTTGCTCCTAAACACTGCACATATTGTGAATTTAAGGTATTTTTGTTGCCCGTTTTATGAGTTCAAAACTCTATAGCACAATCTAACAGCATACCTCATGTATCTATATCAATATACTTAGTATGCAGTTAGTACACAAGAAATTAATGTACTACTTTAAAAAGCTTCTGCTCGATACTTAAAATCAAAGCTTAAATTACACTTTCCACATCCGCCTAGTTACGAGGGGCCACATGAGATGAAAATGTTGTCATCTACTCATGTCTGAGAGGTGGACACCCATATGCAGCCTAAAATGTAATTGTGGCGCAGACCAAGTACACAGACACCTACACACACTGTAGTACAAACAGAACTACATGAGTGTCCATGTCAGTTTTGGATTTTATCACGGCCTTTAGTCGAGGCAGGTTTTGAATATGCAGTAATGTGACAATTGGAATTATACTCAAAAAGCCAGCATGTAGATAAAAATGCTTGAACTCCACAGTGCAATGCACAGAGGAAATGAAGGAGCTTCTCACTGCTTGAAAATATTAAAGGACAGGTATTTTCAGGTCTTTGCACAAAACTTACACGCCCTTATGGACATTGATTATTGGCGGCTGTAATCATTCTTTCTTGTGATATTGGCCATGAAGTGATCCTACACTATAAAAGATGTGGGTCAAAATTCTCAGTCATGGTTCTGGGTAAAAATCCATTGCAAATTACAGCTGCTGCTAGAACGCCACAGCCAAATTAAATGGGTTAAAATATTTTGTGTACACAACTTGCTTTGTTCTAAAAATGCTGTAAATGTATCAAAACAAATTGCAACTTGTGGTCTCACAGATGGAGAAAGATGGTGGATAACAACTCATACTTTTATTTTGGGTTTCTACTGAGAAATGTTTACATGTTATAATGTAAAAAAAAACATGGTATTTATCCTATGTTGACCCCCTTAGTTGGTGGGCCAACAGAAGATTTTGCATATTTGGATGACCCCCATTGAAAGAGGAAACAAAAATTGTTGCCACGCATATTTCTTGTACATTCGTGCTATGTTTGGGGCCCAACATGCATGACGTATTTGTAGTTATCATCAAATAGCGTGTTTGTAAAAGTGCTGGAAAGAACGAAATAACGCGCCGGAGTGAGTTGAATGCCTCAAAGATGGTGTCATTTGTGTTATTGAACCTTTCCAAATGTGCAACCACATATTACTGTCAAAATTAAAATACATTTGCATTGTAACCGCAGACCATAAAATGCAACATTTCCTTTTCATCATTTGTTGTTTTGTTGATTCGCTTCATTGTACTTGCTTGTTGTGACTTCTTAGATCTGGGGATTTTAAAATCCCATATTCCCTGAAATTTCTAAAACAGATTGAGGGTACTTTTACCACAAGTTAACAGTTTCCCTGCTTCGTTATTCAGCATTAAACTGTAAATGTTTGCAGGTAAAAATCTGATGGCCTTGTAAATAACTGCCATATTAAAAATAGTCTTTATTGTTCTTGTCATTATATAGGTCTATGTTTGTTTCTTATGATTAGCTCCATGAGTCTATCTTATCAATTACACATTTGTATTTCACTGTGTGAGAAACTTAATGTGTGGCTTGACAGCGTGTGAAAAATCTCAGTCTCAGGAGACGGCTTTTTACCTGAGGAGAATTCTCGTCACAATTTAATCTCACGACATCTAAAAACCATTACTACCCCAGCCTTAGAAGTTGGAGCCTAAATCTGTCGATGTCTTCTGCTCCTTTTTTTAGTGCTAGAGGTAGAAACACACAGAAGATGATGAGGAAACTCCGGCAAAGACACAGGCTGTACGGTCACACGCTACTGACTTCTACACATCAAAATGAGCACCACACCTGCTTCAATACAATGCATTATGTGCAAACATGAAAAATACAAATATGAGGCCTACGAGGCCAATTGTAGGTCGCTTTGGATAAAATTGTCCACTAAAGGAGTAAATGGTTCCATGGTTAATATTTTTCAATAACCGAAATACTTCGAGTGGTGCTGCCACCATGTCAACGTTTTTCATTGTATAAACAAATGTGCTCAATGTAGCTAAATCTGACCGGTTGACATCCCTCTGTCAGTATCTTAGCATGCTATTGGTTCGACTGATATCGTAGGCTGCAGCGTTTGCTGGCAAATTTAACTAACTTTAGACTATAAGAATTTGTCTACTTTCTAGACCAACTTCTGATTTGACACAGTTTCTTGGGGGAGGGTCTTATTGACTTGGCTTTTCATCTATGCCTGATTTAAAATTGTGAAGATGGCTGCTGAACTTTTTAAACAAAAATTCCTAAGGGTTAAAGAGTGGTGACACCGACCTCTGCAATGGGTAATGTCAAATAAGACTTCATACCTCAAGACATGTAATTCAGGATAAGTTCATTAATTTCCTCACTCAGTAAGAAACGTATTTCTTTAAGGTTAGAAACCATCCACTGTACTGGAATGCTTGTCAAACCACTCCATCCAACACTGAAACACGACAGAACTGCTTCCTGTGACTGCTGAGCATCCTGCCTTTACCCAACTGATCTACCAATTCCAGCATCCCCACTTCTATTTTCACGTCTGCATATAAAAGCAGAGTGTGTTAAGCATTTGGCTGGGGCATGTTGCAGGCTGTATTTAGAGCAGCCGAGCGGACCGGGCCCCCCTTTGTTCTGAGCTTGATGAGGAGGAAACCCTGCTAGGCTGCGACGAGTTCTCATCATCACCCTGCATCTCCGCCAAGCTGCTCAGCCCAGCGCAGAGCCGGGGTGGAGGCGGGCTGCTGATTGACAGGATAAGAAGATGCCTCAGCGGAGAGGGAAAGATCTCTAAAATGTGCCACTGTCGCTGCTCGGCTTGGAAGGGAAAGGGCTTTTGGCAGGAGTGGAAGCGGCTCGGCTCCCTGTATCGGACATCATAGATTTATTAACTTTTGTACCAATCCCATGTGTACCCAGCAGACATTTTATACCCAGTTTTAATGTTTGTATTTGCATAGATAGAGTCAGAGTGATATTTAAGTTTGGCTTTTAAGGAAGGATGGAGGTGGCAGCCATGGAAATGGTCTCACTTATTGGAAACAGGCCCACTGAAGAACATTGGTGGAAGAAGTATTCTGATGTTTTAACTTTAGTAAAAGTAGCAATACCTGCATTGAAAATGTTATTTAAGAAAATGTATATTTTATTGACAAAATGTAGTTAAAGTAAAATAGTCAATGCTGGGCAGTGATAACTACTGATGTGTTAATATGCAATTTATATTATATCCTGGTAATTGGGTGAGGTGGACCTTATTTTAACTACTTTATCTCCTGTTGTATAATCTCATCATACATGTTCATGTAAAATTTCACTTAAGCAGTAATTATAGCTGTCAGAAGAAATAATAAAATATTTACACATACCTCACATTTGTACTGTGCAGTGATTGTCTAAATGCATTTCCATGATTCCATCATCATGATGAGGGCACTGAAGCCATGTCATCTGTATTTTTCTCTAGGAATTTGGGGTATTTTGAGCAACCTGGGGCGAATTTACATTCTAGAATTAAAAAGTACACATGGAATATTGTATTCCAGTGTTTTTAAATGGGGCACATTTCTATTTGACTAACAGGACAAGGGGATTTTTTTTAAAGTGTGAGAAGAGACAGCATTTAGAACCCCATGTTGTAAACATGGTCATAGTTACCATTGAAGACCATAGATATTAGAAGTATGAAACCATGAAAACTGTGAAATGTAAAACATGAATTTGTGTTTTCTCTTGGACTAATAACCTAAAACTATCTCTAAATGTGCCTATGACCCTTTTCAGAAACTTTCTGTATACCATCTCTTTCAACTCTTTTTTTTCCAGTTCAGTTCAATTCAATTGAACAGGGCTTTTTTGGCATGGGAAACCTTTACATTGCCAAAGCAAATATGAAAATCGCATCTCTCTTAACATGTTTAAATTGCTGTATGGCCAAATTTGGTGAATATCTGAGATAAATGAGATAAAAACAATTAATCCCAATGCACCTTTTTTAAAATTGTTTGTCTTATGAAAAGCTGGTATTTTGGAGATACCTGGATTTCAAAGGACATTATGCTGTATGTACACAAAGTGTTCACTAGAGGAGATACAACTCACAACGATCCACCCTCCTACTCCGTCCGACAGTTGATTTACTAAATACTTTTACATTATTTATTTCTAGTAAAACAAATAATACTGTAGGATGAATCAAATTGTTCTACAGAGCAGTTTAACACAAGAATGACATTGATTCAGGGGTCAGAAGCCGGCCAGAAGGGCTTTAGTTGAAAAGGGATAATTATAATCACCACTATAATTCTTTTCTCTAGTTGTCTCCAAACTTATACTTGTAGAACAAAGAGAAAACAGCAGTCTGTTGGTCAGCATCAAAATGTCACATAAGACATCAAGTTATGTATGTTATTTCAATTCAACTACAAAAGTTACCAAAAATCAAATATGCATACAAGTGCATCCACAGCCAATGTCAAAATGATGTTGTTTTTTTCCCCTCTGTATAACGTTCTGCATCAACAAAGCAATTTGTTTCCCCGGAGTGTGCTAATTTCTAGATTTCACAGTGCCAGGTGTTACGGCTGCCAGTCATTACATGAAAATCAGCAAAACCTTAACCACGGTGCTTATCCTCACCGCAAAACGCGCCCGGCTGAATTCGCTCTGATTTTTGGGCCAGGATAGGGGGGTGCCAGGAAAGGAGGTTAAGTTCCTAAGTGCATGTTCTCTTATTTGTGTTTTACTTTGAAAAAAAAAATAGAAACAGACAGTGTTTTGATTCCACACTCTGTGCGGAATTAGATTGCCTCAGACAAAGATCAGTGGTTTTTTTGCCTTAACAATTAACTATGCATGCCTATAGCACCCTGGTGATTTGGGTTGATACCATCAATTAGGGAGATGCTGTGTAACATTAAATACGGAATCAAAATGAGACAAAGAAGGAAAAGAAGAAGGGAGAAAAGGTGAGATCTGGGTGGGAAGAAAAGCAGCCAGCGTTTGAGAAAAACACGATGCTTCGGAAAACACTAGTTTTACATTCCACCAAACAGCAGGCTGAATACAGGGTCAAACGTATTGATGCCACTGTTCCCTGCAGGAGAACAGAAAGACAAACAGAAAGAGAGGGCAGAAATGTAGCCTGTGCATTTGATAAATAACTTATAACTTATATAGGAATTAAATACAATTATTGATTTGATCTTCCTCAGTGTGGATATTATGTAGTAATATGCAAAATTTAAAAAAAAATAATACTTGGAAACAGCCCCATTACATCTGATGTAAATATTGTATTTTCCTCAGAAGTGTTGCTGTAAATTATTAATATTTAATGGAGTGTTTTCAAGTATATGAAGAAATATTGTGCTTTTTTTAAGCGTCCTGGTATTATGTGATTTATTTCAGGGCGCCTGGAAAATAATTGTGTGCTCAAGATGTGTTGAGATATATTTAGAGCTGTTAATATGTGGCATTAATTATGCACATGTATGTTAAACTAATTAAATCAATCAGCTGCAGACATAACTGAAGAAGAGAGCTATAAAACTGTGTGTGTGTGTGTGTGTGTGTGTGTGTGTGTGTGTGTGTGTGTGTGCGTGTGTGTGTGTGTGCGTGTGTGTGCGTGTGTGCGCGTGTGTGCGTGTGTGTGCGTGTGTGCGCGTGTGTGCGCGTGTGTGCGCGTGTGTGTGTCAGGGGGGTTTGTTTCCTGTATTTTGAGATGTCGTGATTTTTTGACACACTCTGATGCAAATTATCAACCGTACTCGCACTCTTGTTAGTTTATCTTTGCATTTTATACACAGTAAAGTATGAAATGATTGTTGTTTTTGATGATTATGATGACGATTCTATTGTTTGTTCCTTGTTTCTTCTTCTGTTTTTCAAGTTTGTCTAACTTTATTTATTCCTCTCATTATTCACATGTGATAAGACAAAGCGTCATTCGAAAACAAAGAAATTTATTTTAAGGAAAATCCACACTTGATGAATTATTTAAGGCTGCTGGGATTATCAGTGATGTGGAGCGACAGGGCATGTGTGTGTGTGTGTGTGTGTGTGTGTGTGGAGTTGCATTCATCTCTTCCGATGTCAAATAAGGATCCATATAATTGGTGACTTCCTCGACACAGAAGGACTGTTATTCAAATCTGCCCTTTGTTGGCCTTGTTTACAGAGATGTTAACACACACACACACACACACATACCAGTTCAGTGGACATTTGTGACTTTATCCAGCATAGTTTCCCCACATGTGTGTATGGAGCTCCACACACACACACAGCCTCACACAGCAGGAGTCAATTGTCACCTGTCGAGGAAGTTTTGTTAAAAGTGATTTAAATCATTTGAGGACTCAAAATATATCATGATAATAAATTGTGTGTAAAAAGCATTCTTCCATAGGTAACTACAGGGTGATGAATGTATCAAAATCAGCCAACATCTGCTGCTTTTTTGTTTTTTATTGTACACATTTAATGCATTTTTAAAAGCATAATTAATTCATGCTAATGAAAATCGATACTTATCTTAAACAGCATTTTGAGCAATTACACTTAATGAAGCAGGGTTCTGGGACTCTGGGATTATAGTTATAGTTTGAAACTGGAGTTAAAGTTCGAATTAAACTTTTCTTTTGTTATTAGTTTTCACAATCATTCACCAGTACTTCAAATCTGCTTTAAAGAAAGTGTGAAAGAAAAACACTCAAAGAAAGTGAGAGTGGCAGAAGGAAACGTGTACTACTTTCTCTTTTCAATGTCTGTCTGCGCAACTGAGGTGAGGAAGAGGAGGAGGGAGGAATGAAGGTGGTGGGCGGAGGTGGCTGGGGGGGGGCAGCCTGCCATCCTTCCTGTCAGTGTCTTCCTGCTCGCTTCAACCGTCTCCCCTCTGGTGGCCACGCCTCCGACGCTGCCAGGCCACGGGCGCCGGTGGGTGGGCGAGGCAGGGAGCCGCACAGGAAACAGGAAATCATGAAGAGAGAGAGGAAGCCATGGGGGTGAGAGGCGGCAGCGGCCATGACGTGCCACAGCTGCCACAGTCGTTCTGAGAGAATGACAGAGAGCGAAAATGGGAAGCTTGGGTAGCTTTGCCCGGCAGGCTTAGTGTCCCAATTACCTCCCCGTAAACAAAGGAGGAAGTTTTGCCACTTCGTGGGCGCATCTCTGCTCTCCTTCCCCCTCTCAACACACACACATCCCCATCTCCGCCTTCACCACAGCCCAGCGAGAGCTTCCTCTCTCCGTCTTTTGCCATCAGATAAGAGGCATTCAAACGCGCCGCAGCCCCCGCTATGATAGCACAAGGTGTCACTTATGAAAGGCGGCGTCCCAGCTGAATACGCTCACGTCGATGAAAGGTCGGCAGAACTCGGGTTCACACGCGCCGCCCTGTTTCTTGTCTCCCTGCCTCCTATTGTCTTCTTATTTGTTTGAAGCTGACGACTGCCTGCTCCTTCAAGGCCTGTAGCGAGTGCCATCTGAGCAGGAGGAGAGCCGCTTCACACTGCTCACACATGTTCCTGAAGGTTGAAGAAGTATTTAGAGTGTGCCGTGGTATATACATGCCTCCTCGTGTCTGCCTGTACATGTTTGGGGTCAGGTTTTTTTTTTACTTTAAGGATGTTTTAAGTCACAAAACCCACCAACCCTTTTCACAATGAAAAAATCAGGTACAATTTCTTGTTCAAGTCTTTTATGATTGAAACGAAGAAAAAAGATCTTCCTATATCAGAAATGCGTCTTCAGCCTGCCAGCCTCTAAATTGGCATGTCATGTACATGTTTGATTGACAGCTGAGCTGGCAGGGGCACAAGCCACAATGTAAACACAGATAGCATTTTGTTAAATGGCCATTGGTATGTTAGTATGACATTATCATGGGAATTTTTCTGAAAGCTTCCATAAGCACTTAACACCCCTTTAACCTCGTCTTGAAAACATATTAAATATTTGTTCATAACATTACAGAGGCTAGTAATGATTAAATATTAAAAAAACATGTTAGTATTATTTAAGGAGAACTGAACACTGAAAAGCTCAGCCAATCTGCTTCATGGTGTGCTTTGATCAGATTTGATTGACAGTGACCTTGCAACATAAGCAACAACCCCACAACTGTCACGTTTTCATTCAAATGTTGCTTAATCCGGATTGGAGCGCAGATGTACGAGGCGTCCAAACTAGTGAGAAGAGCACAGAGAATAACACAAATATGGAAATCTCTTATGGAAAAAGGTGAAACTGTTCAAGTTTTGGAAGGAAATTGTGTGTTCATGTAAGACCTCACTGCTGATACTAAGAACCTGACAGAGAAAATGTGTTTTCAGGGCCTTTAATAATATGAAGAAGATGAAGAAAACATAGGCCTATATATGGTCAGACAAAGTCTACCGCCAAATGCAATGGATACAGTCAATGGACAGTGTTTTAAACCCGCATATGCCCGACTCTGCAGTGATACAACTGTCTTAGTGATGTGAACAAGTTGTAAACATGGGATTCTTTCACATTTCTAAAATCCATCTCATATGACGTAAACCCAGCATTAGGTGTGTAACATCTAAAGCCTTGTGCAGACTACACGACTTTTAGTGTCAGCCGATGGCCGTGCCGTTCACACTACACGACTTGCCGTCTTGTGACGGGAGTCTTGAAGTCGTTGTGGCGTTCACACTACGTGACTGATTGGTGACAGGGGGTCACACACTACAGCTGACAGCGGCTCTGTCACCCAACGCTGGTCTCCAAACCACGTTTGGTCAAGAAAACACACGTGAAATGTGAAACGGGAAATGACGCGAACCTACACACGAAACAGCTGTTGTTTGCTATAAAGATAGCAATTATAAAGACAAAGAATCTGGGTGAAAGAATGGATTAGCACACGCAGGTAGCAGGGACTGTCTGAGCTACAGAGAGAGCTGGAGGGGAGTAAAAAGTGTTTTGCGGTGAAGAAGTAGCTGCCTGCTCTGCCAGCTGCCTGCTCTCATTGGCTGGATGTGGATGTCGAGTCGGCCGATTCCGCCAGATATTTGGCATGCTGGATATCTGGCAGATGTCGGCGATGTGGCAGCGATGTGTCGGGGAGCCGTTCACACATAACGACCGCCGACCGTCGATCAGTCGCTGATATACTCCTGATCACAACCTGACGGTCCCCGAGCTCTCCGGCCGGCAAATCGGGCTAAAAATTGTGTAGTGTGAACTAGGCTTTAGGTTAACATTTGGGTACGTTTCAAATCTTTTCAGTGTGCTTGCCAGTCTGCAAAGTCATGTTAGTAATGTTTTTTCACAGGTTGATTGATTGGTGGCTTGCTGAACATGATAAAGAAGAGAAAGAAACAAAGGAGCAGGACGTGCTTGTAGATGAGCATCGTTTGCTTAAAAGAGCTAACGTAGGTTGTCCTTCAAAGTCTGTGGTCTAGCTGTTCCACTGTCAGCCCATGATGCAACGGCACATTTTGATTGTTTGATTGGCTTGTCTAAAGAATCAGTTGCATTCAGATGTGAAACCAGCAAAGGAAACAAAACAGGAGAACATGTGATGTATAGAGCGCATATGTAGGAAAAGAGGCACTTTAAATATTAGTTTTATTGAGATTTGCAGGTTTGAGCTGCATTTTCGCAGCAGTCACAGTGGGGGTGTAGCTGCTTTTCGCAGGCTGTAGTGTCATATGAATGTTTCTATTCATGTCTACTTGTCTGAGCAGCTCAGATAAATTAACAAACCAACTTGAAGTGTCAGTCTGAAGAATCATTTCTCTGTTCTCCATTAAAATAGCCGGACTACAGATCCTCCCTTTCCATTTTGCTGCCTGTCTCCTTCCATCCACGTTCCACAACTCATCTGTCACTCCTGCTATTTTTCACATGCCTCGGAGCAACAACACAGCCTCCTTCCCCCTGCCTTTGAAGGAGTAAACCAAACCGGTGAGCTTAACGCATTTCTAATGAGCCAACGCCGGTTGGAGCCTGGAGATTAGTCATCATACGTCCACGGTGAGGATCACGTTTGTCGAGATGCACCATGTATCATCTGTTCGCCGCCATCAACGTCTCTGCGGAAGCACCAAAAATGAAAAAGCTCCTCTATTCCGAATAATTAGTTTAGTTTTGCTGATGTCATAAAAATCTAAAAATCAGTGTTTGTCTGGCTGCTGGGCTCATAAAGAAGCGGTTCAAAGGATTTAGGAGGGGATCTTCTTGTTTGTGGAGGCAGTTCTTCAATTACTGTTTGACAGATGGCATTGTCTTTAGATATGCTGTCATATTTATATAAATAAGCCTAGGTGGCGTCACCCATTCACCAGTGACAGATCAGTGAAGAACACAAAGTGCCTGGCATGTGCAAAGACGGCCTTTCTAAGTCACTTCTGAATACAGAGGAGATATTCACTCTATTATTTCTGCACTCCTCACTGTCTCATTAGCAGGTAGCTTTTGATCTGCAGAGCTGCCATGTCCAAGGAAGGGTCGACTTGTTTCCATAAATGGACGAGGCATCCTTCCTTTCTCTGAATCGACCGAATGTACGCCTTTATTGCTAAGGAGAGGCTACTAATTTCCAGCCCTGCGGCAAAACTCTTAAACTGCACTTCTCCAACACCTTATCGCTCGCTCACAAGTTCAAAGCTATCACCCAAGGTTCCTTTCTACACACATTATCCCACCTGATAGCAATTGGGATTTTTTTTGTCCTTTAAAATAGTTGTTTCCCACCTTTTTTGCTTGTGATTAAGCAGTATCCAGGGCTGTGGCTAAGACTGGAAACACTTTTTGCTCTTTGAGGTTAGGATTTAAGGTTTGGATATGAGAGTTCTGGTGGTTATGTTATGTGCCTACCCTATCGACCTTTTTGAACTTACTTTGTTGATTAAAGAAAATATCTTATTTTGGATATTTGTATACTATGGATGCTGACATGTGTAATTTGTGTCATTTTAAATATGTTATTTTTATCAACTATTGACGTGTTAAGTGTTGTGAGATTTGGCTCCCTGTTTGATTGGTTGTTGCAGCCAGTGGCTCTATGTTGTTGTTTTTATATATTGAAAATCTGATAGCTGTTGAAGTTCCAAGATGGAAACACTATATCTATAATACACTCAGTGCTGACAATGTGCAGTGATTCAGCTTTTTCTACAATAAAATAAAAGCATTAGTTTGATGCTCCAACATTAGTGGCAGGAAGGCTTTGAATTTTATAAATTAAATACAGCAAAGTTTGAAATTCTCTGTTTTCTGGTGTGCTGAGACTGAATGCAAAGCTAATTTGGTGGCAGGTTTATAAAGTCAATAACACAGGCGGATGGATGTAAATTAGCTTGAGACTAAGATGTATCTGTGTGAAAAATTAAGATTAATCCCGAATGACTCCCCTTCCGGTCAAATTTTGTGGCTAGTCAAAGCTTTGGTTGGTATGTTGTACACATTTAGACTCATGACCTCAGTGCTTCTAAATGCCTGGCTACAGCCCTGGCTGTGCATTCTCATGACCGCTTGTTTTGAATTGTGAGCAAATCCACCTGAGAGGAATTTTTCCTTCTCCAATTGGTTAACTTGAATTGTTTAGTCTGTGAGGAGAAACACTTCAAGGATAGAGTTGTTGTATGCTATACTGACTGTAAAGCCCTTTGAGGCAACTTTGTGATTTGTGATCATGGGCTATGTAAATGAAATGACTTGACGTAGCGGATTCATTTTTTTTCTTATTTCCGTTCTTATTAATCATCTAATGACCCCTCAGATTTATCTCACAACGCCTTTGGGGTTAGGAAGTTAGGAAGCACTGCAGAGATGACAAAACATATGATCCAAAACATATCATACCAACAACTCCGTGTTTTACATTTTCTGTATTCCCAAATTCCTCAAAATCTACTACCTTCATGAAACTACATTGCATTTGTGGTTGAGTAATCACAACCATGTTCCTCTTCTGCCACAGGGCCATCTAAGCCTTCCTCCAAATGAGCCCAATGACCTATAAAATGAGGTATGGCCGGCCGCTGCTCCCCACCTATAGCAGATCACTGTCCAAACTGACATGCCTTTCGTAATTTGATTGGCATATTCTATTTATTGCCATGCAACTGAGTTTCCCTGCTATTTGCTTCCAGATTAGCCAATAAGAATAAAGAGGAGAAGCTCCCCTGTGGTGATGTCACCAATGCAGATTGAATACCCAAAATGCTTCATGTTAAAGTGGAAGAGACCGAGAGCATGTGGGAAAGAGACAATTTGAGGCCTCTCTGTTTACCTTGATAGTTAATTTGTTTGGTGCAAAGAGGCGAGATGGTCAAACTGGCCTCTGAATGGGAGAATCTAGACTTGTCAGCAAAGGAATTGTATATTTAAAACTGAAATCTGTCATTATATAAATTCTGGTTTCTACACTAAAAGCTATTGTGCGTTTAAGGGTTTTTCGGGGGTAAATGAAACAACAAATCCCGTTTCCTTATGATTTAAAAAAAAAAAAAAAAGATTTATAAGGGACCATTTAGTTAATTTTCAAATTTCAAATAACAACTTGTCCTTAACTTACAAAAAGAAAGCAGTTGTGATTGACTGCTGAATCTCAGCTACCTTCTCCCTCCAAACTGATTTGTAGCGTTTTGGAATGAAAGCCGTCCTGCAGTTGTCTCTGCTGTGTGGAGGACGGGAGCTAGGTGAAAGCTTCTTTTTTTTTCTGTTTTTTTTTTTGCCAGCAGCTCTGACATGGCTTCTCTTGATGGCAGTGTATCACCATCTGAATCTTTCCATCCACATCAGGGGAGCAGAGCTGTGACTACTGGGATTAGGCTAATCACACATTCACCCAGGAGGCTGCACACACAGGAGATCCTGCGTGAGGCATGACCTTATTTCTAATGTATTTTCATAGCCTCTCATTTACTAGCACCCCGAGCTAATGCTAATGCACAGATTTCACCATGCTCTGCTTTATGTATTGATACGAGGCTGTACGTTATTCAGATTTCTGCCTGCATGCTGCATTTTACACTACTTTCTTAAATAAGAAAGAAGCAGGTAAGTTACAGAATAATTTGTATGCTTTAACACAGCTGTGGTGTGAGTTATACAAAGGCAACTGTAATGTAAAATGACAAAATAACTAATATTTTTTTTTACATAAAGTGAATATTGTTGTATTATTGTTTGCTGTACTTAGGGTTTCTGCATCAGTACGTGGTCAGGGCCATAGCCACCACTACGGGACACTGATTCTATAATTTCAAAATGTGATCATCGAGGCAGATACCACACTATAGTAAATATATATTTAGAGAATTCAGTGTTTCTTCACCGTGCTTTTATCACAAGCAGTGTAGAAGAAAGAGAATTTCTAGTATTTCTAAAATCCTTGCTAAGGCTCTGATCTCTGCAAAGGGAAGTGTGACATTGTATACACACAATCTGAAAGTTGCTAAATCATGTGAAAATTTAATACGTACACATGGTGGATATTTTAAAGGATAATTCCAGTATTTATAGACTTAAATTTGAAAGCCTTTATTTTAGTAAATAAGTAATAAAAGGATTCCATTCACCGGGCTTGTATTTATATATTTATTTATTGTATTTAAGCAACACAGAAAATTACAATGAACAGTTAACTTTAGATAATTCAAATTACATTTTATAGATCTTTTTTTACATACATTGTAATTGGTACCTCTCAGGCAGTGTCCTGGATTTTTAGGACTCAATTCAGATTTTATCAATTTTGGGCCAGTAAATGCTGTAAATAATTAAATGATTCAGTGTTTCTTTTCAGCATTTTAGTGTATTTTAAAAAGAAAATCCAAGTGGTGAAAACAATTGACACCTTTTCGCCATTTTCTGAGGAAGCTGGAGGTTGAATGGTGGGAGTCCTGGCTACGACCCTGTTCTTGGCAAAATCTTTACAAAGGGAAGTTGCACTTTTTGTTTTCCCCCGAGATATGTTTATACAAATTATAAAGGTAAGTCTGAGAAATTTTTAAATCAAATCAAAACAACTCCACACCAGAAAATACAACATTTTTGTGTGCTGGGTTTGTGCATTTTCTGCCTGTCTGTCATAAGCGTCTAACCCCAGTACAGAAACAAAAGATGTGAAAGAAGGGGAGCAGGAGAGAAAAGAAACAGGTCCATCAGATTCAGATGAAAACCATTTACCCCCCCTCCCATCCCATGTTTTCTTCCCCCTTCCTTCTTCCTGCATTCTAATCAACACCCGGTGCTTCTAATTTATGAAATGTAATTCTGCCCTCCACTGGTATAAAGAAGGTGCACACACACACACACGCTCACTCTCACTCAGACGTACATATTTCTTTCTCTACTAAACTAAACCACTGAAAAAATGAACTGTGTATGTGTGATTGGAGTGTGTGTAGACAAAGTGTGTGTTTAGGGAAAACAAGTTTGAGAAGCAGGTGATTTGTAATGTGGGTCTACCTAAAATTTCAAATTATACAGCTGACTTTTTTTCCCACTGTTAAGCATAATTAGCTCACTTTAATTTAGTTGTGATTCAGCGGCATAATAAGCATTTATGTTACACTCAAATTAAATGGCGTCAATGAATATTTTGCATTTTAGGGAAATAAAGCTAATAGTACATTTTGCTGTCAGAGACTAAAAGTATTTATGGAAGCCGAAGATGCCAAATCATGCCTGTCTGATTATGAAAAATACATTTTACTCTAATAAAGCATCAGTATTTGTTTAATGTATGTATTGAAGCATAAATGTAAAAATATTGATGACATATGAGGATAATATTCTGTTTTTCAGCATCATGTATTAATTACTGCATGTAGGTTTTTGTCTGTGTGTGTGTGTGTGTGTGTGTGTCTGTGTGTGTCTGTGTGTGTGTGTGCGTGTGTGTGTGTGTGTGTGTGTGTGTGTGTGTGTGTGTGTGTGTGTGTGTGTGTGTGTGTGTGTGTGTGTGTGTGTGATCCCCCTGACATACCAACAGAGTCTCTCCAGGTGGGCTCAGGGTGTAAACCTCACCCATCCAACTACTTTGTTAGGCTGTATACGGGTGTGCCCGCCTCTGTGTGTATATGCACAGGTGCAGCTCCTGAGGCAGATTAAACTTCCTGAGCTGGTGTAGGAAATACATCCTCTGCTGGGCGTTCTTGATGATGGAGTTAACGTTGGAAGACGACTTCAGGCCCTGGGACATAGTGGATCCCAGAAACCTGACGGTTTCCAAGTCAGACACAGTGCTGTTGAGTACGGTGATGGGGGGGGGCATTCCTTTGTTGTACTCCTGAAGTTATCAGTAACCATGGCTCTGAAATGTTTGTATCTTGCTCATTGGCTGAGCATGGCAGCCATCAGTCAGATTTGGATTCACAGCAATTGAAAATGGATCTCAGAAGATTGATACCAAACCAATATCTGTGCATGAATGATGGAGCTGGAGTCAGAATATGGTTAGGCTAGCTTAGCATAAAACAGCTAGCCTGGCTGTGTCCAAAATTCAAAAGTAAAAATACCAACACCTCAAAATTGTTGTATGTGTTTTCAATTTAATTCAATTCAGTATTGTTTATATATTAATTCATAATAAGTTACCTCATTCCACTTTTCATATAGAGCAGGTCTAGACAGAACTCTTCCAACACTTCTCACCATGAGCACGCACTTGGCCACACCGGCATGGAAAATATCCCTTTTAACGGGCAGAAACCTAGAGCAGAACCTAGACTCAGGCACTCAAAGCACAAAACTACAGGAGAGGGAAGAAATCGAGTTAAGGCCAAGTTATACTTCTGCGTCGTTAACTTGAATTGGGGAAAAACAGATTCTTCTAGACTTTCCAAATGTTATCAGACCGAATGGATCAAATTCTGATAGTGAAAGGATTTATTTCACATGGGTTGTGACACTCTACGTGGCTACACGTAGGCTCCAGCATAAGGTACGTGGCTACGCATAGGCTACAAAGAGTCTTAAGGGACTTATTCTGGCAGCCTGATAATAAGGAACTGCAGTAATCCTAGAAGTAAGAAATACACGGACTAGTTTTTCTGCATCGCTTTGAGACAGCAATATTGCTTAGGGCAATGCCATCCAGAGAAACTATATCTTAAGGCAATGCGTCTCAGAGAAGTTTTTGGCCAAGTCTTTTCACCTGAGTTTTACATCAGAAAATTACAGATCATCCAAGTTTAACGTCTTTACGGCATGCTTTAAGTTTAGCTAACTGACTGGTTTTGTCAGGCTTGATTGGTAGATATAATTGGGTATCATCTCTAGAACAATGAAAGGTTATGGCGTGTTACCTGATGATATTGCCTAAAGGAAGCAGTATCTAGTAAAGAAGTACTGACTAAGGGTAAAACTTCTTTTAGCAGTCTCAATATATATCAGGTTTCATAGCTGTTCCTAAGTTTGAAGATAAATTGGTACTCGTTGAGGGCAGGAGGTGATGGATTTTGTCTCTAATAATTTCATTTTATCATTAAAGAAGCTCATGAAGTCGTTGCTACTGAGGGCTATAGGAATACTTGGCTCAATAGAGCTGTGACTCTCTGTCAGTCTGGCTTCAGTGCTGAAAAGAAACCTGGGGTTGTTTTTATTTTCCTCTATTAATGACAAGCAATACGCTGCTCTGGAATTAAGGAGGGCCTTCCTATAAGTTTTAAGACTATCTTGTCAGATTAAATGAGATTCTTACAGATTGATGATGGCTACAACTCCACCTCCTCGGCCCGTGCCTCAAGGCATGAACATTTTAACATGACTAAAAGGAGTGGGTTTATTTAGGCTAACATATTTTTCATCCCCCAGCCAGGTTTCAGTAAGACAAAGTAAATCAATATGATAATCTGGTATTAATTCATTTACTAGTACAACTTTTGATGACAGAGATCTGATGTTTAAGAGTCCACATTTAATCCTCCAATTGTTTTATGCTTTTGCAGCGGTGGTGTTAATTTGTATTAGGTTTTTATGCACAGCTCCTCTTCTGTTTACTTTTGATTTAATTAATTTAAGTGGTCAGGGGACAGACACCGTCACTATGGGGTTTTGGGTGTGTAACTGCTCTAATGGAAGCGCAGAGAAGCGTGCAGGATGGCAACACTGCCTCCTGGTCTCAACTCTGGGTTGTAATTTTGTTTGTTTAACCCATATGCAAACAGTGGTTTCAGCGGTTACATGCTAGAACTGTTTCTTGGCGAACAGCAGCCAGGCGCAATGACTGGGCAGCTTCCCAAAGTCTTGACTTCGATGTGAGGTCACCAGGTTTGGTACCAGTACGCCGGCACAAAAGCTGTGCTCATTAATGGTATCAGGCAATTACATGTCTGGATAGGTCATGTAAGTAATAGGTGGGAAAAAAACCGTTCATCCAGAATGAGCTCTAGCACAGAACTCCCCCTTTTCTGGTTCAGGATAGGTTAAATAAATTAGATATAGCATATTCATTTGTGAGCTTTGGAGGTATAGGTATAAGTATTTTTAACAAAGCCAGACCAGCTGTTTCCCTATGCTTCAGTCTATATGCTAAGATAGGCCTACCATGTCCAGATTTCAGCTCTGTACTTTATAGATGAGATTGATCTTCCCATCTCTCTCTCAGAAAGAAAGCAAATAAACATATTACCCAAAATGTAGAATGATTCCTGTAAAAGCCAGCAGTACAGGGAGCTGATGAAACTCAACACATGAGGAAACAAGGAACCCGTAATGAGTCCATGCCGCTACTGTCCACACCATTCCCGTAAAACTGGAATTCTCCTTCGCAAACGTATAATTTCAGTACCCCACAACGCTGCTGAGATTATCCATCGTACAGGACTACCTGCAGACAAACTCAATTAGAGTGGGTGCCAGGAAGCGGTGGGTAATTACATTCGAAGGAGGCACCTTTCACTACCCCGGCCTATCGGAAACAAAGACAGCTGCATTGCCTGCCGAAAAAGTGCGTTTGTCATTTTGAATCTAATGCTCCTGCTGGGAGAGATGGGTTTTTGTAGAACACAGCTAAGATAGTGTGTGTATGGTGGGAAACAGCTGGTCAGCCCACTCAGTCTGTCTGTGTTTCCGTTGTCGACTGGGCTGACCATTTGTCACTGTTTGTGGACACTTAAAGCCGGAAAAAGTATGCAACTGATGCTTTTGAAAAGTATTAAATGTTTTAAAGAAATACAAAATACATTGTTTCACCATGTTATGAAAGCCTCATTTTATTATAAATGTGTATATTTACTTGTGTTAGCCTACATTTTTTATAACATTCAGTGATATTATGTCAATGCAGAGCTAAAAGGAATGAAAAAATTTTACATTTTTTAAACGTTGTAATGAAATTGTTGCTTTTTACTGTAGTCACATTCTTAGCTGAATGAAACTTGCAGTTATTCTGATTCACTGATAATCATCTACATGTTAGAAGACACGCTGTTTCACAAGGCCATTAATATAATTCTGGTGAATAAAAACTATTTCCCTGTAATTTATTGAATTTGAAATAAATTTTTTAATGTTTGTGCCTGCAAAACAGCAAAAGATGAATTTTATTGGCTCCAATAATATTAGAATCAGCCTTAAAGGAGACCTATTATACAGCTTTTCCAGTCCTATACTGTACTGTTCTGTGAGTCCTGTATGAAAGCTCTGCATGATTCAAAGTTAAAAAAAATAATTCTCTGTCTTAAACTGACCCTTCATTTCAGCCTCTGTCTGAAACAAGCTTTAGATGCTCCTGTCTCTTTAAGCCCCCCTCCTCTCAAAGTCCACTGTCTTCTGACTGGCCAAGACCTGAAGCATGTTACCAGGCTGTTGTTGTCGCTGGGCGATACAGGCAGACTGAGCAGAAAACTCACTAGTTCAGACTGAAAACACCTGTTCAGGCTGAAAAACTCACCTGTACAGATTGAAAACTCAACTGTCAGACTGAAAACAACAGTTCAGACTGAAAACTCACAAGTTCAGGCTGAAAACTCACATGTTCAGATTGAAAACTCACCCATTAGACTAGAAAACACCTGTTCAGACTGAAAACTCACCTGTTCAGGCTGAAAACTCACATGTTCAGGCTGAAAACTCACATGTTCAGGCTGAAAACACCCGTTCAGACTGAAAACTCACCTGTTTGGGCTGAAAACTCACCCATTCAGACTGAAAACTTACATCTTCAGACTGTAAATTTACATGTTCAGACTGAACACTCACATGTTCAGACTGAAATCTCATCTGGTCAGGCTGAAAACTCACCTTTCCAGACCGAAAAGTCATCTGTTCAGACTGCACTTTGGCCTATTATCACACTCTTTATCTTATTGCTTCTAAATGTAGCACTTGAAGCAAATCAGCATATTTGATGAAGTCAAATAATGACAATGAATTTGATGATGTTCTTGCACGATTCTTGCACTTTTTAGGTTGATTCCACATGGTTGAATGCGCTTGTTGTAAGCAGCTTTGGACAGCTGGACAAGTGACAGCTCAACAAATGTAATATAATGTAGCAAAAGAAAAGAAAAACACAAGTGAGTATCAGTGCTACCCTGGAAAACACTCACAGTGTCAGAATCAGTCAACTCTTATTTCCACTGCATCCCCATCATGTTTCAAATTTCCAAGCCTCTTCACTTTGTCAGCTGAAAAGTTCAAAACCTCTCTATTATGGCATCTTGACAGATGAAGTGAAGACGGACAAAACAGACAAATACCTGCCATGATGGCAGTAAAAGTGGAATCTCATGGCACATTTCACATTCACGCAAATCCACGGCCGACGTTGTGCACAGGCAAGCACTCCTCCACCGTGCACCCTCACTCACTCTCCCCCTCTGTTCGCCTCTTATCTTTTGTTTGCTCTGAAGTTCGACATATAGACCGAGGCCCTATCAAAAATCACAACCAGATGAGGACTTCAAGGGGGAGGGCAGGTATAGGGAGAGATGAAGAAAAGCTAAAAGTGTTTCAAGCTATTGCTGAAACAATCCAATTACAATGCCTATCAAACTTAGCTTCACAGTTTATAGCTTCTAATTGCCTGACAAAAATTGACACTTCAGTCGCAACAGTGTAATATAATAGGGGGCCAAATTAAATTTGATCGAGGGGCAGAAAACGATGCTATCACTCAGCAGCGCGGAAAAGAGGAGATCAACTAGCATGATATAATGGATCAAAAATGAAAATGATTCATTAATCGCGCTGGGTTTTCCAATAATGGAAATGACACAGTTCAGACGTCTTCCTAAAAACACTATTAATTAAAGGGATGATAGATCTAACAAGGCATGGAACCCAGAGAAATCACTCCACCTCTTATCCTCCCTCCCTCCTTCATCCCTGTCAACTTCTTTCTTTCTTTCTTTCTCTATGGCTTTCTTTTCTTCCCTTCCTCCTGCTCTCTTTGACTCTCATTCTCCCATTTAACATGACATCTCTCTGTATTCTCTCTGTTTCCTTTCCTCGCCGTCTCTTCCCACTCTTGCTTTGTTTCACTCCATTAGCGCTGCGCTGTGCAACCCGACCTGAACCTGACAGGTCCCGACAACATCTGGGGTTTCAGTTTCAGGCTGTTTTGCCAGGTCCAAGTCATAAAGTTCATGGTTCCGGCCATCAGTTCTCTAGGTCAACATTGTGCTCACAAAATAATTGCTGCAATCTCTGATCACAGAGACCCAACGAGCCTATTGTAAGACAGGTTGTCAATAAACTAAAAGTTTAGTCAAACTTAGTTGAAAGAGAGTTCAAGAGTAAAATGATTACTCTAATCCATCACAGTTTACACACCCACTTCCTGCTTTTGACCTACCGTACTTATCGTAGCTAGGGGCACTCATGGTGTTTCTGTGCACTTAGGGTTTATTATTGATGTCACAGGTGTGCTGACTTTCTTTTACCATACGTGTAAAGAAAGTTCATTCAAACGTCATTCATTTTAAATGTTGCCTTGCATACAGCAATGTCACAGCAAATACATGTAAATAGCAAAACTAGAAACTGTAGTTATAGACTTGACAGGACAGAGGAAACTTTCCAGAGGAAACTGAATTAAACTTAAATAATCAATAATGTTAATCGTGTGTAAATGTGCACAGCGTCTCTCTTAATGTAGAGAGCTTCGCCTTATTTCACCCAACTACAACCCATCTGCTATTAATCACAATGTTCATTTTTATGACCCAGCCTGCCCGATCTGTGGTGATATAACTGCAATCCGTGCATAGAACTTAGAACCTTCCCATGCAGATGTGTCATACCATCTGAATAATGCGCTCTTTGAAAAGCAGGAAAATACTGCGCTTTCTTGGCTTCCTGTTGCCTCAAGATAGGAATGCCCCAACAATGCGCATGACCAGACCTCATTTTAAACCAACCAACACTCCGGTAGGCGCACAGATGGGCGTAAGCACATTTGCTACTTACACAAAGTAGGCGCAGGGCATGAAAATAACAAGTGCGTTGGTTGGAAACTAGCAATGACCCTTGCGCTGCTCTGTAAGTCGCTTTACACCAGGTGTAAGATAGTGCTCAGACACTTCTCAACCATGTTGGCTTAAAATAAAGATCACATGGCATGAGTGAACGCTCCAAAATAGGCCGTGAGGTGAGACTGATAATAAAATTGCTGTTTCAATCAACTTTGAAGCTCAAGAAAGAAACAGCCTTCTAAGCCAAATTCTAAGGTCGGGTTCAGGTCTCAAATTTTTAAATAAGAGTCGGGTTAATTTATTTCAAAGTAAATGTCACAGGCTCAGTTCTAGGCCCATGCAGAACTCTCCTCTGATCCAATCAGCTGCTACAGTTGAAGGAGACCGACCGCAGGGTGAGCATCATCTGGCGACAGTGGCTCGGATCCAGGGAACTCCCCCTGCAGTCCGCGCCCTCTGTGATTGGCTGAGAGCTGCGTTACTTTCATCCTGTGGCCCTTACACGACCTCATCATCCATCTACACACACACTCATACATACACACAGTTGCACTGGATGTCCAGGAGTAAGGCAGCAGACTTTATTTAATCTGTTTTCCTCGGCATTAATTGGGTCAAAGCTTCCTTCTCTGCCTTCTTGATGTGCAAATGAATGTGGCATCAAGGGACGCCCGCCCATCACTCCACAGGCACATTTACAGGACACCTCAGGGTGCCGGGCCGCCGTCTGTGACCTGTATATGGCAGATGAAGGAGGGGCGGGAGTGTAAGGTTGTCAGTACCGACCTGGATCAGAGAAACTGGAGCTGAGGAAAAAATCCCTGAGTTAATTATTGCAGTGGAAGCCCGGAGGCCGAACATGTCACCCCCATTCTTAATGAAGTTTACCTTCGCCATCTTACAATACTGGAGTTTATGTGCTATTCAATAATATATGTGGTGGATCAGAGATGTGTACACGAAAAGGTCACAAAGAATAACCATATGCACACACGGCAAGCAACCTGGTTGATGTTCTGTTGTGACTGATGCAGTTTTGTAGTAATCTACTACAGACACTTCATCACTGCTGTGAAATGGTAATACTTTTCATAATGTTGCAACATAACTAGTTAGCAAGTGCTAAGGTGGCATTCATAAACTAAGATGCATGTCAAGTTATTCCAAGGTGTGGGACATTTATTCTCCTCTTTACTGTTTTTCCTCTTTTTCAAAGCTGTTAACTAGCAAAAGCAAAGGAATGAAAACCAATGAATTCAACTCCAACTTCATAATTGATACAACCTTTCTGTATGTTTTATTTCAGCAGCCTCTCAAATCAAAGTTACATTCATTCATTTTTGACCACTATAGTGTTTTATATGACAAATGTGTAAGCAAGCAACGAAGCAAACTTCTCAATTATTTTAGGTCGCATTTCTCCCTAGCTCGCTAACTTTTTCTGCTGTTTGGTGCGCAGTGGGTGTACAGTGGGTTGATAAGAGGTGCTTGCTGCGGCTGGAAACCAGGGTAATCACAGCAGAGTGGCAGGCTGAAAAACCAAAGCAATGAGACTGATAGAGGACACCTTTTTAGAATCTGTGAATCTCACAGCGCTAATCAATCATGTGCACTTTTTGATGTTTGATAATCATTAATTACTGTGTCAGTTAATGCTTTAGATCTAGATTACGGATTGACCCTTTAAGATACTCCTTATCAAATTCTAATCTAAATGGTGCAATGGCTTTTAGTGGAATTACAATGTGAATGTATAGCAATCAAGGCCTATAAATTGAATCCAGTTCTTCAATAAGAACTTCACAGCTTGACTCTCATTTTGTGGCTGGCCATCATTGGACATAATTGCATTGACCATAATCCTCCAGCAAAACAATTTATCATCAAACATAAAGCAAAGAAGGGCCCACGTACCCCAGGCTGGGCCATCAGTGAGAGCTAGTGGCGTCCCTTCTAGTCATATAATTGGGTATCGATGGCCAACAATCCCCTCCATTTCTTTTCTCTTTCCACTTGGGCGCACCGCTGGAACGCCCAGACAACCCAATCACATCCCCTGCCGGGAGGGCGGGGTTGCAGCACCCCAGGGAGAACTTACATGGACTACCTCTTCCCATATTCAGTTAATTGGATAAACTTAAAGTGATGGAAAGAAAACAAAAAAAGAGAGAGAAAGTGACAAAGGGTTTGAGTAGTTCCAATAATTCAAAAATCTCCTTAGTGTCCCAAAAAGTTCCAGGAACTTTAAAACCAGATGAAGAAAACTAGGAACTAAAAGTCCATTTTGTGCATTCCTGTTTGCGTTTCCACTCCATCTGAAGAACCATGAGGATTTGGTAAAGTAGACAAATATGGAATAAAAAGCAACAGTGACACTTGAAATGCAATTTTCACACAAGAGGAAACACAGAGACATTCTGTTCTGTTCTTTGTATTTACTGTGTATGACTCTGATGTTTGAGTTAGATGTGATAAACGAATGAAAAGGAGACATGCAGAGGTGGAAAAGGTGTGAGAAAACTCCCTCCAAAGTGGGCAATCTGCTGCGTGTTTGATGGTTATTTATTTCTGCTCCTGATCAAGATTTTTTTCTCTTGTTTACTGGCTTTCTGGACCAACACCCCCCTCTTTCTCATTCTCTCATGTACACATAGCCTTTAAGTTTACAGTTCCTCCTCATTTTCGCTTCCAAAAAAGTTTGATGTATTCTGGAAGTTTGTCAGTTTGTCTGACTGTTTAGCGATGTTTCCACGTTCCCTAATGTCAGTAATTCACTTGGATATTATAATGTTATTATTACTGATAAAAGAAAGTGAGACCAACAACCATAATAACACCCAAGTTATAAAAAAAAATGAAATATCCTTTAAAGCAGGAACTTGCAGGATATTCTTAGATGACCTCATATTATGAGAGAGTCCAACACCTCCGGCCAGCTCTTGGTTCCTGGTTCACCCCCCAGGGGACACAGGCTGCCGGCCACCAAGTCATCTCGGCTGGCCAGATCCACCTCTCCCTTTCTCTCTCTGCCTCCTCTCTCGCTGCTTTCCCAGCTTTTAGTGTTCTTTCCCCCCTTACAACCCAATAATGATCAATGACCTGGAGCCGCTGACTTCACCTCGCACCCCTTCACCCCTCCTCCTTCTACTGTTTCTCCAGTTCCTCCAGCGTTTTGGGGACACTGGGTCCAAGAGGAGTGGAGGGAGGGAAGAGGGGTTTGCGGTGGTTGGGTGGATGGAGGACAGGTGGAGTCCAGCCCAGGGTCGACTACAGGGCCAGGCATCACATAAATCAACCTGACGTGTCCACCCAGGCCTGTCTGCCTAAGCCTGGGCAGTGCCAGGCCTTCTAGCTCTGCACCCGCCAGCACCAGCCCTCCCCCTTACCCTCACCATCCCTCATCACCACCACCACACCTCCCCCCAGTGCCAAGGCTTGGTTCAAGGGGTGAATTTGGAATGGGTCAGTGAATGGGCTTCCAGGCTTCCAGGGCCCTGAGTAGGCAAGTCCACAGGTGCCTTCTGGTATGTTGGGTATGATGCCAGGGATAGAGAAGGGTGGGGGTTGGGGGTGAGTCTGGCAGTTCAAGTACAAGAGCTTACACATCGCTGGGAGACAGGACAATTGTTGCTGGAAGGCGAAAATTTTATTGACAGCGCTTGTTTAAATATTGAATCTCCAAGTCCGATCTAATCTACACCCTTGCAAAGATGATCTAGATCTGTATAATGGAAATTCATGGTGTAAAGCACCGTCCATACTGGTGTCATTTAAGATAAAAATGCATTGGCAGTTATTAACTGAATTGTAAGTGCTAGAGGAATTGATTAATAGTAAAGTTCAAACACACTAAAACTAATATATTTTTTGTTTCTGCTTGAAAATGTTTGCAGACAACTATAGCTGGGACTTATTAGCTGGAAAACACTGTAGGGCCACAGTATAAAGCCTTACCTAGTCCAAGTTTAAATTTTACACCAATACCTTTAAAAAATACTATTACTAAGGGTACTAAGGGTATGCGTATTTTGTTCAAAACAGCACTGCCCCTTGGTGGCAAGCGGCTGCTGCTGCATCACAGCGTAGATCTCGTCTTGGACTCGATCACATTTGTATGTGGATCTTTCAGATCAATTAACACATTTTGTGTGTTATGTAATGAGGGGAACTGATCTTGGTCTCACCCTCCCTTGGTCTTGGGCCCCATCCACACTACTGCGTTTTAGAATTAAAACGGACACCTTTTGCAATGTTTGTACCTCGTTTTGCGTTTCAAAACACAGGAGGGCGTTTTAGTGAAGATGGGCAAAAACAGAGGAATTTAGAAACGATGATTTGGGTCTTAAAATCATGCAAAGCAGACACACGGTGCTTTTGACAGAGTTTGAGTTGGTATTTTTATTAAAATATTCTGCCTACACTGTGCATGTCGCCGTTTACTTTGTGACGACTCCAAGTCTGTTTTCCGCCGCCACACTCCCGTGTTACATTCTGTAACAGACCCAGCTCCTTATTGGTTCATGCAAAAAGAAAATAATCTGGTCTTCATCTGCATTACTTTATTCTTTCGCCAAATCTTCCGTAACTACGGAAGAGACCATCTGCTTCATGTTTACACCGGCACGCGCATGCCCAGTGTTTGTGCACGGGCACCGGATGTTTTAATGTAGACGGAGATCAACTCTAAAACGCAGCTAAAACGCTGGTGTGGACGGAGATCGTATTCGTTTTCTCCGTTTGTAAACTAAAAGCTTAAGTTAGTGACAGAGTACCCTAAACATGTCTGGTGAAAAGCCACAGCCGACATGACAGCATTTCCGCGTTTATTACGGGATTTCTGTATGAAAGTGGTTGTGTTTCGAACTATGCTTGCTCATGAGTTCAAGCGAGCATGCGTAAGTGCACACTCCTGGTTGCAATCTTAAAACCGCAACACTGGTGACTGCTGAAAACTACATATTACCCCTTTAACTAATGTCAGAGTTGAGAAACTAGGAAAGAAAGAGTTGAATATCGTAATTTTTGGTGCCACTGGTTTCTTCATGTATAAATGTATATTTTCCTGTATCTGTAGTTTCCTGAAAATAAATAATAGGCGAACAGTTAACGTCAACATAAGTGTTTAATCGTAACAATTTCTGATCATTTGTGTCTAATAAATACAATGATGTCTAAAGGCTAGCTGTAGCTTCTCTGTGTGAAAAATACGGCTCCTGAAAGCCATGCTGTAATTTGAACACTGCTAAGAGGGGCTTTATAACACCAAAGTTGCCACACCCACAAATCCCCTCTTCTGCCCTGATGCCACAATATTGTTTGTTGTGGCTTTTCTGAACTGCCACTTATATGCCACTAATATGGCTAATGTTTGGTTAAATTACAGCACAAATACTACTTGGTTAAGGTAGAGAAAGAGCTAGGTTTGTGTAGAGTAGAAAAAGGTGGCCTGTTCAAATGTTGCTCCTGAGTTTAGCTTTAATGATGTTGCCTGTTTGGAATGTAGAAGCAGCAAAATAACGCTGTGATTGTCGAAACCTGTACATATTTATGAAATTTTAGCACTAGGCTGACAACAACAGCTGGGAAGATATGACTGTGAATTTTAGTGTTGTTACACCGCATATTGTCAACATAAATTTAAAAAATCCATAGAATCGCAAATATAACCCAGATCGCCTTATAGGTTGATCATCTTAACTTGATAGCAGCGATAGACAATTACAGACAAAAGTAGCCAGGAGACACAACAATATAAAAACACTACTAGACAGGCGTCATTGACGAAGGCAGGCAGAGCCATTTCCGTTGCAGCAGAGCATAAGCTGAAGATAGATGAGAAGACCCAGGTGGTTCCTTAATGTAACTTTACCAGTGGCTAGCTAGCCAGCTGAGACCCAACATGAACAAGAGACAAAGTGTAATTCTTGTTTATTTGGGGTCCGGAAGCTGTCTGCTTCTCTACACCTCCAGCTCCTGCTGCAAACTAGCACTTCCTGGACAAGTCTCTCTACTTAATAATAATGCACAAAGACTAAATATCAACCTCCTCATTCAACTCCTGGTAAGACAGAAACAGCCCAACCCCCAAAATATCACAGTAAAAGAGTGTTACAGGGATTAGTGACTAAATATAGAACTTCAAACGTGATACATGTTACCGGAAAAAGTATTTGCATTACTGCAGCAAGCTACTGCTCAACACCAGTGGCTACAGAGCGAAAGCTTTCTTAAAACAGAGTGTTAGTATCTGTATTTAATATGATTAACACAAGTGATATATATTCCCTTCCCCTTGTTTAAAGGTTGCAGGAAAACATGCAGAAGAAGTTGCTTTCCATTTGGAAGCCGTGTTCTCTCCTTCAAAATAATGACACATTAAAGTCTGCATACTCAAGGGTCTTATATCTGTTTCTCAAGTTATCGTCCTGAAGTTCTTTTTAATGCTTTTTTCCCTCAGATTCATTATTTTTCCTATTAATCTCCAGAGTGGATAAAAAACGCCTTAAATCCTTCTAAACCGTTTCTCGCCAACTGTCTGAAAAAATATTATTGCCCCTGTTAAATTAATACTCACTGCCAATAAACTATTGATATCTTCACTCCTTCAAAGTTGGTTTGGCACCTGGGATTGCAAGGAGGGAAATTGAAAAAGATTTTGAGGAAAGGAAAAGAATCAATTGAGGGCAAATTAAATTGCCATCTTGAACTCCTCTGTTAAGGATTAGTGGTTAATTGTAATTTGCGTGGCGTGTCCCCGGCCATCGCTGCAGTGTTGCTGTAAGTTGTCTGCCAGCTGGTGATAGAATACTCACTGTTCCTGCTTTCATAATTGGCAGAAGAAGAAGAAGAAGAAGAAGAATCACGGAGACACCGATTACTGTCCACAGAAGAAGCCGGGGGCGGCGGGAGTGGAGTTTTGTTTTCTTCAACAGGTTTGACACTTCATAACATAACCTGCTTCAAAGATTCTTTGTTTGTCGCCAACTGTTTGCCACATCCTCCATCTTGCCCTTAAGAAGGCAGTGAGACAGGAGAGTGTATCAATTAACAGTCGACGTGTAGGAGTCATGTTTATACATGCAGGGATGAAACAGATGAAATACAGTATGCTGTTTGTGTGTGTGTGTGTGTGTGTGTGTGTGTGTGTGTGTTAATGTAGCATTATCAGTGCCCTTAAGAAAACTTGTATATCCTTGGCAATAAAAATTCAACATTTTAAGAACTGGTTTGGAAATATTTCCATTGGCACATTTCCCATTCTAACACTTCTTACACACATGGGTGACAATACCATATGCTGATGAAAAAGGCAAACGCTTTGGGTGAACTGTTATTGTTTATATGAACATGTGTGAGCAGGATTGTGAACATGTCACTCTTTGACAATGGATCTAAAAAGAAAAGGCAGATGTTGCTGGAAACATTTTAGTAGTTTTT
The DNA here is from genome assembly GCF_014851395.1 of Micropterus salmoides. Lineage (NCBI taxonomy): Eukaryota > Metazoa > Chordata > Actinopteri > Centrarchiformes > Centrarchidae > Micropterus > Micropterus salmoides. The sequence continues at coordinate 30,089,993 of NW_024041039.1, forward strand.
CAAAAACAATAACATTTATTTGTCAAATTCAGTCAGAAAAGTTGGTAAACCTTCTTTATTCTTTTTGGGAGGGAATTAAAGACGGAAGTTGTTAAACTCTGAATTAGCAGAATACCATGAATTCCAAACACATGGTGTTCATCTAAAAATCCCCAAATATGTCAGTATTTAGCTTTTATCTTCCCTTTTTATCATAACCCACAGCCTTCTTTAATTTAAATTGCTCCGGTGTCATCACATGAATTACTGTAAGTACAGAACTGTAGTTTTGATTCCAGATTTGTTTATCGTGCTGGGATCGAGAGCATCCTCACCGTTGGCATACCTCTGTGTTATGGGAACACCTCAGCACAAGACAGAACGGTATGCACTGCTTCAAAAATCATCATGCCGGGAGCTGCCATACCTTGCTGAAATCTACACCACTGGCCAACAGAAAAGGGGACACAAATATTCTTCATGACTGACATGATTGAAATGGTATTGTAAGCATTGAATCCTGAATCCTGAATCTTGAATCATATCACCTGTGTATTTACGTCACATAATGACACTGTAGTCAGTTCTATTTGCTCTGTGGAGCATGAATATGCTCAAAATTTTCATTACAATCTGATTATCGTCAGTGTTTCAGTGAGTGCAGTCTCTGTGCACTTTTTCATGTTCATATACAGTAGGCATCCATACTTCATGCCTGTGCGTGTGTATGTGTGTGAGTATGATAGGGAGATGAGTTGTTGGGCATTCAATTCCACGCCACTGATCTTACTTTGGCCTCTGTGCCACCATTAGCACCACAGAAAGGAGCTTTTAGAGGAAATCTAATCTTCTCTCTATCAGATCTGTCCACGTCAGAGCACTGCAAGATACACATCTGATATTCCCCTGCACTCACACACACACACACACACACACACACACACTTTAGCTGCTAAATGCACTACTTTGTTCAGCAGCTACTTGTTAACTCAGCTTAGGAGCTGAAAAGGAGCTGAAAACAGCTGCCTGCAGCTGCTGCTGGCAACAAGCTTGATGAGAGTGGTGAGACTAAACCAATAAAGTAAGCTAAGAGCTACAATGCTACATAGAGCTGCAGGGATGTCATATGTGTGACGTCACCCATATGTTTCTCAAGAGACTTTTTGACACCTGGGCTTGCCACCATCATTAGTTGCTGTGTACTTGGGCCAGAAACTTCTTACTGGAACAACAATTCAAGGTAATATATGCACATCCCAACATGACATGAGGAGAGTAGGCACAAGGGCAACCCAAATACAGCCAACTCTTCCCCATGAATGAAATGTTGTAGAGCAATACTCTTTCAAGCATTACCAACTAAAGAAATTAAAGCAGGCGTTATTTTTCCTACATCCACTAATAATACATAATGTTTTACAGATGGGGCTTTGATTAAGCCAGGAGTAAGCCATAATGTGTACTAGTTAAACTAAAACATTCAGGTAGCTTTCATGAACATGGCTTAACTTCGGCATAATAAATTGGAGACTATGGACTTTGGAATAAGATAGGTAAGAATAAAATTAGAAAACCTGGGCTAAGCCTTATTAGGTTAAGTATGAGCACATTTTGTTGGTTTAATGGTGCTCATAAAAACCCAGAATGTAATAGAAAACTCCTTTACTGGTTTGAATCTACACACAAAACAACAACAGAGGCAAAAAGACATCTGTTCAGAAAACTTTAGAAAGTATGAAAAAATGCCACTAAAACCAAATTGTGTCAAACCAGCCAGTTATGGAAAGTAAACACAACACTAAAAGCCTCATCATCAAAGAGTAAAGTCGGTACTGAGCCCAAAGAGACAGAGAGTAAAAATGAAAACATTACTGAGCTACTTAGCAAAATATATCTTCATTATTATCAGTATTTCATATTTATCTTTTTTTTTGTGACATCACTTACATACTGAACGTTATCTACAAAGAAAAATATGCAATCCACTGCCTGTCAATCTTTATTCTTCCTTCATTCTAAGGATATGACTTATTCTGTGTTTAACAGTGTTCTTTTTCCAGAGGAAAGGAATCTGCTATAGCATCCCTCAGAAACTACGTTGAAATATACGAAGGAAGGAAGTGAAATGGACATGAGAATTCTACCAGTTGAATTTAATATGAAGTTGGAATAGAGCTATGATTAAAAAAATATAGTAATGAGACAACTGTGAATACCAGCCATGGTGAACATACTGCATATATATGATGCGTAAAAAATACATGTTTTGTCATTCAAGAGTGTGAGAATTTTAATCCTAGTTAAGTCCCTCATTTAATTTTGCTGCGTACTATTTTCATTTTGTACAGAACAAACATTATGAAAGCAAAAATAATGAATGCATGCATCTCCTCTAGCAGCAATGTGATAACAACTGTCAGCCATGGGCACATCTTGATCCTGAATCTCCATTGGAGCAGCTGCTTCAGGTAGTCATGCAGCACATGATCACTTTGTCCCATCTCCCTGGCTTGAAACAAAGTGTAATGCATAAACAATGGAATCGATTTTCGACCATCTCTCTGGTCATGATGTGAGCTCTATTGTATCTTTACTGCTGTTGTGGGATTTAGGTACAGAGCGACAATTTATTCTGACCATACCCACTGTCACCAAGTAGTAGTCCACTATGGTGTCCTCTCTGAAACTGAGAAGAATCCTTGAATTGTGAGTTGCACCTTTTCAGTTAATTTATATCCCAATATCACAAACAACAAATGCGGCCCTGGGGTATTTAGAATCTTTACAGCATACGACAGCCTCTGTCCTCAGACCCTCGATTCAGACAGGAAACACTCCCCAACATGGTAAAATTACAGTACGGACAATCAGATCACAAAATTATTAATAGATTTTGAACATACATGAAGAATATGGATTCAGGAGAACATTTAGGGTCACATGACCTCCTCTCCACCATGGGGACCTGGAAGAGGACAGACTACGCAAACACACAAGAGGCAGAACCAGGCCCTCAGGAAGTGTGACGTGCGCTGAAGCCTTTTTGGCATGTTGGCCAAACAGTGAAATAACAGCTTCCAGGTCTGTCACATGGTGCACACTTGGTATAGACCTTTCTCCATAGACTTAGAAGAAGCGGCTGTAAAACAGTGGATAATTTTTTTGAGAGTTACAAGCCCACAAAATTACTCGGAATTTGATTAATTCAGTCTGATAACATTTGTAAATTCTAGAAGAGACACACGATTAAATCATTTTATTCCCATTCAATTTAGCGCAGGGCTAAACCGGAAGTTAGCGGCTCAGAAGAGTAAGTCTCTAGTGCGCTTGCTCCTGTGGGGCCACACAATGCGGAGGATCTGGGAAATTTTATACTGAAGTTGAACTTTTTTGGCTTCATGCGCCACTGAGCAGATTTCATAGGAATGTATCCAGCTCTCTTGATACATCCATGGGCAAAACTCAAGCACACCATTCGCATAGAGAGGAGAAAGGAACAGACACACAGAGGGAGAGAGAGACATGGACAGCATGCAAATAACAGACAGGGGGGGGGGGGGGTGTAGAGATAGGCACACAGCTGTGCTTGTGGGACACTGACAAAAGAGAGGATTTCAAAGATGCAGTGGTTTACAGAAAGTTTACAGTATTCTCGTCGTCAGGACAGACATGGACTAGAAATCCATCCATCCATCGTCAACCGCTTATCCTGCCAGGGTCGGGGGTGGACTAGAAATACTCTGCTTCATAGATTCTTTGAGTCCGAGACCATAATGGTAACAGATACAAAATAATCAAAATAAGCAGTTAACTGAAGGTTAGCTCCAACAGTCAGGCCAAAAGGCAGCCATTATTTGAAAACTCCAAATTAGGAGTGTTTACACCCTGAATATTTTTGGAAAACAACTTCTTACTGTTCCTATACTCCTCAGCATCAGGAGTTGATGGACACTTGATGGGAGCATGACATCCATCTATACAGGCACTCCCTGGGAAGTGTACCATGGAAATCACCAATTTCACAATGAACGATGAACTTGAGCCTAGAAAAGCCTAGGCTTTAGTTATTAAGTTAAGTAATTTAATGGATTACACCTGTCAACAAGTACCTGTTTGGCTGGCCTCTGTAGTCAGTGTAAATGTTCATTTAGCAGAGGCGAACTGGCATAATTAGACATGATTTTTTTTTCAATTCGATACTGATTTTAGGGGAGAACAATTCAACTATTCAGATATGGAGGTGGATGTAGTGCATTTCTGCAATGGAAAAATAGATCTTTGGACTATACATTGCTTTTTTTTTTCAACATGTATGCCACAATCAATATAAGGATACCTCCTCTGCCTCTCTTTCTTTTTGTAAGCCTTCTTTTTGTGCACTGCAATCCCCAGATGATTAAAATGAATAGCTGACATGTTTATTGTCACGTCTCTCAAATACAAAAAGAAAGCCTGGACCAACGTGGATAACAGGAATGTGGAATTGTCACAGTTTGGTTACATCAGTTCCTAAACCTAGCCAAGCAGGGTCAAGTAAATAGCATATGTTATAGTAGCTTAACTTAGGTTAGAAAGAATCGTTTTCACACGAGGAAATGAACACCAGTCTGCTGGGTGAAAGTCCTATATGCAGACTTTGTCACTCGTACATTGTCACCTGAAGTTGACCTGGCATATAATGCTTGTAGCGTTGAACAATGACGCTAAAGGGGTCTTTAGCATCATTTTTCAATGTTACAAGCATTGAACCCAGCGAGTTAAAAAGTGGCGCACAGGGGACTTGACCAAGCATCTGTATGTGACGAGCTGGGAGTGAGACTGGGTTGCATATTTTGGAGGAAAATACAATAACAGTCAGTTGGTATGGGTCACTCCATCTTAAGAACAAAAATAGATTGCAAATCATCATCAAAGTGTGCGTGAAAATTGCACGAGTTTGGACATCTTCCTGCACTTACATAAGATTCGGACTTTGAAGAAGGCCAATTCAAACTCTGGCTGATCCTAGCCACCCTCTATTTGAGAAGTTGAGGTTGCTTCCGTCGGGCTGTAGATACAGGACGCCAACAGAGGAATTCATTTGTCCCAGCTGCCATTTGCCTTTTAAATAAAACACCATAATTCCATTTTGTTGTTTTATTGTTTTTATTTTAACTGTAGCCTTTTAACGCAAGTGTATTTCTTAGGTTATACCTATTTTGTGGCCTAATTGTATATTGCTTGCTTGTGAGTTGTGACTGTTGATAGTTGTGTGTTGACTACTATCTGTACAACAAATTGCCCCTCGGGACAATAAAGATAAACAATAACAGCGAAGTTGTAACCAACTTTGCAATACAAATCCTTTGTCCATTGTTGTGTTGGTTGCCTGTAACTTATTTCAACTTTCATTAATAATTGAATTAATTAAATTATTATATAAATTGCATTCACTTCATCAAAACCACATTTACAGTAAATGCTTGCAATGGAGGAAGAATTCAAAAATGTGAGTAAAGCAATAGCATTTAAACTGTTTAGCTACATGATGGTCATAATTAAATAAAACTCATAATTCTGACTTTCATAGATTAACTGTCATATTTCCAGGAAAATTGAGTTAAAAAACAAAACAAAAAACGCACCTGTTTCTAGTCATCTCCAAACAATTACAGCCATGTTTCTGCTTGACCACACCAACTTTAGGGCAGCCACAGGCCCGTCCCTGTTAGTAATAAAAACACCATGCTTCAGGAGCTACCTTTAGGATATCTGTTAGAGAGGAGAGGACGCAGCCAGTTTATCCCTGGTGTTTCTGAAAAAGAGGCCGAGTAACGACTGGCTCCCACTGTATAAACGTCAAGTTATAAGTCTGTGTATTTCTGCAAGAAACTGGTGCTGTTGGGGTATAACTGAATTAAGGATAATGCGTGCGTAATTCACACCCCTTTGAAAAGGTGCACCACTTCCTCAAACTAGATAAAATGACATCTGCTGCCTTCAGATGGTTGTAGAAATGTTATTCAAAATATGATTGCATAGACTATTAACCATGTAATGCATATGTATTTGTTTCAGTTGCCTGACAAAGGAACTAACTAGCCTTATGGAGTTCACTTGTTTCATTGACAATGCAATTTTACGGCAGACTAGGTTGCTTGTTCTTAAGCTTAATGGTGAGCTATAGCATTTTAACACTGGCACTCTGGCATTCTATCAGGAATTCTCCCAGTGCTCCTGATGTCCGGTCCATTCTCTTTCACAAACAGAATTTAGCAGAACAACCGGCCTCCTTGAATGACTGATTTAAGCTTAATTTTAGTCTTAGTATCTTTAATGCTCCCTCTGGCAATCATCTTAGTTTAATCCACAACAGTCTACATCAACTACAACTACGACAATTCTGTGCGAGTGGCTTTGAGTTAAGACAACTCAAAGGAGCATTTTAGTCTGGGACTAGGCTTAAGCCTTGTCTGTGAAACCGGCCCAATACATACTACACATACATACAGTATATGAGCATTCCAGCAGTCAAGTATTTGTGCAACATAAAATTATATCACTGCCAATTAATTGATCATTTTGTAGTCTTCCATATCTGCCATGCAATCAGAGACCCCATTTAAAATTAAAGGACTCATTTAAAAACACATAAATGGAATCTGTGTAAAGAGTGTCTAAATACTGTGATAACATCAGTAGTATATATTGTCTCTGTTCTCTTCAATATATTTCTTTGTCATTACAACCTCAAAGAAATTAAGAGGGTTACAAAAATCCCCCCTTACCTTTCCTCATTAATTTTAATGGTGTGTCTCGTGGAAAGGGAAACAGGACTCATCCCATATCTTCTCTTCATAAATCTCCTGAGATAACAACGCTGAAGTGAAATGATATTGAAAAGACCTTTGTCAAACACCAATTTCATTATCTTACCATCTTGAATAAAACAAACAACACAGATCTCCATTCAAACAGAGGCTCAGAGTTCAGCTTGTGGGAGGTGTGAAGCTGCAACGAGAGAGCGAATTCCAGATGACTTTGGCCAGCGATTTGGTCTGAAACAAGAGGAGAAATTGGAAGCAGAGAGGGGAGATGATGAGATATTAGACCAGACCACAGACCAGAATCAATACCAACCGGGAACCTCCGGGTCTCAAAAGTGTATGCAAAAGTGCTTAAAGGTCCCACATTATGCTAGTTTTCAAGTTCAGACATTTTGGGTGTTTACTAGAAAATGTTTATATATTTTAAAGCAGCAGTTGGTAACCGTTGAACATACAGTGAAAAACCTCTCACATCTCTGACTTTTACATTTACCTCCTCTAACTAGGACCCTAACTACTGCAAACGGTACCTGTTACTAGCTAGTTTGCTCATCAGCAACAAGTAAAGCTATCTGTCCATCAGGAAAGTCCATAAAACACAGACAATCTAGTTAACGACGCTGCCAGTTGAGGACCTGTGAGGCGATAGTTTCTCACACTAGACCCTAATGTATTGGTTAGAGAATATCTTCACTTTCTTGGCAATTTCTGGCACCGAATAGCTTCATTTCTCAGAATATGTTAACAAATTAGGCGAACATTAGTGCAATTGGTTATTATTGTATCAAGCTTTCAGCAGCATCTGTTCTTGTGAGGACATGCTAAACAGCCAGCCCATCCTCACAAGAAAAATGGCAGTATAGGTTGATGGTGAAACAGTTTATTACTACCCTATTAGTGGCCGTATGATGGGAGCAAAAAAATAAGTCAGGTGACGTAATTTAAAGAGCTACAAAGTCTCCGTAAGGAGGTGGTGGGGGTGGATGGTTGTGTCAGGTCAACTGAGGTTTTAGTTCCGTGTCAAAGAAAGAAAGTCAAATTTTATTTATTTACAGTTTCAAGTTAAATAACGTTTCATAGGTGACTTACATCATGTGACTTAATGTGATGTAATGTACTTATTTTAACCCAAACCACAATCTTTTCCTAAACCTAACCAAGTAGTCTTATTGACCTATGTGTGGCAGGTTGAGGGATTTTCTCCCTTCTGCCACTATATGGCACTGCGCTTAATTTTATCCAGTAATGGCGCTTAATTTTATCCAGTAATGGCATGCCTTCTTAATCGGTATATGTAGTTGGTATGGTTTTTTTCTTTTTGTTAAGTTACTTTTGGTTTGGTTGTTTCGTTTTGTATTTTGTTAATAAAATTATTTGTTTAAATGTGAAACACACTCTGCCCTGGCCTTATTTCATGCAAACCTGTGTGACCTATCAATATTTCCTAGGGTGAAATTCCCCAGGTGGCATTGTTGGCAACTTATCTAAGTTATTATTACGTATTGAAATACAATCACACCCTCGTCTTGCTACATTTGCAAACTACAACCGTTTCACAGTGTTAACCACGTGTTAAATGTGATGATGACGTACTTAAGATCCGGTACGTCTGGCGCCGGACTAGTACTTCCCAACGCTTGTACATGTCGTTTTGGGGAACGGTCATAATGTGGTTTTGTCTTTTTCGTATCAGGTGATGGATAGCAAATTAAAGGTAAAAGGAAAGTAAATATTGGACGTGACTCCAATGGGATGGTAATGATGCTCTGCAGCGGCTTGTGTAAATTGTTTTTTACTAAGATGTTCGCCAGAACAACCATGTAAACTTACTGTGTACTACCTTAAGCACTGTTTTTTGGAATGTTTCTAACCCCTAGTGGTCAGGAATTACTTTATGAAACTTTGATATTTAAACACCTATTGGTCTGTGAAGCAAACTTTCTTTCAGACACAACAAAAAGGTCTTTGTTCAAGTGAACCTTACATCTTTACAGTTCCTCCTCAGGTATCCAAAATATGAATGCATAATTTTTTGAGGCTGAGGATCTATTCACCTCTCTCTACCTCCTCCCCTTGCCCTGCTTCTCCTTCCCCTCCCCACCCACCCACCCTCTGTCTCATTTCCAAACCATTACACTGTTCTGCTCAGCTGAAGCATGTCCATATATTCTTAAAGGGCTGGTTAAACTTAATCATTAGGCTAACAAGCTCCTTGCCCTCCAAATGATCATCCGCAGAATTAGAGGGATTTGTTCTGGAAGGTGAGCCAATAACTGGGATGAGAGGCACAGAAGACACCGAGAGAGGAGAGAACAATGGTTTTCCTTCCAAACCCAAATTAACAGACGTTTAATCACTCAGAGGTCGCCAACAAAGATACACAATTCTACAAACACTTACACCTGCAACTAAAGTGGTAAGTATTCTCAGTAGATGACTTTGGTGAATACTTATAAAGGTATTTTGAGGACTGGTGCTTCTGAGTAACAAACTGATTTTCATATTAGAAACATAATCTAATCATATTACTCAGTAATCAAGAGGTTTGGTCCATTCTGATTGTTTCCTGTTAAATTCACTGCCCCCTTTTGCCAGAAAGTAATATAGACAGGACAAAAGATATCCTTTGATTGTGGAGGCTGAAGTCATAACTGCTTTGTTTATGATTTTAGCTCTGCATCAATTACATAGCAAGTGAGTCAATCAATTAACCAGTCTTTTTGTCCGTTATCTAATTTGATGTACTACAATGTACTTTACAATGAATTACTGCAAGACAAAACTTCCATAGAATACAGAGGGCACCAACACAAAAAATAAAATATGGTTGCAAGCTGAAGCATTACAGTTTGTCTCAGTTGTTTACACAATGACACTGGTACTTAAGACAGTGACCACAACCTGTAATTCACGTACCACCCCCTGAATCAATTTTGCTAAAATATCCTACTTTACACTCAGACTGCAGTTCTAAACCACATTTATTTCAAAACACTCCAGACAATTCTACACGTTTGGCACAATCTTCATGAATAAAATAGTTGCCATTCAAAATGGTAAATTGAAATTTCATGCTATCCACTCGGACTCCTCACACGGGCAAACACATGTTGCACATTTGTTCAATAGGTAATCGGAGCTTTAGAAACACTGTAAAAGGGCCACAGGTGAGCTTTTCTGTTTTAGAGGCCAACATACGAGAGCGAGGCAAGCGGAGGGAGGTGGCAGAGACCAAGTGAATGTTAATCTTGCTTTGTGTCTGCTGGATGTGTAAATAAGCAACTGTTTGCTAAAATGTATGAACTTAATAAGGTGATAATAACTCTGCTGTTCTGTTAAAAGCTTGTTCCACTGCTCCCAGGTGGCCAAAAAAACAAAAACAAATTTAATGCAGCTTTATTGTTTTTCTACATTCTAGCCAGTCAGTTAATAATTAATATGTTTCATACCAAATGATTAATGTGTTTGGTAAGTACCTGAGTATTGAGCAATTTTACTTTACCTAAAGAAAGCAATCATAAAGACCTAGGGCATTGTATCTTATTTATATATCATCTGTTCCTTATCCTATTTTAAAAGTAGCCATTAGAAATCCCTCATTTTGAGCTGGCTGGTTTCCAGAGTAATTATCAGTATAGCCATTCCAGACAGTAGTCTGTCATTTGGAAATTTTAATCAAGGTAAATATCTTAATTATTGTTGCAATATAAATTCTGGCCACAGGTGGCAACATTGAGCACAGTGGTGTAGAGCATGAAGTCAGTCTGTGAGCGAGGAAGGAATTATCCATCTTGCTGGTTCTTACATGGGTCTTGTTTAGTCAAATGGACTACTATTCACCATAATGTTGAGCCAGCCAGAGTACAAAACACTGTGATGTGAGAGCAGACACACAATACCCATAACCCCATGCTAATCTTAGCCTGGACCAATGCTGTAACCCTAATATTAATCTCAGATCTAAACCTTAATCCCAAACTAGTACCCGAAAGAAGTGAGGAGCCTAAAGCATCATCCCTCTGAAGGTGAAAAAATCGTGCTAGCTCACACACTTACTGTATATGCCCACACACACACTTACACACAAGAGGCTGGTGGACAATAAAAGTAGCTAATGGAGAACACCGAGCCATCGGTGTTGAAAGTGGAAAGTGTGCCAGAGTTTCCATTCCACTCTGTAGTGTGGGCTTTCAGGAAGTGTCCCTGCTATCACACAGTTAATTATCTTTATTGTCTGCACTGCTCCAACCAATATATTATGCTAATGTCAGCGGCTACGCCTGCTATGTACTATTCATTCGCTCCCCGATAGCACTCAACGCACATACATGTTTTCTTTTAGACCATCTGGCTCGGCATGTATGTCCCTCTCGGAAATGCATGTATGTGCTAATTAATTAGCATAGCTCAGGAAGCAATTATACTGTGATGTGGTCCCTCTCAACACCCCCCACACACATACACACATACACACACTCTCCCTCTCTCTTACTAGTCTTCCTATGGTTCTTGAACACACTTCATTAGCTTTGATGTGTGGAAGAGTGAGCGGCGGCCCGAGATGCTGTCACTCAGCATCTGCCCTCGGCTGTTGCTTAGGCTGAAGCTGGACAGGCGAAAAGGGCCATCTGGTATCAAACACTACGGCCTGGGTTTGATGCAAATACACACATGCACACACACGCAAAGTAAATACTATGTATTAAACAGTAAACGCTAGTACAACAGTGTAAATTTGCTGTCCCCTCAAAATAACACATCACAAAGCAATTAATGTCTACACTGCTGGCAACAAAAGGGAGTACACCCCTCACTTTTGTGAGATGCTGAATATATATAATACTAATGCAAATGACAAATAATTGTCGTCGATTAATGTTTTAAGTTTCTTCATTAGTGGATTAATGGTTTAGTCTATAAAATGTCTGAAAACAAGGAGAAGTACCCATCACAAGTAATTAGATCTTGATTTGTCTGACAAATCAAGTCGTTAACCAAAGCGTGTAACACACCCGTCAGTCCACAGTGGCAGTGCAAGGCATTCACTCCACAGTCAAGTTGGCAATAATAAATATGCAATGTGCAATTAGACTTTCAAAAGAAAGCTTGCTGAGAAACATTTCGGGTGACGGTCGCAGTTTGGCTAGGTTTAGGCACAAAAACTACTAGGTTAGGTTCATTGGCGGCCTTCTGGGGGCCTCTTTCAAAGCAAATGTGGGGCCCTACTCAACCCCATGATGGGGCTTGTTGCCAAAAATGGCACAACATGGCTTCAATCATGAATCATCAATTTAAAAAAACATTTGCATACCTTAAAACATATTTATTTATAGCTGAGACATTAACCTTTCATTTGCCGCTGGTTAGAATGTTCATGTTGTTCAATGTTTAGTGTAAAGTGTGCCGATCAACCCTGGTCTCCCCTACACAGGGATGCTGACAAAAAGTCACTCTATATAACAACATCACAGTTGATGGTGCCTGACATTCATATTTTTTTGTTTTAAGTTGAATGGCCAGTATAACTTGCAGCATATGTAATAGTTATTAACAACAATTTTGGAACGTTTTGCAATACAGCAGACAGCTTAATACTGTAGATCAAAGCAGCCACTGCAGCTACACAGTCAACAACAGGAACTAACGCATGAGAACTGCAGGAGAGGTAGAGGGAGAGACAGCGCCTGGACAAGAGAGAGAGATCTGACCCACAACCAGTTAATCATAGTTTCTAATAATGCAGCACAGTGAGCATCCAGACATGTCAAAGAGGAGACGGGCGTCTGGCTGCCACTGTTAACAGAGACTCTAGTCTACAGTGTGATAAACCACAGAACTGTAGAGTAACATAAAGCTTCATGATCAGAGAACATCCACATTTTTTGTCCATACTAGCATGTGGTTAGGTTTAGGAAAACATCATGGTTTGGGTTAAAATAACTATTTTCTTTAAACAATCAATGTTGACCATTGGTTTCATGCAGGAAATGAACCTGGTCTCCTGTGTGAAAGCGTTGTGTTTGACCCATCCATCCACCCTGATCTCCTCCCTACGCGGACTTTGTCTTTTTATAATATTGCTCCAGTTATTAGGCTATGCAAATGGAAAGTGATCGGTGGGTGTTTTACACTAGGTTGGGTGACCAGACCAAAACCAAAATTTCCAGTGATAAATTACAATTATGTAAAACAAAAAGCACCAAGTCATCTAAGAACCCTGAATCTGTAAATGTTTTTACATTATTGATTATTTTTGTCTATTGACTATATCATTTAATCTATGAATTATTTCAGCACTAGCAGATAGGGCAGGGCGGTAAATCAAATGAATTCAATGAATTGCAACTTATGTTTGTGCACAATGTGCAGAATGATTTATTTAAAAAAAATAGATAATAGTTGGCTACAGCTAGGCATGACAGGACCATAAACTATGATGTGAATGATACAATGCATCGGACAATGGTTTACAGGACTGTTGTTAATCACGATAGCTAGCTGTCTCAGGCTAAAAACAAATTAGTAGGGGTGTGACGAGATACTTAAACCACGAGACTTGAGATTGGGTTCACGAGATCGAGACGAGACGAGATTTTTAATGTGTGGCTTGACAGTGTGAAAAAGTGTCATTTGCATGAGTGTCACGAGACAACTTTTTACCGGACAAGAATTCTCGTCACAATTTAATCTCGCGAGATCTCGTCACACCCCTACAAATCACTGATCCACACTGTTGCACTGGGTGACATACATAGTCCTGCTTCCCCAAATACTCACTAAAGCATCAAATGTGGGTTCATCTGCCGCTGAAAACAGTCCCCGACAAATGCACTATTTCCTCCTGTTTGAGAAATGTTTGCAAAAAACTACAGTGAGTAGCTGTTTTAGGAGTTAAAAAAAATGTAACTATCTATTTGTGAGGTGTTTAAAAGATTCACGTCTTCAGCAGGCATTTATGGGCTTGGAGCTAAGTGCCAGACAGGTTAGGGAAGTCACAGTATTGAGAGACAGACTAACACCTTTGTTGATGTTGTTGTTGATGAAAATCCACAGCGCACTCCTATCCAGACATTTATTTCTCATAAATCCTGTAGCAGCCACTCTGTACCACGCTGTACTGATGTACTGCTATTCTGCTGTGTGTTGTTATTATGATGTGTGTGTACATGCCCTTACAGACATATGTTGCATAGGCGCGCTTTTGCATTTGTTGTTTGTATACAGTGTCTCCACAGTATCAGCAGTGGTTTCATTTGAATATATGAACTTACCCAAATGAGGATATTTATATTTCATGTCAGGGCAGGCGTCCTCATGTCAATTCCAGCATGTAATTTATCATTAGCCAGCAGCGGAGCATACAGTAGCAGCGTCTACTAACATGAACCTATGACTGTGAACATGAATCCCATTAACACGTGATAAAGAGGAAATGTGTGAAGGAATGTGGAGGAGCCGCAGCTGCTGCACAAATCAATTCTGTGGAATGAGCAGGAGCTTGTCGACTTTTTTGTGTTTTCCTAGTATGTATTTTAAATTTGTAGGATTATGTTCATGCCAGCCATCATTTTGGGGCTGGGGTGTGTATGTTTATACGTGTGTTAAGGGGGTCAAGAGTACATGATGCACATTTGGATGGGTTTTTTTTCTTCCTTGGCTGAAGACAGTGGTCCATTTTAATGTGGTACCAAACTCTCGGTTGATCCATGCATATTCATGGTGAGCCCAGACCGGGGCGGGAGTGGCAGTGACACTGGGGGTTGGGGAGATGGGGGTGTCGGAGGTGGAGGGGGGGGGGGGGGCGTGCTTGTCGGAGTGTGTCACGTTTCCAGACCAGCGAATTTTTTTGATTAAAGTCCCTTATCCGTTTTATCATGCATATCCCCGCTCTGATTAAAGTGATCGGAGTCTGACACTCACAATGTCAGAGCAGGGAACCCAGGAGCACTGCGCTCCCCTCTCTCACTCTCCTTCTCTCCCTCGCCCTCTATCTCTGTCAGTCTCTCCATCTCTATGTCTCTTTATGCTCCCCCTCCTCCTAATGCATGCTTGGAATGTGTAAATCTTAGGCTGGAGGGATACTGGAGCTGTTTATGTCCTACTGACATCTAAAGGAGACACCAACACTGATACCACTATATACACAGACATATACTGAATTCATACTGTAAACAAACACCACTGCATGCATGAACTACTTACTTTGGCATGATGGAATGCATAGCATCAGGAATGAATGCAAAACCATAATATTAAATGCATCAGATGTTCTTTAACATTAAAGTCAATTGCTTAATTTGTCCATACTGGGTTGATCCAAGTTTTTTCTGGTCTGTAGCATAACTAGTTTTTTCCTTATTGAAAAATGATTCTAAAAAGACTGCCTATGCCTATGTGTTTACATGCAACATATTCAGGTGTAAATGGCACTTGAGTGCCTAAATGCTATTTTAAATCAACAGCTTGCACTGGTCTGGTCTGCGTCCCAGTCGGCCTTGTCCGTTACGGCGCAGGAAAGCCTTTGTTCCCTCTCCTCATCTGGTAAATCCACACTCAGAAATGTCGATAGAGATGGTAGAGAGAGGCAGGGGAGAGAGAGGGGATGACATGCAGCAAAGGGCCTGGACTGGACTTGAACAAGGTGCACACCCTACCAGGTGAGCTACCGGGGCACCCCGACAAGGTAACTCTTGACCAGCGTGTAAAGTTCTACACTTTGCACATTGTGTTTCCAGCTGAGGTGAAGATGCTCACTCACGTCTTACCAAGACATCCCTGCATTGTTATAAGCGTCTAGAAAAGTCCTCTAGGAGGTCCTCCTCATCACATTTAGAATCCAAGTCAAGATTCTTGTGATCACAAACTAAAGGAGGCTGTGTCACGGATCCTAAACTTCAGAACTATCGCCTCTTGAACTTTGATGTGTGGTAGCTGTGCAAACCTTTAAATAGCACCTACACACGAATCTATTTAGACTTGGATTTGATTGTTTCTCTAAAAAGGTGAAAAAGTAATATATACATAGAAGTTATAAATATTGATTAGAGCAGCTTTAATTTACTGTATTCCAAACTGACTTTTAGAAAACACATCACTTCCAGTGGTTTATTTTATTTGTCAAAATTATACTGCCTAAGAATATAGATGCTTGGAAAAGCACCGGTTTGGCTGTACAATAGTGAAATAGAAAGGAACGGTCACTCATATGACATATATATATGAAAATGTTCCTTATAACTTTATAAGTATATGTACAAAGCTGGTTCCCTTAACTTGATAAGTCATGTCTGAAACTATAACTGTAGAAGTGCTTTTCACCAGCCGCTGACTTCACAGTGCACAGCATCCATGTATGTAAAGGAAACGTCTGTTACACTACATTCTGTTGTGGTATTTAAATGTGTAGAATGTGGTGAATTGGATGTCATGCTCTTAAAGCATTTTTCACCTCACACAGTTCAATTAAATTTTATTTATATAACGCCAATTCAGAACAGAACTTAACTTATTGCACTTTTCATATAGAGACAATACACTTTCTAATGTTATTTACACAGACCCACAATTCCTACCATGAGCAAACACAAATATCAATTAAAAGGGATAATTGTAATAATAGTAATGAAAGCAACAACCTCCAACTTATTTTCAAACTTGTGAAAATATCAGCCGAGGAAGCTGCAGTGGTTGAGATTGCACACGAAAGCAAGTTAAAGTTAAAGCGTGAAGTTTATTTTTGTTTTTTAAGCCGGCAGATATGTTGGCGATGTTTGCTAAAAGGTGCCCAGTTACAATTCCAATTGTATGTGTATATACTCAATAAAACTGATTTATTTTATTGAATATATACTCATACAGGCTACCAATTTATAAATATCTTATTCAGAATGTCCATTCAAATGGAATCTATTGTAGTTTTAACTTTAAGAATTACATTGTTATCTTTAAAATAAGAAAAACTACTTTTTGTTTGCTTCTGTTCTTATATAAGAAGTGGTTATTGCTGAATATCTGACTACACAATACCACACAACAACATAAGTCTACTTTGATTTCTTCATATGCGTACCCATGCCACTCTGCGATGGTGGGCTGAATTACAGCAGGAGTCTTTTAGAATGTCACCCCATGACGAAAGGATGCATGTGAGGTGCACTGGGAGTGGGCGTTTCACTTACAGACACACACCCTCTGTTACCACACACACACACGCTTGATGAAACAGCTGGTCTAGACACAGCCGAGACCATCCAGTCGGAAATAGTAATTAATGGCATTAGAATATCGCACAGTTTGGTGCCATTGAGGGACTGGATGACTTTAAAATGTGTAAATCCACAAACTTATCTGACCTAGCGACGGGTGGCTTTCCACCCCCTCAGCTAAATAGATTAATTATCTGCAGGGCCTGGTGCTGTCATTGGGAGCCACATGGATATCAGATCAGCCCAGATACCGCTGGAAAGCATTCCTTCTGCTAATGATTACAGCACTGCTGCTGCTTACGAATATGTTTACCCAGAGATTCATGGTGCGAGATGGGGCTCATATGCATGTAGCTGATATAATAGAGGAAGGTTATAAAAAGCATTGAGCTAAAGCCCTGCATCATGCTGTATCTTATATTTATTTTATGTACTGGGGACTTTCATTGTAAAGATGCTGATTCCCATGACACACATTTAACCGCTTTTCAGTTTAACTGTACATGACACTGCCCATATGAATGGTGTGTGCAGAAAGCCCTCAAGTGTATAGCAGTATCTGAAAATGATGGTGAAGCACAGAGTATGTTCCGACGCATTACATCCCAGGGATGGACAAATCATCTGAGGTTTTGACAACCAATATGAAAAAAAAGAAGAGGAAAAATAACAAGGCAAAAGAAAAAATAGGGTCCAAATTCCCAGAAAATGGAGAGAGCAAAGGATCTCAGGGGTAAGTATTAGTTGTCACCCCATGATCAAATAGTACAGGCCGGGAAGCGACCAGAGAGAGTCTGCGCCCGGGCAAAAAGAAATATAAAGTCCAGATTTAATTCTGATACGGAGAAATAGAATTTCAAAGCTGGATGTCTTATCGTTGGCATGTCCCTTTGCTGGACTGATTTCCCTAGCAAAAGCCTGTCAGTGCTATTATGTTGAACATGGAACCAATTTACTGCGCCGGCTAAACAGGGTTACCAATGCTCTTGTACCCCCTAAATGTTTGAAGTTATCACACAGTGGGGAAAAATAGCATTTTGAATGTTTGGGGATGGGGAGGGGATGCTGCAGGGCCGGCTCGGACGGAAGTGGACTGTAATTGAAAAGTATCAATCAAAAACAAGGCAAGGGCCAGGGAGGGGAGGCTATTATGTTAACCCAGTCCGCCGGAGCACTGGAAGAGCCCAAATGCATTTCTTTTGTATCGGTAATGCTCCCCTGCTCTCCAAGCCTCTAAGCCCTGCGACCGGGGGCTTCGTATCTCCGGACAGACGGCGGCAGTGAGGGGAAGGAGGGGATTATCAAGTGGAGCATGTGGCCATTACAGGCCTGTTTCGTGATGCTATCTGCCCTCTGAGATAAGCAACCCCCGGCCGGTCAGACGTTTCCAATTTCTATACATGAGAGATGAAGACCTTGCACTTCTGCTCGCCTTCACCTTTTTTATGTTATTATATTTTTGCCCGGCCCCTAACACTGCCCTCTCTGTATATTACAAGCGTCCTTTCATGTGCCTGCAGCAGGCTGGCTTACTGCTGCCGCCAGTAAACAGCTGAACTTCAGAGAACGGCTTTGGCATAGTGGGAGATTGAGATAAACCAAAGAGGAAGAACAAGAGGAGGAAGAAGAGAGGTTGAGGACAAACAATAGATGCAAATGAAGTGCCTGTAAGACAAGAGGAAGTAGCTTCAACAAACGTTGCGTAAAACATATCTTAAGTATTGCCAAACCACAGCCCTTGCTGTGAAATCACTTCCTTTTCTTTTGTATATCCACTTTAGCTGCCTGCTTCATTTATACAATATTACCACTTCACACACATTTCGTTTTTTCTTCTTCTTTGAAAATTCTGAAATGCAAACTAGTTGGCAGGCGTAGTTGGTTGAATGTGTATTTCTATCAAGAGGACCAGAACAAATGCATTTTATTTTATTGAACCACCCTTGTTGTGTTTTGGCCATGACTCAATCTGTTCTGATTAGGCTAGAGACAGGGACAACACACATATTTAAATGGGCTAGACCTGAAAGGGTCACTGAACAATTTCCTCTGTTCATGGAAAAAGGATATTGCTCAGCCATCGGTATTCCCTCGTGGCACTGCCTTTTTTTTTCTCCAATGGTCTTAGAATAAATTCCTGGATGCATTAACATATAAGAAAGTACAAATGACATAGAGTCAGTTAGCCAGTGGTTTTTCACCAAATAGCCCTTAGTTAAGGACACCCTTAAGTCGAGGTCAAGCTCAGAGCCAAGGATATTATGCATTCTTGCCTGGTCTGAAGCAAACTGCGGGTTCTCCATGTATTAAAATGAATTGTTTTACAAGTTTTATCCCCCAGAAATGGGACACCACTGAGATCCAGTGAGCCAATTTCAGTGGTGCTGTCATGGCGTGTGAAAAGAGCAGGGCATACATTTCAATATCTTCTTCTTGGCATTTACATTGGAGAAAGGAGGGGAGAGTAATACTGTGTTTCAACTGTTGTCTCTGGTGTTTCTTTAAGACATTATAGTCTTAGTGGTTATTGAAAAACATGGTCTTACATATGCTCATCCAGAGTTTTCTGTAGTTCTGTAAGTGATGGATTAGATACAGTAAGGCCAGTGAACCCACGAAATAATCAAAAAAAAGAAAAAAACAAACATGCTTTAATCTCCATTATGACTAAACATTACAATGATACAGTCAATCTGACGATAATGGTGGATGATAATGAAGATAATGATTATTTTCCACACCAGTTTGTCATATCCAGCTTTTTGACCAACTGATGCAGGACGGAAGGCACATAAATGTAAGTAAATGCAAGTGATAATGATGACAAATGATAACAAAATATGCATATTTATGTTAAGGAGGGAGGGCCAATGCAAAGGTGGGTAGGTAGGATGACAGGAAGCCATGCGGGAATGTGCTGTATCTACCTAGACAAAGCATTATGGTCATTGATCTTGCATAAAGCTTGCTGCCCAAAAAAAACAGTCCACATTGTATTGCTTGCTTTCTTTCGTCATTTACAAGAACGTTTGACAATTTATATCACTTGTGCATAGTCAGTAAATGTCTAAGAGGAATGATCTTTGGTTTTACCTAATCAATATTCTGGATATACGTGGTCTGTGATTGCAACTCATTGACAGTGGTAAGGCTACATAGTACATATTTGACCATAACAGCTAAAAATTACCGCATTCTATGATGTTTAAATTAAAAGTACTCATAGTTATTGCAGTTATATTCATGTAACTAATTTTAACAACATTATCAAAGCAAACCAAACTTCAACAAGGCAAACCACAAAATAGGTTGTCTACCTTCCAAAATACCTGCTGCTTTCTCTAAGATTTGGTAGGCAACTACAACTACTGGACAAGGCTTGAGAACGACCACCTTCAAGGATCAAAGAGTCCAATATTGACTGTTGGTAGGAGATGTGAAGTGTGGTCTCTATGTTGCAGTTGCGCACTCTGTACCCCCACGATCCAGCCCAACCTCCTCACTCAGAGGATTTGCAGCATTGTGCTATTTGTATCTTTGCACGACCACATTGTTCAGGAAAACCTACAAATAAGAAACAAAACATTCTCATTCTCACTTTCTTTTTCTTGACTGTATAAAAGCAGATTTAAGGCCAACATGGACGCCCAGTCCCAGAGGTGAACTTTATCTACAGTTCATTGACAACAGTTTCATGACAACTGAGCAAACTCCAATGCCATATATGATGGTCAAAAGCTTGGAAGAAGCAAATAAGTGGACCTTGACTTAAGATGTTTTGTCAACTATTTTTTCAAAGAATAAACTATCAGGATGAAACTGTGTGAATGTTAAGCCTGATTTGAAGCCAACTAAATAACAGGAGTATGGCTGGGTGCCATAACGGTTTTTCATGTTGCTTTTTGTTCAACTTGCTGCAGCACCAGCTCAGCTAGCCTTAGTTTTTTAGTAGACGGAAGTCAGTTCTCTGTGATCCTCACTCATGTGTAGGTGTGTGTGTGTTGCAAACTGCAGAAATACATTCTGCAGTTCTTGTTAAAGTTGTGTAACTTTGATTAGTGCCCATTTAGGCTACCAGGTAGAGGCACTGTGGCCGATATAGTTAATCTAGAGATAATATGCAAATTTTAGTCGATCAAGATTTTCTTTGGTTGACTACAGCCCTAGCAGGTTGGATGGATGTGTAGGAGGTGTTTGAGGAAAAGGTAAAGAAGTATGCATTTGTAGAGATAAGGGTAGCCATCCAGGTAGATAGGCTGATCTGTAGGTAGGAAGGAAGAGTTGGAGGGAGGTAAAGAAGGTATGTAGATGGGCAGGGATGGAGGAGGGTGTCAGACGGGCAGGCGGAGGGTTTTTAATTCACATTTCATGTGGGCTCACTCAGCAGTCACTGGAGTCTAAAGTGACTCTGGGGAGCCTCACAGTTCTATATGCAAATAGAGCAACGCACCTGGCCAGTGGAGCAGGCCTGCTGAGAGGTTACTTATGCAAATCTGATTGAGTGAGAGCATATTGCCAGAGCACGAGCAGGCAAACAGGCACATGTGCATGAGTGTGTACACACACACACACACACACATACCGGCAGTTATATTTCACAGGGGCCCTGGGACGCCATGTTTCCCCAGAATAGAGGTGGCAGACAGAGGAGGAAAGGATAAAGAAGAGGACAACCGAGAGGGAGAAGGAAAAGAAGACAGAGAGAGTAGAAGTGAATGTGGAGGGAGTGAAGGAGAGTGACAAGACAGATAGATGAAGACTGGAGGCGGGAAGGAGGAGGACATTGGAGGGAGACAGAGAGAGAGAAAATGTCAGAGGGGGTTGAGAGGGAGAAAGAGCAAGACAGGGAGCGGACATAATAGCATCTCTCACTCTCTCTGTCGTCATTTTCCCCTTCCCCCCCATCATGTCCTGCTAGCTATAACAGCACGCAGAGGGCATGGGGTGGGGGGTCCACGACACGTGGGCACAGGGTAATTTCCTATGCACACTTTGTAAATGGGCTGAAATCCCAATATGGCCGACACCTCTCTTCCCCCTCTCCCTCAGAGGCTGGCATTAACCTGCTGATTAAGTGGTAGAGCTTGGCTGGAGCTCAATCTCAGCCTGATGCATAGGCCCATGATGTAGACAAATGACTAGAAATCACATTGGCATGAACAGGGCTCTCAGTCAGGCTGCCCCCCGGCTCAGGCCTCAGGCACAACACATTAATAAAGAGAGATTTTGTGTGGTGATGATTATTGATAACGCTGTGCATAATGTAAAATGCCAGCATGGATGAGAGAGGAACTTTGTGATGCTGTACAAAAAGTTCCTCTGGATAAGGGCTTTTTCAAGGCAGAAAAACACTTGGCTAGGCTAATGAATGGTTAAAGTTAAAGAAAGATTGTGCTTCTGGTCTACAGAAGAGTCTACAGCCAGGCTAGCTGCTCTGTGAGGCTGTACTTTGGCACAGAAGTGCTTTGCAAGTTACTATTAGCATAGTAACTGACAAAGCTAAGATGTTGATGTTTAGCAGGTACTATTGCTGTGTCTCAATTTTGGTACTTCCTTGAGTATACTAACATGCAGCACACTGTGTACACTATGTACTTACTTGCTTAGTGCGTTATTTTTGACAGGGTAGTGTTGTCTCAAATCAAACACTGCTGTTGTGCACTAACTGGAAATGAGTATTGCACAATTGTGCAATCCCCCCAGCACAGAGGCCGCCTGTAGAGCTCCAAAATAACAGCCAGGCTTTATCACCCAAAATAAAATGCTCAGAATCTGGTTTATTGCAAATTCAAACTTTTTTTCTTTTCTTTGGAATATTGGTGCATAAATAACTGGCAACCTGTCCAGGGTGTATCCTGCCTTTTGCCCAATGTCAGTGGGATTGGCTCCAGTCCCCCGCGACCCTGTATGCAGGATAAGCAGTTGACAATGGATGGATGGATATGGGCATATGCATAAATAAGAATTATACATGTTATATATAAATTAATAGAAAGCAAGTATTGTAACCACAACTGAACACTAACAATGTAATGTCTGATATAATAAAAAAAAAAATAATAACAACAACAACAATAATAATAATAATAACAATAATAAAAGTAATAATAATAAAGTAACGACAGTCCCCTTTTACTAAGTTTCACAAGCCAAGAATTTTCAGTACATCACGAGCCGGATGTCTCTCGATTTGATTTAAAGTACTCAAATGTAATGACAGAATAACAGAACATTTAAACCATCTTACAGCTGTGTTTTCCTCTGCTGTTGTTGCTGGAGTCTTTGCTGCGTTGGCTGCAGAGGTCTGTGTGACTGGAGCAGAGGGCTCTGTGAGCGGACAGCTGGCCAGCCTCGCTAGCTCCTCCTGCGGGTTGGCGCGAGCTTCCCCCGCTGCCACTTGCAGAGCTTCTGAATTCCAAAAACGTTCGAGCACATTTTTGATCTGCCATCACTTTTCGTAAAACTGTCAATATTCGACATCTACACAATTGATTTCTCGCCTTAAAACTTCTCAGAAGTGGATTTAGAGATGAAATAGTGTACAAAACTTGTAAAAGATGTTCTGTTGTTGGCCTCTCTCTCTGCTGCTTTCCACTTCTCTGTAGAGTACCATCTGGGTCCTCAGTGCACTGCATTTTACCATTCTTCTCCAGAGTGAACACACTGCCCTCAAAATAGGACACAGCATTTATCTTAACCTGATTAAATTAAAGCATGATATCATTTTTTTAAATTTTAGATGAAAAGTCAAGGGATCAACAAAGTCACTAGAAGTCATCATCTAGGGATGGCAATCCATCCAATTGAATGTTGAGATATTTCACTCTGAACTACATATGTCAACCCCATGGTGGCACTAGAGGAAAAGTCGGTGATGACCAAAACCAGTAGACATTGTCATCTGGGAACTATGAATGCTCATGTGTAACAACATTAGTATTTCTTGGCATCACTCGAATAGTTGTTGAGATATTTCAGTCTGGGCCAAGGTGGTGGACTGGCACCATCCCTAGAGCTGCTAACAAACACTAGTTTGATTGAGCATGAACTCCAGTCTCTCTTATGAAAGCAGAATGTGCTTCATGCTGATCCACCATTCTGCCTTCCACACCCTTACTCTGTGCCTACAAAGAACGCTACATTCTACATTGACACTATATGTTGGCGTTGGGCACAAATCATGTTTTGCTGAATCGTTCAATATGAACATAATTCCTCGGCATACTGGGTTGAACATGCTGAACTATTTTGCATTTATATTGTGGGATTTGTAATTGTACACTTCACTCATCAATGCACTACGGCCATAATCTGCACTCAAACGGAGCGCATCCCAAACAGGTTGCCTTCCAATCCACTCAAACCCTTCGCAATGTCTGCATGGAAACCTGTCAGGGAATATCTACAGTATTTTCCCCTACTGATCGATGGGCCAGTGTGTAAGTGCAGAGGACATACCATTTACTTTTACTGCCCTGACTCAGGTGTTTACTGCCCTATTCTCAAGGGCTGTTTATCACCCACAAAATATTATATGTTACATAGGGGAATATAGCTGCATTTCCCATTTGCTATAAGGATCTACAGTAGAACATCTTCACTGACGGATATGAAGAGAACATGTGGTTTATGTGCTTTCCAGTAATAGATAGTGTAAAGAGTCTATAACCCATATAACAAGTGTAAATTGTCATTAATCTGTTTGCACGGCTGTGAAACTTATTCAGACACGCTATTGACAGTGTGTGAGAATGCTGGTAAAATTTGGATTGGCTAACCTTTATATGTTATATCAGAATATACACTTGATACATAGATACATTTTATGTATGATTGGCTCTATTAAAGCAGAGTACGTGTTAAAGGAGCTTGTCTGTTTTGAAAGGCAGTGAGAAATGATGTATTCATGATAAATATACATCCTCCAAAGTACATCAAATTTGTTACTCTAGTGTCTTAGAAGGGACCAGGAAGATAAACCCACCTGAATCCAGTTTAGGTAACTACAGCTTGACATCAGTCTGTGTGACTTACATTTGCCACCATATACATCAGAGTAAATGGTATCTTTGTAATGAAATATATTATATAGTGAATATGTATAAAATATATAACCAACTGGAATTACAGACCATCTTTTAACTGATTACAGTGGTTGTGACAAGGATGTTTGCTTCCCCGCTACTACTTTTCCTCTGAAGTTCTAACAAAATCATAATACTGTTGCAGCCCCGACTACACACCACATCAGCAGAATTTCAGCATGTTTCACAATTTCAGTGGCAGTTAAATGAAATGGAAAAGAGCAACGTGGAGTGAAGTGTCTGGCCGGCTGAAGCGCCTCCCTCATTGTCACACGGCGCTTCGCTTTCGGTTTTGCTTGAGTTAATTTTTTCCATCGTGTGCGTCATCGCACCTGGCATCAGTCACTCCATCTGACATCCATTGTTTAATTAGTTGTACCACATTAGAGGAGATACCTGTCCTCGGTGTTTGTGCTAACATGTCAATTTGCTCTTTAGCATGTCTCACGGAGTGACGAATTGGCTCTGACAAATTAATTTGATAAATCATAATTACTGTATATGTAACTTGGGTGGGAGGGTGGTGGGTGGCTTTGGTTTGAGAAGATGGATTCTATTTGTGTAAACATGTAATGACTACTACAAATAAAGTGGCAGTGATGTTTGAACCCTCCTCAAATAGGTTGCATGATGACACCCTAATCTGGTGTATATGGAGAGCTGCATATCATCAGCAAATCTGATGATTTTTCTTTTAGAAAATCACTAATGGATGCAATGCCGCTTCATCTCAGATCTTCCTCTGAAAAAGGATTTGTTTTTGCTTCTTAACTGAGGGGTGAAAAACCAGCCAATGAAGCCAGTGGAGGGAAAAATAATGCAGTGTCTATCTAATAATAACATAAACCCTTTCTCGTTAGTCAATGCCTCTTGCTCCAGTAATGGCCCAATTAAGGGAAACCAACCCTGGTCCTCTTTAGGTATGTCACAAATTGATTGTCTCACCAAGGGCAGACTGTGTCCCCAGATAACAGATATCAGAGATGGTGTTTGTGCACATGTGGAAAGTCCGCCCTGGCCCAAACTGGGCTAATAAGCGACCATTTTCACACTTGTTTAGGGTTCAGAGTGTTCATGCAAAAGAGAGTGGATGGGAGGGCATGGAAGCAAGGGGGGGGGGGGGGGGCATCATGGATTAATGCTGTTTTTATTTTATCCCACTCTAAGGCTTTTTTCTACTACATATTGAAACCTCCCTTATATCTTGTCCTCTTGTTCTTTTGCATCATTCGTCTTGCCTTGAGGTTTTATTATCTCATTTTACACCGTTTGTCTTCTTCATTCATTTTTTTTTATTTGCTAGGTCATGTCTGTCTCATTCTTCTTTTTGTATTTAACTGAATTACATTAGGAGATTTGTCTTTTAACATCATAATCTCCAAGTCTACCTCTCATACACACTTCTGTGTTTCCCCTACCATTGTTTTAGGGGGTGCGGCCTGCCAACCCCCACCCCCCAAAATGTGCCCCTGGAAGATGCATTAGTCGCAGACAGAATTGCGGAATTTGACAATAAAAATGGAATTAACTGTAGGCCACAACACGGGATATAATTATAAGAATTATAAGCATTTTTGCCAACAGCCCAGAAAACACAGATTTTGGGAAACATTAAAACAGAATTCATAGGGCCATTCATGGTCTTGTAACTCTATAGCTGAATGTAGCATAACTGTAGCAAGCGCCATCAGGAGCCAGTAACTTAAGGAACAGAGAAGGTGATGAGCATAAACAGGCAAAAATCAGTGCGCCAGTTTATGATGACACCATGTATCCGTAACACGCCCGCTCCGCAACACTAGTAGTTTCAGGGGTCCACCACCCCCCCTTAAATAATCCTAGAGTGAACACTGCACTTTGCACATTGTGTTTGCAAAGGGTCAAGGAAGGAAACATTTGTCTGGCATTTCAGGAGTAGTCAGCTTTGTCCCAGACTACCAGTGCACCTGACAAGGTGCCCTCTTACTTACCCTCGCCATTCCCATCTAGGGCTCATCTCCCCCCATCCCCACCCCCTCAGCCTCCTCGCCAGCTGAACAACAACAGGGTCCCTGCCTTGGTGACTGACAGCCTCCCTAATTGTATCCACTCACTCATGACAATTTGATTAAAATATTACGCCAAAGTCTCACCCCCTGTTTGTTCCTCCCCTCCAAATCTAATTTTGATTTAAAAAAAAGAGAGATTACCTCCACGAGCATGACTGAGGATGCCATTAACTTCTACTTAATCTTTATTACTGCTGCGATTTTAACATATGTATGGCTTTCATTTTGCTCCCTTTGTTTTTTTTCCCACATGCTGTCCTCTTTTCATCTCTCTTGTCCCACTGGGAGTTTTAGGACTGGAATACAGAAGAGGTGCATTTGTGTTGTCCAGAGGTTTGACAAAAAAACCCCTAAAAGATATGAACCGAGTTGAGAAAAATCAAGATTTTTGGAAGTGCATGGACACCCCAAAAGTAGGGTTGGTACTACAGAGGAGAGAAAGGCACAGTTCCCAAAAAGGGTCTGTAAAGATAAAAAAAACACCTCTTCTTTATGTGAAATAAACTATGAGTAATATTGCAAAGAAGGAGCAATCAGGTGGCCTCTCCTTGTTATTACAACATCCCTGGTTCCAGTCCGGCCAAGAAATTTCATTGCGTGTCATACCTAATTCTCCCTCAGCTCATTTCTTGTCTTCCTTTCTACTGTGATGGCAACAATGTCCCCAAAAACATAGTTTAAAAATATTGCAAACCAGATAAAATTTGGATACAAAAACAGTAGACCTGCATTACTAATGTACAGTGGACCTGACAACTCAACACCCTACAACTTAAGCAAACACCTGCGAACAAGAAAGACAAAACAAAGGCAAATGAAGAAAACATCATGTGCCCTGTCACTTTTAAATGAACTGTCAGATGGGACATGATCAGACAAGTTATGAGCAAACAAAGTAAACTCATTTGGAAGGCGAGAGTCACATAACCCAGGCTGCTGCAACTTTGACCTATCTTGCTTACTGTGGTTGTGTTCCCACACACAGTCCCGTACAATGAGGGATTATTAGCGACATGTGAAGTGCATTCAGTTTCAGGTTTTACCTTCAAATAAAGTGGTTTAGTTACAGTGTTGGGTTGATCGCATGAGTAGCGATATAACTGTTCCCAGATCTCAGCAATTACTTTGGTGAGCACAATGTTATCATAATAGATGGCAATATGGACAAAATTGTACCAGTAACTTGTGACTGTCATTAAATTCCACTATTGCTTTTTAGCTATTTCCTTGTACACAGTTCCCCTGACACAAAGCACAAAGCTACTGACCTGAGGACGCACTGTTTCATGAAGGATAGTGTTGTTTTTATGGCGACCTGTAGGAACGCCTCTCCCACAAATCTCAAATTTTCTGCTCAGTTCCAAATTCACACCCAACCAGGAAGAATAACCATTTAAATTTCAAAAAATGTATGGCTACGACAGTACCTTCTCCTGGTGGCTGCACTTTTTTGTTGTAGGTCATCAGTCCAATCAGCAAACTCACCTTCGAGGTGGCCATGAATATGTGGTAAGTTAACCCCTTGTGCCCTTTTGCTGACTCATTTCCTCTCCTCACCCCACCCTATACACATACAGCATCAACAATGGTATGTAGTCCACATACATACAAGCATGCATCAGTACACACACAGAAACCCATGCACACTTGTATTTTTACCTTAAGTCCAGTGTTATATGATAGTTGAATGCAGGGGGGGTGATTAGGTGGGGGGAGGTTGCAGAGGGGTAGTGGGCAGCTCAATCATTCACTGAAAAAAATAGCTGTGTATCATTCACATGATTTGAATTGTAGCTCGCCCGTTTTTGAACCCCTGCCAATTCATTTTGTACATTAAAAATTGGTCAGGGTTGATAAGATTCCATTTTCACGGTTGGCAATGCAGAACTGGTGAAAGAATACAATTACAGACCCCAGAGTAAACTCTCCGAATGTCAACTTGATGTAAATGATCGGAAGGCAGGGCGCCACAAAAGAACAGGTTTCAACTTCAACAGCCCCACCATCCACCACCCACCCCCACCCCGCCACTACCTCTCTCTCTCTGTACATCTACCTCTCTCAACCTCTATCTCTCCGTCTCCAGGCAGTCGCAGGCAGACAGGGCTGCTAAAATGCCAGAGCTGTAGGTGCAGTTTGTCCTGGTGAACCACAGAGGGAAAGTTTGTTGTCATAGTGGCAGCTTGATGACAGACTGACAGTCATTCACAGGGAGTGTTTGAATGCGATGTAGTCATCCCACCTTTCCATACCGGCTGTGAAGTGATATCCTCACACACCCCAATACACTTTAAGAAATGGGGACAAAATCTTCCAGAGTAGCTGTTAGCAGACTGTAACTATGGACATCTGCGTGTGTAACTAGGGGCGTGGCTAGAGTAGGTTTGTCTTCCACCGTTCATTCATTCACCCACAAGACGACCAACATTACAGACTTCGTCTTTGCTGTTTTCCTTCAGAACCCTTATAAAAACGGCATGAGTTCAGAAAAAAGAAAATTGGCTGCTGTTTTACTTCTCCAGCAGAGAACCTCCAGCAGGACAAAGCAATGGGTGATTACTATAACGTCATGCAGGAACTGGCACTTGAAAGCAACTATTTCAGGATGAGCCCTGCCCAATAAGAGGAGGTGTTGTCCTATGTAAACAAAGGACTACCTTCACAGAGCCAGTTGACATAAAACAGAGATTGGCTATCACAAAATGGTAAATTAAAATAAATATAAACAAAAAAGACACAAGTTTTACATAAGTATTTTGTTTATTCCATACATAATGCTTCCAGTAAATCTTGTCAAAAATGTCCTCATCAGTCCCAACCTACAGTAAGGCGTATGTCAGTGGAATCCTGATGAAGTTCATATGCCCAATAACACACAAACAATGAGTTACTAACACAGTTAATTCATTGAAAGCTTAGATCGTTCATACAAATATTAATGTTTAAACTTATGATCAATATGTCAGTGTAGACATACGCATTATTAGATCAGTTCAATTCTCCACAATTCATCGTTCAGTTCATTTAACAGAAACAACAAGCCCCAAAGTCAAATTTTTTTACTAGTGTAACCTGCATGGAACAAGAGATGAAAAAAAATAAAAGTGCCGACTCCCGTTACCTTTGACACGCTCGTTAAGTCGCAATATGTCCCTTCATTGATTATTTATATTCCTTTAGTCTGTAAGGGTCCACCGATCAAAAGAATCAAAACAGCTTTTCATAAAAATAAATCCAAGTTGTGAATCCTGTCATGTGAAGTCCATCACTCTGCCACACTTCTCATTTCCTGCACCCTGTTGTGTTTTCTTTACGTTGCTGCCTTCAAAATAAGACGTCTGTCGGAGCTAGATCAAATGAATGACGTGTATTTGATTATATTGGATATTTTTATACAAGTTATATTCCGTTTGAAATAAATTAAATGTTTCATAGTAGCCTATTTCAGTTTTGTGTAAAAGGAATAAAGGCCTGTCCCATATGGACACCTGTCCCAAATAAAGGCAGGGTCAATTCAGTGATTTTAGCAAATAAAAGCCCGGGCTATTAATCAAAGTTTTACACACACACACACACACACACACATATATATATATATATATATATGTGTGTGTGTGTATATTGGGCCAAAGATGCCCGCTGAAAGATGTTTTGGTTTATTTTGTACCATAGTGTGATGTATTTCATGGTGAAATAGGATGCTGAAGGACACACAGCACAATATGGGAGCATTCTAAACTGTGAACAAATGGGATATCAGTGAAGGAGAATGATGCTGTTTGATTTGAAACGGGGTTTGGAGTGACAGAGGGGCAATGGGATTTGGGTTTTGTTGTTTTTTTAGGTTATTTGTGTAGGATGGAGTCACCATAAAAGATCCCTGTATTCACAGGACAGAGTGTTTCCATGGGCTAAATTGCTGTAAGGGCAGGAATAACGGTCTGTGCTCTTGGAATTTTTTGAGCACCAAATCTTAGCCTGCTAGCGTTTGATTCAGATGTCACCTCCTTTGACTATGAGGTGTCATCCGGTTTGACCTGAACCCCTACTCCCCCGCCACTGCAGTGTCACCCGGATTCAGAGCCAGCCCTCTGTGGTGGCAGCAGGATGCTTTGACACTTCACATTTACAAGGGTCGTGTCCCCGCCATCCGATCACATATTACCAGTCGCCAACATGCCCGATGACTCCCCACCACTCTCCCTTCCTTTTTCTTAATGACTATGTCTCACTGCGTCCCTGTCTCTGACTCTCCGCTCTCTCCTCCATGATTATTCAGAGGTTTGCACATTAGTCAAGCTGGCTGTGATGGACAGTGTTGTGCATAAATTGTTTGCAATGGCTGAACTTTGACACTCTGCAAATAGATCGAGAACATGCACAAGCCATGATGTTTAATCCAAGAACAAGGCCGGTGTTCACAGAGGTCCAGGGTCAAAAAGATTGCTTGCATCAATACCAGGTTGCCTAATAGGGGTGACAATATGTCTGCTTGTATACAGCAGAAAAGGCACTGGTTCTACTTCAGTGCATCTGATCCAACAATATGTTTCAGTTTAATCTCTGACATTTACGTGGGCTTTGGGACCATGGAGCATGCTGGCAGCGGTAGGGAAGATAGAAGGATGTCAGTCGCTCAGCGGAGAGCGAGTCTGTGCTTTGAATGGAAACTGCTATCTTCAGAGAGAACAAATAAAAGTATGATGATAAAAAAGCGATCAAATAATGGAAAAGGTTTCATATAAAAAGGAGCTGCAACTTTGGCCATGCATTAGAATTCGGGTAAAAGGGGGAAAATTCTCAAACATCAAAACAAGGCTAAGAGTGTACAGCAAATCTAGAAGCTGTGTGAGGCTTTACTCAAACTGAATGCTCACATCAACATGCTGATGGTAATAATACAAACATAACATATTTTAAACTGACTTTTGTGTTTGTTACAGCAGGGGAGACTGGGTATGGTTGTAACATGGGGAGAGTTGTACTAACACCAATTCCACCAATTAGAAATAAGATAAGAGTCATGTGATCATTTCAATATATACTTCCTCCAGGATCAGACATGGTGGTTGTCAAGTCTGGAAATGGTTACAATCAGACTATATAGACAAAAACTGACTTTGAGGTAAGAATGTAAATTTTTTGACCAAGACTATTTTGTGTTACTGTAGATAAAATGTACTTACTTATATTACCGTAAAACTTTGATTAATAGTCCAGGCTTTTATTTGCTAAAATTGACTCTCCTTATATTTGGGACAGGCGTCCATATGGGACAGGCCTTTAATTCCTTTTGCACAAAACTGAAATAGGCCACTATGAAACAATTTATTCAAACAGAATATTACTTTTATAAAAATTATCCCAACAACACAGTGCAGGATGAGAGAAATGTGGCAGAAGTTAGCAGACAGAGATGGACTTCACATGAAAGGATTTATAACTTGGACTAATTTTTATGAAAAGCTGTTTTGATGGACCCTTACAGACTAAAGGAATAATAAATAATAATAATAATATAATAATTATAAATAATCAAGGAAGGGACACATTCGGAGTTAATGAGCGTGTCAAAGGTAATGGGAGTAGGCCCTTTTTTTCATCTGTTGTACCATGCAGGTTACACCGGTAAATCTATAAGAATAGGACTTTGGGGCTTGTTGTTTCTGTTAAATGAACTGAATGATTGAATTGTGGAGAATCAAACCAATCTAATAATGTGTAGCATGTCCACACTGACATACTGATCATAAGTTTAAACATTAATATTTGTATGAACGATCTAAGCAGCTTAGAAGCAACTGAAGTGGGTGACCTGGCAGGGTTTAAGAGGTTTTATACATCCAAAAAACATCTATGAAAACCAGACCAGATGTCTAAAGGAGACCTACGTTTATGTATAAAAATGTGTTCCCACACCAGGCCAGTAAACAGGCTAGGCGGCTATTTGGGACTCTGCTATTAAGTGAAGTTTTACGGTAGATTAAAATGTAGTTTCTTGGGCCATATGTGACACAGCTTTCCCCTGCTACTTCAAACCCCTATGCTAATACAGCTAGCTAAACAATGTACATGGGTGGGGTGGGTTGGAACAAAGGTTACGATATGGTAACCCTAGTTCTATAAGCACAGGCGGAGCCCTCTACTGGACTCTATGGGTACTACCTCTAATCACACGCACGCACTTGCCCACTGAAATTTTATCGTGCACGTAGCCGACCAATAGGACATCGCTACCGATACGTGCGTGACGTATAAATAGCAGTGTCCCTACTGCCACAGCATCCGACCGCCTCTTCAGCAGACGGCATCAGAGCGGCAGGGCTCATTGGTAGAGGGCTCCGCCTGTGCTTATAGAACTAGGGTTACAATATTGTAACCTTCGTTCTATCTCACACAAGCTCCACCCTCTACTGGACTCTATGGGTACAGTGGATGGAGCCCGATGACTGTCCGCCCTAGCCGCGACAAGCCCAAGTCCACCACACCAACCCAGTCGGCCACAGGCCGGCCAAAGCCCCGACCACCACTTCACCTAGTGACAGAGTGGTGGGACACCCCTGAGAAGGTCGCTGGACCAATAGGGGCTTGGCCTGACCCGTAACACCTGGACTGCCCTGACTTCTCACTGGAACGTCAGTCAGACTACACCTAGTAGTCACCAGATCCTCACTTTTCAGAGGTCCTAGGTCGCACTTGCGAGCCACTTGCGAAGGAGCCTGACATATCCAAGAGATAGAAACGCACAAAAGGGCACAGTAAGGGCCAAGATGCCATTGTGCAGATCTCTTCGACACACATCCCGCTGAAAAAGGGTCGTAGACACTTCCACACTTCTGAGTGGAATGTGCACGCACCGCTAAGGGTGGGTCTGTTCCCGCCCGTGTACAGGCTTGGGAAATTCACTCACAAAGCCAGCTGGCCAGGCTCTTCTTGGACAGGGTTTTACTGACTGCACTATCACTGACACAGACGAACAGCTGACCAGTGCATCGAATGGGGCTGTGTGCTCTACATAGGACGTTAGCCTAGCACACATGGACACAACAGATGCACTCTCACCTTCCTGCACCCTAAGTGGGGTAGGGGGTTAGAAAGCATCCAGATTTATTGTCCTGGACTTGAACACGCTCCTTATATTCTTAAGAACAAAGGAGCTGTGTTGTCTCAATCTGGCTGCACTGTGGACACCAAGAACCAGCATGCAGCTGGGGTGAACCGACAGGCACACACCTCACTCACCTTCTTAGCAGAGGTGAGAGCAAGGCGCAGGGCTGTTCAAGAGATAGCAGGACTGCTCTAAGGGCTTATAAGGTGCAGCTATTAGAGCCACCAATACAAGCAGCAAGTCCTACTGAGGCGCTGAGAGACACGACACCAGTCGACGAGTGAGACAGAGCCCCCCAGATCATAGGTACAGGAAGGGCTTTCAGAGACAGCAGGTGTTCTGATGCCCACGTCTATAGGTTCCCTGCCAGCGTCAACAGAGCCGTGGATTGGACTTCGCCCTGTCTGGAGGAAATGCACCACCACACTAGAAACACACTAGAAACACAACCTCGGCTCTCCTCGGGGAGCCACAACACTCACTGCACTCCCCTGGCAGGTCCCTCCCCATGCAGTGACAGACTCGTCTATGAAGACTGACACGGATGAAGACACCCTGCTGAGCAGCACCCACGCTGCCAAACAGTGAGAGACCCCCAGATTTGCAGGTCCTCCTGCAGTAGAGTGGGGTGGGGGGGGTCACCATGCACCACGCACCACCTTTGCCTCTTGGGGTCCAGATGCAGGCTGGCAAACCAACATTGTAGCCGTCGCATGTGCAGCAAGCCCAGAGGAAGCACCTGATGGACTACTGCCCTGAGGCCCAACAGCAGTATCACTGATAGCGCTGCCGCAGCTGTCCGCTGCTCTGCCTTGTGGACCACCAGGCGACGCGCACAGATATGCTCTTGGAGTGTTGCAGTTGAGCACAGTCCCCAGATACTCCGTTCGCTGCGGCGGCTGGGAGGAGCTCTCTTCCCAATTGATCGCAACCCCAGGCTGTTGAGGCGCAAAATCAACTGGGCTGTGTGGAGATCACTCAAGGCTTCAATCTCTCCATGACCATGAGGTCGTGAGTAGAAAGGAACCCTCATGCCCTTCTCGCGCAACGATTGCAATGTGATGCATCTGCTGAGTGTGTGGGGGGCTAGTGAGTAGTTGATGGGGAGCCTAATGTATTTGTAGGCTACCCCCTGAGAGGAGAAGCCTAGAAATTCCCTGTCACTGCGTCACCTCGACATGAAATAGGCGTCTTTCGTCTTTTATTTCAGTATATCTGTTAACCTGGTAGTCGGGTAGGTTGTAACACATCAATTCACAAGTTCTGTGATATTCTTATACAGGATTGAATTGGTGCCATTTGTACTCAACAAATGTTTGTTTTTA
Organism: Micropterus salmoides; assembly: GCF_014851395.1. Classification (NCBI taxonomy): domain Eukaryota; kingdom Metazoa; phylum Chordata; class Actinopteri; order Centrarchiformes; family Centrarchidae; genus Micropterus; species Micropterus salmoides. Next base: position 30,125,548 of record NW_024041039.1, read on the forward strand.
AAAGTTTGAGAACTCCAGCTAAAAAATTCAGCGAGTTATAGTTTGCATAGGCCTACTGCATGTTACAAATGCATGGCAAGCCACTTGACCAGAATTTGACATTTTAAGATGCACTGCTAGGCCGACTACCACCACAAAAAAATGTGTTTTGTTATACCATCCACAGCAAACTACAAGACTTTTGCCAAGCGACTTGTGAGACAAATAAGTAATTGATATCTTATTACACCTCTATGACATAAAAACGCTGTCCAACAGCCCAGATCTCAATCCAGCTGAACACCTATGTCAGATGGTGCTCTTCACTACCATCATCAAAACACCGAAAATGCTGTTCATCCCTACAGTAGACATCCACACACTTCTGTTGGATTTTCTTTCATTTGTCACCCATCTGTACATCATATTCCCCACTGTATTACACATATTTGACATTATAGACTTGTGCTATGTCAACAGTTAACATGTTCTGACGTGTGTGTGTGTCATCATATTAAAGACCAACTCAACTCGTTTTGATCCATTCAGCAGATTCCCTTGGACTTCAGCTAAATTATTTAATCAAGTAGCTGCATAAGTGGCATTAATTCACAGTGTATTTATCACCAGAGCAGGTTAAAGGTTACTCCAGATTCAATATTGGTGGCTAGATGTCAGTTTGTGTGTGTGAGTGTGCATGTAGTCTAAATGGCTGCAGGGCTGTATATTTAAGCATGTCACCCAGCATGCATCACAGAGCCTGAGATCATCAATATTCATTTCCTTATGACAGCAGCAGTCAGCGTTGTGTAACGCTTAGCACTTAACAAACGCTGCACTCTCACCACTTAAACATATGTCAGCGTACCGCAAAGATGTTTTCATCAAGGACGAGGGGATTTGTGCTTGTCCTCAGACATACAAACATGCCATAAACACAGGGCACCGGGGAAGGGCACGCACACACACACACACACACACACACACAAGCTTGAAGATGCACGCAACCTCTGGACACAAACAGTGAAACAAGCCTCTCTGTACAGGGTATCAGGAGGAAGAGAAGAGGAGGGGAGGAGAATGATGGAGTGAGGAGAAAATGAAAAGAGAGAAAAATGAGATGTGCAAAGGACAGAGGTGAAAAGGGAATAGATGCAAGAGAATGAGAGGAAAAGAAAGAAGCGGGGATGAAAGAGAGAGAGGTGGAGAGGAGAGGAGGGGTCAGAGAAAATAGAAAGAAACAGGGATATAGAGGAGGAAACAGAAAGAGAGGCGAAACATGAGAGAAGGGGGGAGAGGAGAGGAGAAAAAAGAGGAGAGAGAAAGGCAAAAGAAAATGGGGAGGAAACAGGAGAGGAGAAGGGAGGAGAGGAGAGAAGGAAAGAGGAGAAAGAGATGTAGGCGGTGTGCCAGGGCAAGCAGAGGGCTTGGACAGGATGCCATGTTGGCCGATGGCTGCTGATCTCCTCTCCCTCGCCCACCAGACAGCCTTTGACACCAATGAAACGTGGCTTCTCTGTCCCTAATGACCACATGGCTGAAGGTGGTGGTGGAGGGAGGTGGGGGTGGTGGTGAAGTCTGATGAGGCCGGAGAGGAAGAATCAGTGAGACAGAGAGGAAGCGGATGGGAAGGGGTTACTTCATTATGCATCAAATTAGAAAAATTCATAATTTATCATTACACCCAGCCTAAAATGCCACCCAACTGAGCCTCACCCCCACGAAAAACATCACACCAAGCGAGGAGAGGGGAGGAAAAAAAGAAAAAGTAAAAAACTGTCAGAGCCCCAGCAGCAGCCGATGGGCAAAATTAATATGCAAATATATTCAAGAAATTAAAAAGCAGAATTACACAGGCAAATGAGGTAGCTACACTTGAATTGTTAGGATTATGAATAATTACTGTGAATTTCCTGCTCCTAATATAACTTGTTTTTTGATAAACAAAGACTTAATTATCGAGTTGCGCTGGAGAATTTCCGCGGCACTCATTAATCTTGCAGAAAAAACAAGTCCCCGGTGGCCGCCGGTAATGAAGAGAGCGTGCCCTGAATCGGCGCGAGGATCAGAGCCACGGGGCGCCGGGCGAGCCACCACCAGACGCCGCCCTGCCACTGTCCCTCGCCATACCCAGGAGGGTCGTAACTTCTTCCGCTAACTATCAAAGGGACTTATTTATGCTGGCAACCCAGCCATAAGTCCAATTTTATGAGGCCTGGGGCTGGGGAGGGAGGGGAGGTGGGTGATGCAGAGAGGGTGAGGGAGGTAGGGGATAGGATATCTGTTGATGCGCTCTGGAAATGCCACTTTTGTCGCTGCAGCGTCTCCACTCCCTCCCTCCGTCTCTCGTTCTCTCACTGTTTGCTCTCCTCTGATACAGACATGGAGCCTAAGGTGATTTGGCAGAGTTCTGCCCTCTACAGGGGGCAGGAGGCCACTCAGGGGCAGTCCAATGCTCTGTGTGTATGTGTGCGTGTTGTCTCTCTACTCCTATCCTTTTAAAGGCAGTTTGAGGCATAGACATTCAAAGTAAGTGCGCCTTGGCTGGTGCTCAGTTCTTAAAGGGGCAGTTTTAAGAGTTTTGCATGGTAGAAGGAAGGACCCAGAAGTGATGGATGAAGTTTTCAGATCCTATTTTATAAGCTAATCATATGTGTAGAAAGTAAATGTATTAGTAACTGTAGCTGTGAAATAAATATGGTGAAGTTAAAGAGCAACTTGCAGGTTAGAGACCCCAGTGAACCCCAGTGATATATACATATATATAGTATATATATCTACATACACTACTACAAATATTGCAACTTCTGGAGTTATCAAGAGAGTTTTACTTCAAAAAACATTTAACAAAAGGGAGAGCGTCCAAGATAGCTCCAGTTTATTATTAGGAAGTATGAGTCTCACCCCTAGTATTGATAATAGACTTTATAAAGTCTCTGTAACGTCACCTGTTTGTGGACTACCATTTGGAAGCCTCAAGTTTGGCATTTTGGGGCTGTCACCACAACGTGAACAATGCCGTTAGCGATGCTGACGCTTGTCTACACCTACGCATTGTTAAAAAGCAAGTATGTCGGGGGCTTTACAGTGCATAGCCTGTATTTCTTCTGCAGAGACTAAATATTTCTGCTGGGTTGTGAAAGAGTGATGCAGGCTGCTTCTCAACATGGCCACCAGTGGCAGAGTTTGCACTAACTGGATTTGAGTTTCATTACAGTTTTTTCAACATGCATTGGTCAAAACACACGGTCCTGGTACCCACCTCCCATCCTGAACGCCGGTCATTTGACCGGGAATATAATCCTGCGCTCTAAAATCAGCTCCTCATGGGATTGTGTTTTTTGTTACAGATGTGGACTGGACATCCTGGCAGGTTGCAGTTCAACCTGCCAGGATGTCAGACTCCTGAAAACTGAAAAAGAATTATCAGGATTTACAGCATGTATACGGACAGAGCTGTACACCAGTTTAGTCTAAGCTTTTGCCAGATGTTCTCAACACTTGACTAGTAGGTTAGCTAGTAATGACATACAGCTGATAATTAATATTACTACATTCTAATTTAGCTAACGTTAAATAAATAAATAAATATCTTTAGCGCCTTTCATGGGACCCAAGGACGCTTTACACATTGTTACAGTGACTAAAAAAAAAAAACCTCATTCAGGATTGTATGCCTTGGCAAAGAGCTGGGTTTTTATTGGTGATTTATTATCACCTTGTAAAGTTGATAAGATGAACATGTTAGCAAACAGTAGCTTATTTACCCAATCAGCAGACATGGAGCAATATTAGCATATGGAGTGAAGAGGTGCAAAGTTTGTGGGCCAGAAAACCACAACAAGAAGCTAGAAAAGGCAAAACCGCTCCATAGCTCCTGGGAACTGCAGAAGTGGTCATCATTTTCAGCGGAAGAGCAACCACTTTCGCCTCACACAGTGACTTGATCCATAGCACTACTTTTGCAGCTTTGGTATATTTTGCTGAAAATATTACTATTACTCAAGCACACTTTTTGCAGGACTTGTTTTCTATTTAGGTAAATGATCTGAATACTTGGTACACCACTGCCTAGTGAGACTGTGGCAGAACTGACTGGTAGTTTTGAGTCTCATCAGAATCAGAAATAATTGGGTCATAATGCCAGTGTTTCAACACCACATTTCCAATGGGCCCCTATTGGGGCTGAAGAGGATTGATGGCATTGACATTATCAATCCCTCTCTAATGTTTAATAACTAGAATTCATAACCACATGCCAACCACATGGTGATCTAGTATGCTGATGTAGGAATACAGAGCTGTCTCTCAGTTTAGGTCTTTAGCTCTTTCACATAAGCAGTAACTCAGCAGCAGCTACACCAACATATGATGCTAAAGAGTGTAGCAAGTGTAGGTAAGATAATCAGTTAAATACTAACAAGGAAACATACTGTTAAGTACTGCAATTTGTGCCACTCAAACAATCTACTCAACTTGGACAGTGATTTTTTTTTTCATTCAAAAAATGCCTTTGTCAGACAGATAATTGCTACATTTTTGTATTTGTGATGTTTAATTGCAACAAAGTTGGTGATTATATTTAGTATCACTGGATGGAAAGAATTGAGAGGAGAAGAGATAAAGCTTCTGAGGTACAGATGGCAGCAACTCGGTCCGGAAGAAGCAGCTATTCTTCAGGGAAATCAGTCGTCCCTCCAACATTTTCATCCACGGACCTCTGACACAGGCAGACAGACAGAAGCATCAAACGCAATAATTCAAAGGAATTTGGACAGGAAAGGACAGACAAACTGAAATACCGAAAGAATATTTTAATGATGTAATGCTAAGAAGCATGTCTTTAAAAGGTAGTAATTCATTTCTTACAGCACAGATTCAATGTAGAGGACCTACCAAGAAATCTTGCACCATGACATCAGACTTATTGTGCAGCACTATGAGTTAAACCATGTTAAACAATCTTCTGATGATATTAATCCCATGTGAGTACGTCATAGGCTTGTTCATGTTCTTCTTTACCCATTCTTGGAGACAGGCACTGGCAAGAACGTGACAGCTGGAACCTCCAGGAGCCGCCAACATTGAGCTCCTCAACAGCTCTTTGGGTAAACCCATGAGTGACGTCACGGATGTACACACACCCATGTTTTACATTGTCTATGGTCTGGACTCACAGAATCTAGGAAAAGACAAAAGTTACTGGCCAAAACGTAAAGTTCATTGTTATAGCGCCACCATCTGGCCAAATTGCACCAAATTCAACAGTGCACTCCCTCAGTCGTCAGAAATACACCTGCCATGTTTTAAGTCTATCAGATGAAAGGTTCTCGAGGACAGACAAAGATTCTTTCCTTTATAGTTGGACTACTGCAGTGCCCATTCACGCCAAGTACTTTACCTGATGTTTAGTGTAAGTAGGAAGTAAAGCCCTAGCTTTCCAGCAATTGGTGTATTGGCATGTGTCACAGCCCTTGACCGTGTGTGTTGTACGCCCGGTACACTCCTCCTTTACAGCATCCTCTTTTTTAAGGAAGTTCTTTTCTGTTGCATGCCACTGTGAATCCTTTTGTTAAGAAAACTGTAAATAAACGGCAGACTCTATACCTAAAAATCTATCTCCTTGCTTCCTTCGACCTGGAATAATTTATTACTGTCACTAACCTCCTCCTCCCCTGGATTTTCCACTGGAGGTTTGTAGCAGCGTGAGTTTCATATGTAAACTGTAGGATTAGCCACAGAAATAAAGCCATACACTGCAGGGAGTAGAACCCCATCTCAGTAAACTTTTGCTTTTTGTGTCTAAAATGTTAGGAAAGGCAAAACCTGCATCATATGTGGTTGTGGTCGATGTCACGCTATTTTAAGAGACCGAGCTGTAGCCATAAAATGGGACATAATTTCAGTTTTGTGAAAAGTCTGTAGATTTGAAACAATTTTTTGATTTATTACAAATTTCTGATATTTCTGTTGCTTTATTTTCATTTGAGACTAGCAGCACAAAAGTCCAGCATGTTCTACTATTTGAACGGGTCAGAACACCGCTGCACGTTGCATGTTCTCCCTGTGTCTGCGTGGGTTCTCTCCAGGTGCTCGGGCTTCCTCCCACCGTCCAAAGACATGCAGGCTAGGTTAACTGGTGAGCCTAAATTGTCCTTAGGTGTGAGTGGTTGTTTGTCTATGTGTGGTCCTGCGATGGACTGGCGACCTGTCCAGGGTGGACCCTGCCTTTTGCCCGATGCCAGCTGGGATTGGCTCCAGCCCCCCGTGGTTGCCAATGGATGGTTGATCCTTGAATTGTTTGAGTTTAGTGAAACAAAATGGCAAACATTTGCTATAATGTACCATCTCCGGTATCTCAAGAGCTCGCACTCGCCAAGTGTGAAATCGATTGGATGAATGGTTCTTGAGATATGCAAAGGACAGTCAGACAGAGATTCCTTTCTTTATAGCTAGACATTGGGAGTCACAATCCCTGTCATAACAAGGAAAAGTTCTTATTAACAGCACTTTATAGGTAAACGCCATCCCATCAGGATAAAGCTCCTGATGAACTTGATAAGCTGTGACACAAGTCTTTGTGATCACACTTGCCCGCTTACGTTGATTGTAGCTGAAAGATTAATAGAATAAAAAAGAATATATTCCTGGAAAAACCTCAGATTTTTCCACAATGTAAACTTGGTGACGCTTGAGGTTACCATAAAAAGCAAAAAAGCAGCGGAGGCTACCAGCCCCAGCGGCCTCATAAACTTTCCTCAGATCCTGACATACTTCCACCATGTGTTTAATTCCATTTTGTAGATATATAGCACTAATTTCTGAGCATGCCACAACTAATGCTTCAAAAGAAAGCAGGATACACATGGTAGCCATCATGTGCACGCAAACGCATAGTTGAAAACAAGGATATCAGGTTTTTAAGAAGAATGCTCTAAATGTGTCATTATATTTAAAACAATTTTATTTTTTTAAAGTTGTAACTGCAGATATTATCCTCTGACTACCTTACCTTCAAAACAAAGATACAGCCCCATGAGTGTGTGTGAAACACCAGTGTTAGCTGTTTTCCTAATCCGGACCCTGAAATCGATTTCACTAGAGTTGCAAAGCTCAAATAAAAACAGTGCATTATGAGCTGTTGACTCTGGCTCAATAAGATCCACGCAATGTAAACCATGAAGTGTCCGCACTCTACACAGCAAGTAAACCAGACTTTTATTACATCACACCACAGCAAGGGCCTGCAATATTTAACTCATTTATAGAGTTAGGAGCTGTACGGGTGCAGCCAATGAAGTGCATCTTGTCAATATTTCATGTTGAGAGCAATTTAATATATTACATTCTCTCTCTGTGCAGTGCAGTCATCAGCCTCCTCTCTGATTTTCTTTAAAACATATTTGTGTGGAATATTTGCTCTGTAAGCTCCCACTATGTAGCAGAGCTGCCATCTCCTCCCTGCTAGCCCTGTCCTATCCACACATGTCAGCCTTCCATCAAAAATGGACAAGGCAGCAAAGAAACACATTACATACAACAAGAATATAGGAATGTGATTAGAAATCCGGCTGTTAAAGGGGTACTCCAGCAACTTTGTATTGTACTTCCAAAAAGCTGGGGGATTTAAAAAAGAACGGTCAAAAACAAAACAGCAGAGGCTGATATCCAGAGGTTAGTATGTGTCGAGTTCTAGAAATGCTGGATACTTCATTTCCCATCACCTGTTAATTATGCAGGTTAGATATGTGTTGGCTCCAAGCCCAGGCATCACTATGACATCACAGATGAATAAAAATTCTTATTTTTTTATTTTTGATCAAGCTATTTTATAAGGTAAGATACGAACTGCATATAACACGGGGGAAAGTGTTGTGCAGACATTGCAGTACAGACTAGAGGCTGACATTTTTTGGGGGAATCCTGTATTTTTGTGGGAGAGGGATGAGACACGAGGGAAAATCCACTCCTGTGACACCCTCTAGTACAAAGTAGGAAAGAGTGAAAATATAAAATGTCTATCAAGGTGCGCAGCTAAAATATATGCAATTCCAAAAATATAAACAAGTTAACAGTAAGGAGCATTCTGCTGCATATAGTTTCAGAAGTGGCAAATAGTTATGTATGTACATGTTCAGAGATCATGTCCATCATATTTCTTGTAATGTCCCATTGTTACCGTATGTCCCTAAATGAGAGAGTTGTAATGATTTTATGGCATGCTGGACTTGTCTATGCACTTCCCCCAGACAGTGACTTGATTTTAGATTGCCTGCACCCGTGTAGATGTGCTCTTGCGATTGACAGTTTTAGCGGCCACTGACATGCGAGAGTGGAACTACCTCAACCAATCAGTGGCCAAAACCTGGACCCAAACCTGGTCGGCCTAGCTTTATTAGTAAAACTTAACAAAAGCAGGAGGTGGTTTCACATTATAATTGGAGATGCTGGAGCTTCTTTGGTACAGGAACAAAGGTGGCTCAGAATGCGTTCTGATCGTCCGAGGGAAGGGAGGGCTATGGAGTTGTATGCCTCCTTAACTTTGGCCTACAGCAGGTCCAGTGTTTTATTTCCCATGCTTCCCCTCGCCGTAAGAGTGCCGTAGTTGAAGTCTCTAGATTTCAAGACAGCAACATTCAGACTTTATAAATCTGCTTCAGAAACTTGTGTAGTATAGTGGCAGTTTGGGGCAAAAAAACACAGCGGTCAAATTTACGTGAATGATTCAAGCTGACACTTTGTATCGCTTTCTGTCTAAACACCTTTTTAGTCTTGTTAAAGAGGGACACATTCTTTGGAGCAATTATTTACTTCTTGCAAATTAGCCAATAATTTATAGGGATGCACTGAAATGAAAATTCGGCACAACATGAAGACTTCACAGCCTCTCTTCAGGTAGGACTCTCATACTTCAACACTTGTCTTTGTAAAGAGAGAAACTGACAGGATAAAGTTGCTGACCTGCCTGTCAGCTCGCTCTGGTCCGTTTTAGTTACCATAAAGGCTTGAATACGTGTGCACTCCAAATTTAGGTGCGGCTAGCTTACAGTTATTGCTTTCTCACAAACGTGTGACAGAAACGCTCAGAGCAGTTCAGGCCGTTTTTTTGCCTTCTCTATGAAGTCAGAAACAGACGGAGTGGATGTGCTAGGAGACAATTCAGCAGAACAGTGTCTGCAAAGGGCGTCTTTCTCTCTAATTGTTCGTTAAAATGTATTCGGTCTTTTGACATAGTAGGCCGAAAGAGCTTTTTTTGCTATTTTCGGTGGCCGAACATTCGATGCCTCCCTAGTAATTTAGAATGAAACCCTTCACTTCTGTCTTTAGTTACGGCTCTGTTACAAAAATATGTAAAAAGAGAGTGAATAGCTGCAATCAAAAAGGCTATATTTATTCTATATGACTGCATGAATACCAGCCAGCGGACATGACACACAGGGTAACACAGGACAGACGAATGTCACAGTGTTTGTTTCCATGCTCAGAGCCAGTTAAAGAGTATTTCTCTGCAGCGCTGCAGGGTCATCTACAACACGTCATTATCTTTGTTAAGAATTACATTCACAGTATATGAAGAGGAAAGAGCCTGACAACCTTCGTATAAAAACGTGATGGGACTGACATTCAACGATGAGTGACAATAACTTTTTTAGGTCAACTCCACACACACACACACACACACAAAGTCATTAATTAGACAACACCCTGCCATCGGCTCAAGATGTCTGTTTGAAAAACAAAAGAAAGGATTGAAGCAAGGAAGGAAGACTATCTGTCTCCTGATGAGGCCTGTACCTATGAGCTGACAGGCCTGCTTTGATGCCACCATCCCTCTCTCGCTCTCTCTCGTTCCACTTTTGCTGATATGTCTGGAGGGAGAGAGATAGAGGAAGGCCTTTGTCAACATAAAATGGAGGCGTTAAGTGAGCAGAGTCATGCCACATATTGTGATTGAAAATATCATAAGGAAAGACCCCCTCCCCCTCCACACATGTCAGAATGAAAGGTTCTATTATTTATTTATTTTTGACTGTTACAGGGGAGTGAAATATCGTGTGTACTAGACCCACATGTGTCGTGTGTGTGTGTGTGTGTGTGTGTGTGTGTGTGTGTGTAAAACTTTGGTTCATTATATGTTTCTGCCATTTAGCTGCATGCATACACTTTACATATTTTGTGCAATGTATCCTCAAAGCTGTTAAAGCTGAACCAATCAGTATCTTTATATGAACAGCGAGTCAAATGACTGTGTGTAATGTGAGAGAATTCCCTTGTAGGGACAGAGAGCTGTCACCACCTCTGCAGCCCCCCTCCCCTTCTCAGCTCTATGGAACTTTTTTTTTCTTTTGGTTTTACAGGCCACAGGTTTAATATTGGGTTAGTCTCAGCAATCTCATCATGTTGTTTTCTAAAAAAGACCTATGATAAACTGCACACTACCTGTCTCCATCAGACAGCGACTAGCTGCTGAACTTAGTGGAGCATTTAGCAGCTCAAGACTCAGATGTATCCCTCAGAAGTTGGAGGAGACCAAACCACAGCGAAAGAGAGAGTAAATATTGAATTTACATACATCAGTTAGCTGGAAACACAACTCCAAGTTAATGCTAATCTTACTCTTTGTCCACTGCATGTGTAAATAAGCAAGTGTTTGCAAATACATTCCTCATATCAAGTTCACTTGCCCCATTTTGGCCTAAAAATCTATCAATATTGTCTTAACTTACTTTGTACATGGTATACAGAAACAACACAAACTACTTTGTGTTAAAGGTTAATTTGCATGCTTGCGAAGGTAAGCATACTAACACGCTTAACTGAGAGGGTGAACATAAACACTGCTCGTCTTGGTGAACATGTTAGCACGACAACCACCACCATCTTTACATGTACTGTGCTTTATAAACTGCAAACAAAGAGAAAAATGTATCAATCTTTCCCGTTTTTTTCGATTCATTTTCTCGTCCATAAAATGTCAAATAATAATAATTATAATAATGTCAAAATATTACACAGAACACACTTTTAGATCCTCAAATTGTTTGTTTGTCCGACCAACAGTCCAAAACACAAATATATTGAATTTATAGTTTCAGCACTGGTTAAGTTTAAAGTCTTGATCAAGTTCTCCCTGGCTTTAATACAAAATTGTGCCCTGGGTTCAAACAGAGTGACAAAAGAAGAGTGTGTGTGTGTGTGTGTGTCTGTGTCTGTGTGTGTGTGTGTGTGTTTCCACCTTCCTCTCCCTGATGAGGAGCCTGTTGACATGCTAACTCATGGCAGCCGTGTCATCAGGGTAGTCGGGGTGTGTGTTGTGGTGGTCACTGCAGACTGATCTCCCTGCACCCTTGTCAGTTTAGTGATTGTAAAGTGGCCACAGGAGGTGGTGAGGCTCAGCCAGCGCTATGCCAGCCAGCAGCATTAACCAGCTACTCAGGGCCAATGAAAACGCTTGCCCTGACCCCAGAGGCCAGGACAGTGGTGTCCTCCTCCCCTGTATGCCTTTCTCTCTCCCTCTCTCTCTCTCTCTCTGTTTGGGGCCTTCATTAAAGATTAGATGCAGAGGATTGATCTCCAAGGACACCTCGGACACACAAATGTGCAGCACAGCCACATATACACACACAAAATGAACAATGTGCGCAAAGCAGGCTCTGAGCGTGCACACACGATTCCATTATGTGCAACAATGCAAATGCACAGTCGAACATGTACACAGTTCCCCCCACATGCACAAGGACACACACGGGGTGTAATTAAGCAGAGCAGTAATAAGAGCAGCACGTTCTACCACCAACAAGATTGCATCAGAGTTGTGTTAAAAGGAAAAAGTAGGGTTGCATCACAACAGCGTTGATTGGGGGGGGGGGCACTCACCTGCAAGCACCAACATGAATATGCACTGTAAGCATCATGACGCAACCACCCCTAATCAGCTGGAAAGTAGGCCAGTGGTGCTGCTGACAATGAGGCTGTTTGGCAGAATGTTTGGCCATTTATGTTTTTTATTCTGTAATGTGTCAAAAACAGATAATGTCTTCTGGGACTGTGGTGGAGCTCTGTCAAGAAGAGAAACTTACATCACTCGAGTAGTATCTCAGGTCTGAAATACATAATATTTAAAGTTGAGCTGAAATTTTATTTTACTTTTTGTGCAAGGAAATATAGAATAGGCATGTACAATTTTGTACATATTTTTCAAAAAAGGATTTATAAAAAGATTTTGAACACATTTGAGCAAACAGCAACTACAGCGGGTGTTTCTCATGACATCGAGATGACACTTCTAGGAAATGCTCTCTCACCTTCTGTTCCAGAGAGATATGAAGTAAATAAAATCTTAAATAGATAAAAAAATAATAATAATAATACATAATAAATAGATTCCTTCAGCTTGGAACTGAACGATGTGTGTTGTGATGAAGTTACACGTTTTACATTAAAGCAACATTGGGTAAGATGTGGTTTTTGTGCGATTTGGCGCCCCTAACGTTTCAGGTGTAATTCATTGCTGTAGTAAATAAGGACAGCTGTATACGAGCATTTGGTATGATTACATTACAATAAAAAACAAGTATAAAATAATAAAAAGCAAGTCACCAAAACGCTGAACGCAAATAGGTTAGTAACCTGTGGTGAGTAAACATGTTTAGCTCAGCATTGGCCATCTAACGTTAGCTTGCTTCTTGCTTCAGCTACGACCTACGAGAGGTTTACTCCGACTGTCGTTTGTTATGAAAAGATGAATAAGCGTTTGCCAAACTTGTGGTGGACAATAAACTTAATCATTTACGTCCCGCTGGCTGCCATCACGTTAATTATTACCGTTGGCTGGAAAGAGGTTACAGGTTTATTGTTGATCATATAACATTACAGTTTTATTTAGTAATAACGTTACAGTGGTTTGAGAGTCTGCAGCGTGTGTTGACTTACAGTAGTTTAAGCTGTCATTGATTGCATTGCACATTATGGATCTGCTCTGTAAGTTAAAAACAGGTTACAGCTTTATTGTTGACCATGTAACTTTACAGTTTTATTTAGTTAACTTTACACTGGGTTTGAAAATCAACAGGGTTTGTTGACTTACAGTAGTTTATAAGCTGTCATTAATTGTAGACACATTGTACATTAGGCTGGATGGTTGTGCTCTGTAAGTTAAAAACAAACAGGTTTATTGTTGATTATGCAACATCACAGTTCTATTTAGTTAACGTTACACTGGGTTTAAGATTCTTGGGAGTGTTTTGACTTACAGTAGTTTATAGGCTGTCATTGATTGCATTGTACATTACATGGTTGTGCTCTGTAAATGAAAAACAGGTTACAGATACAGAATTCCTTATAGCTATGCAGTTTAATTAGCAACCTGGATTGAACGCAGCAGGTGATACAACATTCGTAATAACCACGAGAGACTTGTGAGCATCTCTGATTAATATTACTTGCTAGTCCAACTGTGTAACGTATACAGAAAGTATGCCAGCTCAGCATCTGTCTTGCAACCTCTTGCTTGCTCACTCTCTTTTTCTCTTCATAGCTTCCTCCATCAGTGTCCTTTTTGGTCTCTCGCCTCCGCCATTAGCTAATGTTACGTCCACAAAGGCTGCTGAGCCCGCAATGTTGCCCACTCTCCATCAGCAGCAGCATATTGTTAACTTAAACTTGGATGGCAAACTAGCCAACAAAGCTACACAGCAACCAATGCAAGAGCACTTGCTAACGTTACTGATGTCTGTTATCTAGTAAGTTTGCTATCATCAACTCAAGAACTTTCGCTAACTCAAGTCAACAACTTTGCTAACACCCAAACATAAACCAAGTACAGCAACACAAGACACAGGAACCAGCTAATAAGTTATTACTGACTGTTCCAACAGAAAGAAGGCCAGCGATGGCGATGCCATGAGATCCATACTGAGAATACAAGCTAACTACTTTGGAACCGTGACATTACCTTTCATTCAGCGCAGCAAGCCGCATATTGGCACAATACTCCCTGGGGAAAAAAGGAGTGACAGCAGCTATAGACAGACAGGGAGACAACTTCACACAACATGCTGGAAACTCAGGTAAAATTCCGCTGCAGCGTTACAGTAAAATTTTTATCAGCTGCAGGTTGAACTAATCCATGGTCCTTACATGATTACGTTACATTTAATGTATTCAGCCAACTTTATTCACTAGCATTAACTCGCCTGCTACTTTTCAGTAACCAACGTTTGTGTATCTTTCACTGGAGGCTCAGCAATGTGAGCACAGCTAAATGTATTGGATGGTAACAAAACGGTTGCCACACTTTATAACAGTTAGGCCGCAGTAAGTAACTTTACTGTACTGGACGGTTCTTCTACTGTGTTGTTGTACTGCTCAGTTATTTTGCATTATTGTATATTATGTGGCCTTGCGATGGATTGCCGACCTGTCCAGGGTGGTACCCCGCCTTTAGCACGATGTCAGCTGGGATCGGCTCCAGCCCTCCGCGACCCTGTACGCAGGATAAGCGGTTGACGATGCATGGATGGATGGATGGATGGTATATTATGTGGGTCACATAAGTTAAGGCGACTGAGAGGTGGAGAAGCTGTGTACCTGAGTATCGGGAAAATGACAATAAATCTAAATTGAATGTTACAAAGCAAACAGCATTAGAGCCATGTTAAAGTAGCTGGCTGCTCCTGCCATGCATCACGGCTAGTTTTAACAAATTGCTCCACATTTTCTTTGTACTGTTACATCTTTTCGTGCAGGCTGAATCAACACTTTGACATAATACCGGTGGTACACAGGATAGTAATATGGGTTGCATTAGTTGGTGAAGTAATGTGGAAAGGCATAACATCACATGTTGCACCAGATAACATTAGTAGTGTGTAGTGTGGATGTGGCCACAGACTCAGTGCTGTGTTCAGCCACATCATAGAAAAGAGAGTCTAGCAAGCATTAGCTGTCTCTGTTTTATGGGTTCAGATGTGGTGACCAAACTGCCAAAACTCACAGCAATGGTCTGCTATATGTATGGGAAAAACGATTATTCCATTATTCAAATTACAGAGTAACATAGGGAGTGGCGAGGTCACAGAAGTTAATCTAAGGCCTCGGGGAGGTGATCATAATAATACATTTCATTTAAGGGATTATTATAAGGCAATTAAAGACCAATATAAACGGAAAGATGGTTACTCATTCTTCTAATCAATTCTTAATGCAATTTTTCTGCCTTGACTGTATACTATGGATTTCCATTTCAAATGTGGTAAACTCTATTTCACTACATTCACCCTCCACTTTTATCCGTGGCCATCGCCAATATTAAACTTTCCAATATGGCCCAAAATGCAGCCAATGAGAGGTAAGAATGTTATTAAAATTATTTAGAGAAAGTGGTGATATTAGCAGCAGTATATTGACGAGTTAGTGTGCGAGCAGACTCACAAATGAGAAGGACAATCATTCTGTTTGAGAATTTTCATTTTGAAAAAGGATTTATAAAGTCCAGTGTGTCTCCAGCATGACAGACAGACAGCGTCAGATCAATACAGACAGCCGTGACACTTAAATGTTCGTGTCCCTTGTTCCCCGTCGGCAAACACGCCTCCATAAAGAGAGGCCTGCAGCCACGCCTGGAGGAAGAGCTGGCTCAGCAGCACTCTGACTGTCTGACCAGGTCCCATGGACCAGCACCATAATGTGCTTTTAATTGGGGACTGGGAGACCAGGTTTCACAACACATGTTCCGGGGTTACTGCTTAATGTGTAATAAATGGGATTTATGGCACGTTGCGCAAACATGTCCCCCTGGTAGTTGCAGAGGGAGTGATATAGGGTGATGCACAGATGTGGGGATGTCTTGTTTAGCAGAGATTCAAAGTAAGGCCACATAACATTTCCTTTTTGTCGTGGCTTTCTTCTTTTTGCATTTGGCATTTTAGAGAGAGATGGCCTGGGATAAAGGTGATAAACTAGAATCCAAGGTTTTATGTAACCATGACATGCTGTTAACTAGGATCCATCCAAAGCAGTTTAACAATGGCTTTGCTGTCCCACGAAAACATTCTTGATAGTCTCTAATTTGCATCAACTCAGAAGAAGTATAAATTACATTGCTGCTAAGTATCGCAGAGCTCCATTCCTGGAAGACACCCTTGTAATCAAGCTACTGTAAAGCTCCCAGAAACAGCAATGATCATTACACTCCACAATATGAAAGTTTTGAATAGAACAAAGACCAACCGACGAGACTATCCGAGTTCATACAGCTCCCTCTGGAGACATTATAGGCTTTATGTTACTGTTTCACATATGCAGTAGTACTCCCCAACACCTGGAAACACAGAAAATCTCTGAAGTTCCCCTTTAAACCTCTCTTGTACTTCCATAAAACATATATCTCAGCATGTGTGAGGAATGGTCTCATTGTTGCCCCTTCAGGACAATGAGAGAAATGTAGTTTTGGTAATTAAGATGGATCAATGCTGACCTATTGTCTTTTTTCTTATAGGTGATATGCAGATGCCTGAGTGCTTACATTTTTCTAGTTGGAATAATGGCTTACAAGCAATTGTTTTATTATTACCATTATTCATAATAATAAATACAAATGTTCTTGAATGTGCTGAAAACATATTGAAATTCAAGGTATGTTTTTAAACAAGGAAGTTCATTCTTGACCTTTGGAAACAGTTTGTTACCAAACAACCTAAGCTCAAAGGCCAACTTACTAGCTTTCAGAGCTTTCAGCTGCATCTCATCTGATAGTCAGTAGACTTGGGCCGGGTGTCATCGTGTGATCCAGTATGGAACTTATTCACATGTTCCACTGACTCCAGGATGTGGTCAGACTGCTTCTTGTCCATGAGAGGTGACTGAAAGCTCCAAAAGCTAATAAGTGAACCTTTGAGCTTGGATTGTTTTGTTACATGATATGTAATTAACACAACATTCTAGCGCTGATGGACGTGTGTGCAGGTGTATTATACCTCTGTCTAAAAGATAAGATATTCACACAAACAATTCAAGTATCCGTTATTCAGATAACATACTTAAGAAAAGTAAAAGTACCTCAACATTGTACTTCAGTACAGTACACTTAGTTACATTCCACCACTGATTAGACCTCTGTGATCACTGTATTCTGTGTGTGTCTGGTTACTGGTATGTCACATATGACTGTTGACATGCCAAAGTGTTTCTCTGTGTTGAACAGACTCCTCCAGTTAACCCTCTGATACACAGGCAAAAATATTATTGCCAGAGTATACATCAGATCATGCCTCTAAGACATGTTACGTTCCTGGAAATACTCGACCGTTTTAAATATGAACATTTCCTCAATTGTTTTTTTTTCTTCACCACGTTCTCGTCACACTGTGGCAGTGAAAAATAATGGCCACTCGCTTCCCATATAACACTGCAGGCTGGAAGGCTGGAAAAAGAAGAACTATGCAATGTGCTGTCTCTTTATCTGTATAAAGGGAAACTCTGAACACAAATCAATTCCATGTGAACATTTTGTATGTATTATTATTACACATATTTGAAAATGTTGTGATAGCTTTCATCTTTAAACAAGTGAAACCATCTGGCTTTTGCATTAGATAATTACACCATAATTACCAGAATAAGATCACTCATCTAGGGAGGAAAGGTGATGGACTGGTGAATAGACCTGCATAAATACACAGAGTTTTGATTTTATTAGTTCAGAGCTGGTCTTTGGCATCTATTGGCATCCTGGTCTTAAGTCAAGGTGGGATTGTCATGATCCACTTCTTGTATCTGTTGGCCCGAAGTGCCCCTCACAAACTGCAGTCTGCTCCTCATCACTAGCCGTGTTTTCATCAACGTTTTTTAATGTGCATTTTGAAGTATTGCATTAGAAAAGGTTGATGGAAACGGCAAAATTCGGGAAAAACATCCTTAATTTCGCAAAAAAGTTTTTACGCTCGCTTGAGCTGGTTTTTGCCTTTGTCGAAAAAGAGTAAATGCGCTAAATGGGAGATGGAAACACTTTTTCTGAATAAGTTCTGTCGTAGCGAACTTGTAACTCACAACTGATCAGTTGTTTCTGCTGTCGGCGTTTTGCCCGGTTGTGCAGAGTTCTGCACACCTGCCGAGAATTTCCTGCACCTCGTGGCTGGCAACGCTCATTTGTGCTGAGAAAAGAGGTGGATGCAAATCTCGGCAGGTAGCCTTCGACATCTGTTCTGCCGAATGATGCATTCACCTCTTAAAGGTCCTTTTCAGATCCTTTGCTCTGCACACTGTTCAAACGGGGTTATCACCACATATTTTTGCTTAATGCTACTTCTACTGAGTGTAATAAAATATTAACGACTCTAAACGTTCATTCATTTATCACCATTGATGAACCCCATAAAGGATTATACTGTTTAAAAGCAATATTTGGAGGTGCATGCAAAACTCGACACAACACCGGATATTCCTATAAAGTGCAGAGACATAGCTGGTAGCAGTTTGCCCGCTTGAAACACATTCCTGAGGACCTCTCCATTTTTCTAAGATGACCTGCCATCAGGTTCATGCGACTAGTTTTGTTTCTGGTTTGGAACACATACGTCTTGTTTATTACAGCCATGTGTAACGTCAACTACTGATGTAACTTCGCTCGCCGTAGCCTGGTTTATTCGCTCCAAACCAGCTGATAGAAACGCACTTATTTAGCAATTTGTTTTTATTTTTTGCGACATTTCAAAAGTACGCTTAAAATTCGCATGACAGTTGGATGGAAACATGGCTACTAACAAGATGTTGTACTCTGTGTAGGAGGTCCTCAGCACTGACCTGGTTGTTGTAAGAGGTGGTTAGAGTTCAACTGGAGATTCTGGTTTGTGTGAGTGGGATCCCTATACACTGCGGTCTTTGTAAAAGGCAGAGGGCACCGCATGTTTGAAGTACCAGCATGTGCACTGTGAGAGTGTTCTTTCACTTTCCATATACACAATTAGTCAACACACACCCTGAAGCAGGGGCGGACTGGCCATCGGGATTTTCGGGAACAGTCCCGAACGGCCGGTCCATTTCAGGCCGAAGCGGCTGCTGTCCGAGAGGTTTTATTTTTCACTTTCTTATGTTCAACTATAAAAGATCCATTACGGTGCCGGCTGGTCAGCTGCAGCGAATGCTGTGTGTGTCTATCAGATTGGGTCAAACCAATACTTTCAATATTAATTTACACCAATCTTTGTTTTTGCTGAAATCTGATTGGCTCAAGTTTAATCTCAAAACATTTTGTCTGGGCTGAACTCAGCCCAAGGTTGTGTGAAAAGCACAACAGAGAAGGTAAATATGTCGAAAAGAAAGAGTAAAAAGAAATGTGTGGTGCAGAAAAAATAAGAATTTAGAAGACAAAAATGTTGGCACAAGAGGCAGCTAAATGCGCCTGCGCAAAATTAACCAACTTCTTCCATGGTGGAAAGGTGCTGTGACAGCGCAGGTGAGGCAGGACCCAGAACAGACACTAATAAGTAATATTATTATAACCTGAGATTATTTAAATATGCATTTATGTATAGGCATATAGGCTGTGTTATATATTTATATATATTATAAACACCAGTTGAAGGAAGAAGGAAGAGGAGGAGGACAGGTGGAGCTGCAGGAGGAGGACAATGTGTCAGGTACAGGGGCCTGTGCAGGGCTGGGTAGGCAATATCCATAGAAAATGGATATTAGAAAATGGATTATTGTTGGTCACTGATGCATTGTAGTTTTTGATTATATTTAACTATTTTAGCATTCTGACTGACTCAGGCTTGCCTGACCTGGTCTTGCTTATACAAACTTAAGAGTAGGGATGGGGATCGTTAAAATTTTTATTAACATTGATACCCTTATTGAGACTGCTTAACAATCTCATTCTTTATTGATGCCACTATAGATACTTTACTATTATTTGGGGGGCAGTTATTTGGTAAGACCAGACCCAATGGGCATGAGGTAGGCCTGCACGGTATGAGGAAAATATTAAATGTGCGATAATATTGTTATATATTATATATTGAGGTGACATGTGACTTAAATAAACAGATGTGAAGTGTGCATGTTAGCTGTATATTTTGAATACAGCTAAATGTTGTTTCTAGAGCAACAGCAAATAAACTAAATATCTGACACATGTTTTTAAGACTACAGACCAGTGTATGCTTCAGACAGACAGCTTTAGCTTGTTTTTAACATTTGGCTAACTGCCAAGCTAACGTTAGCTGTGCTTGTATATAACATACAGGGTGAGAGACTGTGGACAGAGCAGTTTAAATGAACCCTTTCTACATGTTTACCTTACAGACAGGTGTACTGATAAAGTATTGTGTTTTTACTCGCAGAGGTTTTATTGCACGTACTTACGGTAATAAGCATAGCTGTCGGCAACTCGATTAGTTTGGTGCTAATTTAACTTCACCGTCTCCACAGCGACGGAGCGGCTCGCTCTCTCTGCTGCCGCTGTGTGTGTGTGTAGGAGCTGACAGAGAGCAGCAGAGGCTGCAGCCCGATGATAAACAGTCCCAGGCCGTGTGATGTCGTGCTTCAAGTAAAATGAGATTTTACATTACGATTTTATTTTAATGTTACATCATAGGACCCGCTAGTCTCGATAGCAGTATCAATAAGCTCAGACCTTATTGATTTTCGGGTTTTAAGAAATTTTGGAATCAGGTCCTTATAGAAGCGGGTATCGCTTACCATCTCTACTTAAGAGGCAGGTGTCACATAAGTTTCTTGTAGGTCTTCATCATAATGCAATTGACTTCATACAAGTACAATTCTGTTTATTAAAATATCTGCAAAATCGTTCTCCGCGCCCCCACGAGGCGCTCGCTTGTGTCTCTGTCTCAGTTTCAGTCCCAGTACATCCCTGCCCTGAAGAAAGACTGATATCATTTGAAGTGTATATGCACTAAATCAAAGAATGGTAAATGGACCGTTCTTCTGTAGAGACTTTCCAGTCTTCCGACCAGTCCAAGCCCTTAACAGTACTTGTCACATTCACCCATTCATACACTGATCGCACAGCCTCACACCAATTTGGGGTTCAGTATCTTGCCCCACTTACCTTAGACCTACTTATCTTCCGATTAGTGGGTGACCGACTCCACCTCTAAGCCACAAGCATCCAATAGTTGTTCACTGTGTGTGTGTGTGTGTGTGTGTGTGTGTGTGTGTGTGTGTGTGTGTGCAAAAGTCCTCCACCAAGCCTCTGGCTGCTGCTACCGAACTGTGTGCACACGCAAACATTTCTTAGTGTGTGTGGTGTTAACACCCTCACTACGGACATGTTTATCCCTGTGTGTTCTGTGTGTACTGCATGAATGTGAGTCCATGTCCCTTGTCCCACAGGAGGCCCTTCACCACGCTCTTAATGAAGTCCCATGGAAAGCAGGGAGGGGAAGGAGGTGTGTGTGTTTGTACATGCGTGTGTGTTACCCTTGTTTTTCTCCCCAGTTGTCTTTTGAGCCGTGGCCTTAATTGGGGGCCCGAGCGTCCAATTAACAGTGAGCCAGCACGGCCGTTTGGTACGGCAAACATGCGGTGCCCAAATATAATGTTTTCGTCCCGACCCAGCCTCCGTCACCCTCCCCTGATCTCCCCTGCCCCCCCACCCAGGGGACCTCTTCTTAGCTTGTGAGACCGCATGGGTTAACAAGTTTCCGCCTGGCGCCTTGTCCACTCCACTTCACACTTCACACCTTTTCCAACCTGTGTCCTTTGTCAACCGTCCTGCATCTAGGTCACAAACAAGGAAAAGGCGGTGGGTGAATGAAGTGGGGAGGATAGCAGGGGGATGATGGTGGAGGAAGAGGACAGGTGGGGAGAGAGAGCGGGATGCTTGGGAGTCCCTCGGTCCCTACTTCATTAAAACCAAATAAAAACGGGAGGTCATTTATCTCTTTCCCTGCAAAGCCATAAACACAAATAGGTTCACCGTGGTCCTCCCGTCCTCCCTCTCTCAGCCTGCGAGTATATATCACAGCAGATAAAGCCGGCCTGTGATGATAGGTTGTATTCAATTGGGGTGTAAGTGAAATTTTCGATTGCTGATATGACTGGAGGGGTGGGGAGCTACTGTGTTTGTATGCTTGCTGTTTTGTGAGAGAGGGAGATTAACCTGCACCTTCCATTCTTATTTCCTCGTCTGGGACGACGTTAAATCACTGCTCTAGTCTGAATGATGAGCACTGCTGCTTTTCATTCTGCATTCAGGTGTAGTGGGGTTTATTGGCGTGTATGCTATTAAGGTGAGTACTGGGGTATAATGTTGTAGGATCAAGACACACTATATTAGGACGTAGCTACTGGGACATATCAGTACCCAGTCACACCAGTATGTGGTGTCTAAATGTATACATTTGTGAACTTTTGTGTACGAAGACTGGCAAAGACCAGCAGCATGGTTTGCAGACAATACTGATACAGGAGGAGGTGGTGATGATGTCCCAACTCAAGTCCTCAGTCCTGACCTTTGTTTAGAGTGTTAAACAGATCAAAATGCATTTCTTTACCAAATCCCCCCTTTTGGAGAGCAGTTTCTGCAGCAACTGGACTCAACAGGTAGAATCGCAATCAGAATTGGAATTGATAAAATTATTGCCTTTGTCAAGTTGGGTCTAGAATTGTGTTCTGTTTTCAGTTAAGTGTGCTAGCTCGTCACTATAGCTACCAGAAATGAGCTAGTTTTACAGTTAGTTTGCTTTGCTTATATTTGCAGTGTAATGAGGGGTAGCCTATCAGCCCTGTTACTTAAACAACATGGAGGTGCTCCATCATTGTGCTAGTTGTAATTGGATTACAATTAACCAGATTTAACCCTTATTAATAAATGCTTGTGTCTGAAAGGAAACCCCATTCCATACCCTTCTAACCCCCACCCTTCTTTCTCCAGCTGTAGCTCCAGAAGAGTGGGAACCAGGGGAGAGGTGACAGTGAAGAATCATGTATATTACTTCCTGGCTGGGAGAGAAGAGGAGGAGGAGGAAGTGAGGAGGAGGACACGATTACAGGAAAGAAACAAAGATTCTTCTTTATGGCATTTGTGCTTCCAAAGTCCCCAAACTCCACCGCAACCATCAGCCACTGGGGAAAACTGCCTCTGATAGCCGCTGCGGCGCTGTTTGTTGGCATTGGAAGTGCTTGAGCTCAACATTAGATTCTGTTCATTCTGAAATAGTGCATTTGGGTGACTTCAGAAGCAGACCATTGTTTTTTTACCATCATTTATTCAGGCGGGGGGGGGGCATTCACACCTGGAAGCTGGCGGTAAATGTGGGAGGGCAAGCACTGCTTGGTTTACTTTCCACACCCAGATTTTACTCTGCCGGTCAAGCTCACTGCACTAACCTTTGGGCCACCACTGCCCACCGTACTAGTATCTAGCTCAGCTCTCTTCTAGCTGTACTAATGCACAGTGACGGATCTGGTCCAGATGCACTTCACCTCTGTTGCTCTTTCTAAATTAAAACACTGATTTTATGCTCACAGCATTTTAATCCCTTTGCAATCTCAAATTATTATTGTTACCTAAACTGTAACAAGAACCAGGCCAATATTTGAACCAGCATGCATTATAGACAGGCCTTTGTTTACATTTTCCCCCAGTTATTAAGTATATTTGATAATATTTTAGTAAAATGTCTCTTTTTCTGATTTTCACCCATTTTCATTTTTTGATTCGCTGTTTTATTTGCAAACTAAACATTTCCTCTTCTAGATGAATGTTTATCTCTTCTGGATGGATTTGGCATAATGTCTGTTTCCACAGCACTAACACATCAGTACAAAACAGTCAAGTCATACTCTGATGCCCCCCACTGTATCCTTTTTCTCCTCCTCTCCATCAGAAACACTGCTCTCATTCACTCGTTACTGCCACTCGCTTTCACCTTCTTGCCTTTTTTTATCGCTGGCAATCTGTAGGCTTTTAATGTGTCGCTAAACAAGAATGGAAATATTGGACAATAATGCAAAACGTCACATTATGTCCAACTGCTGACTGTTTTTATTGTGTTTGTTTGTTTGTAAAATTCTCACTTTCTACAAAATGTTTGGGGTATGGTTAGATTTAGGCAACTAAAACACTTAGTTGAGGTTAGGATCAAAGTCCGATGCCCTAAACACATTATTCCGCCAGCTCGACCTCCACACCCTTACTTTTTACCTTGCTACATAAACTACTTCCTGTGTTGGTACTGAACTTTGAAATTGGTTGTACATAAAGAGGTGTGGATTTATCCAACATGGATGGAATTCCCAGGGATACTGGAGCAACTGGAAGGCTTTTATTGGGAAACATTTGTACAAACATTTTGAGTTTCATTGACAGTCCTGAACACAGATAGAAAAAAACAGCAAAGCACAAGGGATTAGTAAAAAATTTGTGAAACCTAAGGGGCAGAAGAATTGTGAGCATTACATGGCATGTTGTTCTGATGGAATTAACAAAAATGTACATTTACCATGTTGCCATTTTAGAACAAGTAATTCCACACCCCCTCAATGTTTTTCAGGATTTTATGGTAAAATATAGAAGACAAAACATGACAATCATGACATAACCTGGCTTTTAATCTGTCAGAATGTGAGAACAATACTTGCTAGTAACCATGCCCAGCACTAAAACTAAATTTGGACAAGCGGTTTGAGTCTAATTAGTGAGGAAGGCTCGCTTTCCTCTGTTGCAGCCCCATGCTGTGATTTTGGCTGATGAGACGGCTGGATTGTTACATGAGCCATTATTCCAATCCATCTTCCTCCTTATCTGCTGTCTGGAGCAGCAGTGGAGTGCAGGTTAGCTGGAGAGAGGCCTGCTGCTTCCTGTCCTCTGAGAGCCAGAGACCGAGAGTACGGGCTGAAGGGGAGCACTTATTGAACGGACTGATGAGTGATAATCCAGAGATGAACACGCACTTGTAGCTCATTTTACTGTACATGCTTCCCATACATCATAGTAAAACACTTCGTAAAATTCCTACCTACACGCACACACAGCTCACAGTTACATTTCCCAAGACAATGACTTCAGGGGTCTTCAGGTGTTGTAAAACAATTACACACACCATAATTTCTCTTGTAAAATGTCAGTTGTAATGTGTGTATTAAACAGTCCACAGCCTACATCATTCCATAAGGCAAAGGTGTTTCTATAATTACAACTATAAAAATATGCATATTATCAGATGAGACTTGGTTTGACTCCCTACCAGAGGGACATATAGGTATATGTATTTTACAAAAGTACAGCATAAAAAGTATATTCGCATACATACCTATACATATACACATACAGATACATATGATAAAACAATAATAAAATAATAATTTTTAAAAACAACAAAAACAAACAAATATAACCCACCCACCCCCTGGATCCAGAACTCCATATCTCAGTCACATGTTACATCTGAAACCCACAGAGGATAGTTTAGCGTGAATGCCAAGCCTGACTCTCGCTGACTCTTTTGCTCTGTGGACTCTAGCTGTCGACATCTCCAAATAGGCAATATCCAAATATGTTAAGACCCAAGCTCAAAAAGAGAGTGAATGTGGAGGTTTCCAACCTGTGGCAACTAGTTTTTTTGCAGTTGTAAGTCCAGCCAACAATGCTCTTCTCTTATCCAGTGTCAAACCCAGCCTTGACAGATCATTCAGAATGAGTGTAGCAGGCGAACAGGGCAATCTAATCTCGTGAAACGTGAAAAAATCTGCCAGTCACTTTGGAGGAACAGAAAGTGCACATAGGATCATTAATCATCAAATGAAGCTTCCTAGGAGTTAAATATAGCCTGTGTATGTAATTATAATGTATTTGCTGATGATCAGGGTTTCTGGACGCTAAGCCCACACTGATCCACACTTTATGCCAGTAAAATGTTGGTTCCAAACCTGGAACATCTCTCCTCCACACCGTGTCCAAGGCCAGAGGTCTCTAAGCGTGCCGCAGTAAGAACCAGCAGAGCCTTAAGACAAAAGCCCTTGTGCTTCCAGCAGCATGAAACAGTTTACGAAGTGGATGTGGTGTGAGAGGGCCCTGTAAAGGGACACCATTGCTTTTTGAAGTCGATCTCAGCTGCAAATAAAAGAAAAAGGAGGTACGTGATATACCATTCTTAATACATATATTCTAAAAAGTAAGTAACCCCTCCTCCCCAGAAATATCAGAGTGTGCAGATGTTTGTTTTTTCCCAATCAGGAAATCGAATAGGACGATCGCCAATCAACATCACAAGACTTCACCCTAAAATATTATTTTTTTATGTTGCCATCAAATTGACCCTATGATAGTATAATTAGTTCAGTGAAGGATGAAAATACATATATCTTATTATATAAATAGATTAAAGATATAAGAGTTGATTTTTTTAAGTTGCAAATAAAATGGCTTTATTAATGGTTAGTAAATCATCTAATTCTAATAATTACTTATCAATTATAAGCCATTAATAAGAATATATTCTATTTTGCTAAGTTGTGAAATGTTGGTAATCCCTTAATAAATGAGGAAATTGTTAATAAATGGATTTTGTTCCAGATCCTCTGCTGCCGTTTTCCAGAAGGTAAGTTACCATCCTGTCTAACATCAGTTAAAGAGGTGGTATTTTGCTAATTTTCAGGTTCAAAATCCTATTTAGGGGTTGTACCAGAACAGGTTTACATGGTTTAATTTTCAAAAAACATATTCTTTGTCATACTGCACATTGCTGCAGCTCCTCTTTTCACCCTGTGTTGAAGGCTTCATTTTAGCTATGGAGTGATACATCTGGTCTCTAAATGATCTTTGTTGGGAGTTGAACATGTGCAGCTCATAGTTAAGGATTACTAGCCAATCAGAAGCAGAGAAAGGCGGGTCAGCGAAAATACTGTAAACAGCTTCGATTCAGCTGTAGGCTACATGTTGCCGACCAGCTTGGCAACATGGACTGGGGCAAGAGTTTCAGAGTGGTGAGTTATTAATCTGTAACAAAAGTATCTTTCATCCATAAAGTTTTAACTGAGCTCTGTCTCTACATCACAGGAACAACTTTATGTCCACTGACTGCATGGAGTGCTAGTGTTTGGAAGGGAGAGGAGAGGCGTGCTGCAGCTCACTGTTTTTCCACCGTGTTTTTGAGGGCATGTCGGAGTAGCCGGTCAGCGAGCATTATGACACGTATTTTCATTGTGACATTACAAGAAAGGGAAATAAAGGCTGGACTACAAACGAGCTGTTTTCAGGCAGTTCAGAGCAGAGTTTTCTGTGGGAGACGGACTTCGGGCTTTTTCACTTTTCAAACCTAGTACATGCACAAAAAAGATATATAACTCAATAAAGGAGAGGAAAAAAACCAAAAAGGATAATCTTTAATAATTGGTTAAGGGTGTGTATAAAAATAATTATGGGGTCAGAAAGGGGGAGAGTTATGCAAAGTGTCTTTTGGCTGAAGCGACAATGGTCTGACCACTTGAGCAGTTTATATTTGTTTGCCCTACCGTGTGAAGTTTGTTGTGAAGAAACATTTCTGCCACTTGATAGTCTGAATAAATGGTTAATTTATTGAAAAATAATTGATTGAGTAGCTTATAATGGAAATGATTGTAGTTGCTGCTTGAATTAATACTGAAATGAAGGTAACTTCAACCAGGAAGACTATCATGCTTCATTCATTCACAACTCTCACACACGCTCTCTCACTCCTCCTGCCTCTCTACCAGCTGACTATGAGCGTTCACTCTTTAGTTAAACCAGCCGGATCTCTTCAGTCAATCATGTGGTCACTGTCAAACTTTACATCTGTTCTCCTCTCTGCTGCTGTCAGCTGTCTTTTCAGTGCAAAATTTCTGCAGCCCTCCTCCACCCCATTCTCCTCCAGTTCATCAGATCCAGGACCAGGTGGAGTTTAATCGGAGTCCGCTCCTCATCACATCCAGAACGGCCTCACCACCCCCTTTAAATACCATGACATCAGGACGGGGTCTAATGGCCAAAGACTATTCACATGTCACATGTATGTTGTGCACATGTGAAGAAAGTTGGGAAAACTTCAATTGTAACCTTTGTCTAGTTCATAAGATATTGCACAGCACGGCCCCACCTCCGCTAAAGAGATTTGTTATGCAGAGAGCAGGCACTCATGTTACCAGAGGTATCACAAGAGGGGACTGTATCATTCCCACTCGAAGACATGCTTTTAGTCAGTCGGCGTTCTCTGTAACAGCATCTAAACAATGGAATCTATTGCCAGTACAGATAAGAGAAGCAAATACTTATTGTTCTTTTACTGGTCAGCTTAAGAAGTGGCTAACTGATAATCAGATATGTGCACATTAGACTACTGACTGCCTACTGAAATTTGTTACTTGCTTGTTGGTCTTATTGCATGTGTAATAAGTCATTTTATGTAATTTTAAATCTTTATTTTAGGTTGCCCTTTTAATAACTGGCCATGGACAACAGATGAAAATTAGCCTGTTGAGCTAACTCTGGCTCATTTACAATTATTTTACTGTTAATTAATCAGCACTGTCCCTATCAAATAAACAAATAAATGAAATGAAATGAAATTGAATTGTTCGTTCACTCATGATGAAGTCTCTCCTGATTAAAATATTATTACCAATTTACTAAAAATCCAATGTATTGGCTTTAAAAATATTTCAGTATCCAAGCCCTGCTGAACAGAGTCTGATCAGTTTCCAAATCATTGTGCAGCACTATCACAAGGAGAAAGTAAAAGATTTATTTGTGGCAAGATTTAAGTAGAAGAAATGCAACAACAACTAGTTCATGTAATGGTCCTTATGTTAAAAAGTGACAGCAGGCAATGGAGCAACACGACTCTGTTGCCATCACATTTACCATGACACTGCATCTTGATGTTTGTTTCAGATTTTTCCTACAGTGGATTGTTATCCAGTTAGAGGCCAAAAAAAAGCAATCTCAAAACTGTGTGTTTCCAAGACAAAAGCATTTTTTCTGTGTGGCCAACAGCTGTAATCAGCCGATGCCATCACCAGGAGCCGTCATCAAAAAGGAGCTGTGTGCATTAGGCCGTGCAGCAGGACACTGAAGCTCCCGTTTCTGGGGACACGGCCACTTGAGTACATTTCCTCCATTAATTCACTGTTTATTCTGCCAACTTATCTACACTGTAATACACTTTGTTCACTATTTCATTGTCTTGCATTATCTCAACAAATCAGTTTTACTCATACACCCAGGCAAACTTAATCCTGGCTATTGGCTTCTGTCCTCTCTCCCTGTGACTTTCACTCTGTCCTGGACTATCTCAGTTCATCACATGCCCTCATCCTATGCTCAGTGAAACAGGAATTCTAAAACATGGATATGTGTTTGAATGGCCCTCTCCCTAACCCTTCCCAGCTGCTTGTGACCTCTGCAAAGCTATGCAGCCCGACGATTGAATCTATTGCCAAACCCACACTCCGCTCTCTGGGCCTCTCTCCCACCTTTGCCCCAAACCCGTGACACCTTTGCATGCTGCTCGCCGTGTATGTAAGTGGGTTAGTGCCCGGCTAAGGCTACCTGCCTCTCACTTCCATCAGGCTGCAAGGGGTCAGCAGCAGCAGAGGTCTTAGGGAGTGTACTTTTTTGAATGACATCCATATTCTCACCAGCGTGGGAGAAGAAGGAGAAGGGGAGGGGACTCAGGGATCAGCGGGGTTAAAGGAGGGAGAGAAACAGCACTCCTTTAGATTTGAACCTCAACTTGATCTCTGACCTCCCTCTCCCTGGCTCAGATATCAAAACACAGAACCATCTGCCTCTCACTGCAGGGCTAGTGGGGAGTGTGGGGTTAATATCATACACTTAGGGAGCAGAATACAGACTGCAATTATCTTGTATTCTCAGACAGAATCCTATTATTTGATCCTGGAGTCGCGACAGATGGAAGGGGGGCAGTCACATTCTCTCTCTCTCTCTCTCTCTCTCTCTCTCTCTCTCTGCGGCCATTCCTGTGCAAAGCCAGTACAGAGGGCAGGGCGAGTGAGGATGAGGACATAATGGTGAGAGAGGGCAAGGAAGGGGCAGAGGGGGTGGTAGAGGCCGCGGGGTGAGGCGAGGCTGCAGGGCTGTGGCAGAAAAAAGGAGGTGGAGGAGGGAAACCTGAGCCAGGAGGGGCTGGCTTCCTCCTCCTCCTCCCTCCTTCATCTTTCCATCCAGCACAATGGGAAAACGGAGCGTTTGAAGGCGATAGATGAAGGCGTGTAGTCTCTATCAAGGTCTATGAATGGGCTTGCTTGTGCAGTCTGCGTTGTGGCCTTGTGTACTTTTCTGACACCAGTGAGCTGTTGCACAGTTGATACATTGAGATAATTCGCAGAAAAGCAGCAAATCTTCAAACCTATAGGCCCGATTTACATCCCGAATAAAGAGTACTAAATTTCATGTGCATTCTAAAATATTGCACATGTAATTGTACGGCCGGCGCGCTGTGAACAGTTGGTGATCGCCTCTGGCTGGATGAATTTTAGCATGGTCCATGCACGGCTCCAGCTGGGGGTCTCCGCAGCGCCACACAACTTTGCTCTTTGTCAAGAAATAGTACTAGCACTTAACTCCCCCTTAAAACCACATGTTGTCTGTTGATGTTCAGATTAAACAAACTTGACACACCTAGTAAATTTGACAGCTTTAGAGTTGTTGTAAGCATTTGTTTTTACTTTGGACCGAGCCGTTTCCCCCTCCTTCCTGCCCTACCGCCTGACTCCATCTCCGTACACACAGTCTAACATTAAGTGGTATCTATGTTCTCTTACTGTTTTTATATTTATATAATGCAAATTATATAAATCAGATCGATTTCAGTTTGTACATGTTAACGATGAGTCCTCCATGCGCGCCAAAGTTAGTCATGGAGTTCCACAAGGATCTGTCCTCGGACCAATCCTCTTCACTTTATATATGCTTCCTTTAGGCAATATTATCAGGAAATATTCCATAAGCTTTCATTGTTATGCAGATGATACTCAGCTATATCTATCGATCAAGCCAGATGAAACTCATCAGTTAGCTAAACTTCAAATGTTCAAATAACAATTGGACTAGTAACAATAGTTGTTGTAGCAGAGGGTGCCAAGCAGGAACACGGGGGCAGCAGGTGACCCGCAGCCACAGCTCCAGAGCCAGAAAACCTGCAGGAAGTGATAGGAGGAGAGAGGAGAGGGACGAGAAAGCACAAGACTACCAGAAAGGGGAGAAGTTGTGTTAGTAACATGCAATAATGGGATGAGGTTGCATACAGAGGGAGAGAAAGTAGAGGAGAGAGGAGCTCAGTGCATCATGGGAAATCCCCCGGCAGTCTAGGCCTAAAGCAGCATAACTAAGGGATGGTTCAGGACTCACCTGAGCCAGCCCTAACTATAAGCTTTATCAAAGAGGAAAGTCTTAAGCCTACTCTTAAATGTGGAGATGGTGTCTGCCTCCTGAACCCAAACTGGAACCTGGTTCCACAGGAGAGGAGCTTGATAGCTGAACGCTCTGGCTCCTCCTCAATTGAATTCAATTCAATTCAAATTGTGATGCAAATTTTATTGATTAAGCTTTTTTAATGAATCTATATATTTATTCATTTTAATTATATATAATACATATTTGATCAGTTTGTCTCCTGAAGTAAACTTAAAATATGATATTTCTGACGCCACAAGACATTTTGAAAGTCATACAAAAATTCTCAGATGAATGCCCAGATGTTTTTTTTTTTTCAAAATAAATAAATCATGAATATCAGACCCATGTTTCAAACACAGATCATGATATGCATACATTTGTGGGAGAAAACATTGAGGTTAAAAGATTCATCAAATGTATTCCCCAAATCCGGCACTTCCATGTACAACTACACATATGCATATGCATACACACACACACACACACACACACACACACTGGGCTGCAAGCAGGCATGTTTTCCGGGCAGACATCTGAAAGTGGATCCTCAGAGCTGAATTTCCATGTAGTATTGGACCCAGGAGAGCTGGTTTACAGGGCAAAGAACGAGCCTCGCTCATTTAATTACCGCCTATCTGTGGCATCAGTGTGGAGCTACCAGTTTAAATGGAAAGTGGGATGAAGCAGGCACTGGCATCGAGGGCAGAGAGCGAGCATGTCGAGCTGCTATAATAGTTTCATGCATAGATTTGAAACTTTCCTCTCTGGTAGCTGTTGTTTATCTCTCAGCCCTCCATGCAAATGCGAAATATGCAGTGATTAATGAAATAAGGCGAATCACGTGTGAGATTCACTCTGATGTCGTCTTATGATAACACATACTTTACTTAATACTAATACTTTGTTATGCACTAAGTATAATATAGGTTAGTTTTGAAAGCAATATGAATCAAACATAATTCAGATCAGTTATGAGATCTGTTTCTCCAAGACTTTGATGAAAAAGTCTGGGTCACCTGACTTTACGCTCACTTAATTTGAAATATAAATAGAGACTGTCATTTTCATAACCGTGGATGTAAGACTAGGAACCTTTGTACTCACAGATCAGTTTTTTACAGCAGCCGGGGAAGTCATAGGGATTCAGCATCTTTCTTGAGGACACATGAGCAGGAGGCCTCCTGACACAAGAACCAGTTGGACTCTCTGCATCCCCGTAAATGAACCTTCATAAAACATGTAATTTATTAATAATTATTTCCTTTCTAGTGACCTGATGTTGGTCCGCCAGAAATGTTCAGCACTTAAGTAAATGGTATGGGATGGATTAAGGAATTCATATTCATGGATCACAGAGATTGATTATTCATAAATTCAATGACCCCTTCCGCAATAATCCTAGTCCCATGATACCCTGTGTGAATAATGGTGCAACTTCCGTTATTTATTTTACTGAGAGTGACTGGATGCTATAGGTTGTGTTCCAACATCATTTACTTCCCCAAAATCTCTAAGAAACTTCCAGCTAACCCTGCCAGAAGTTCCGTGACAGAAATAACAAAACGTTATTAGTTATTAGTCACACAAGTTATCCTGCAGGCAGGAATATGGAACCACAGTCAGGTTAAAAAGTCCTTTTGCTCCATGGTATGGTACAACATCATTTACTTGTAAAGTGCTGTGGACACAGAAGCATTCTTGAAGGGTCTCCAGCAACACTGGAGTTTCAGGGTGAGATCCACCACATCAGATCTGGCTTGTAAAAAGGGGGCTCCAGGACACCAGGACACTGTAATACAGGCCACAGGTGTAGCTCACAGTTTTTATCCTCTTTCCTCTTCGCAGTATTACTTTCCCCTGGGTGCTCACAATAGCCCATGGGCCCTCAAGTCCTGAGCACTCTTGCATTCAGAGCCTATGGCAACATGGATGCACATTTAGTCATATTTTGACCCCCCAGAGCTTCAGCCGGGAGACGTGTGCAAGTGGAGAGTTCACTACATTACACACGCTTTTCTCTTCGCTTTTTTTAGTCTAACAAATAAACAAAATAAAGTCATGAGAAATTATTTATTAGATTATTTATTTAATTATTGTAAAACACAATGGGATTCAGTCAAACTGATTTGAAGTCATTAAAACTGTCTTGGTTAGTCTTCCCACTGTTTCAACAATCACCAACTCTGGTTTAGTGGAAACAACCCTTTAATTCGCCAAAACAATTGTAATTCCTACACTTTACACATTTATCTGTCTGGAACATACTGAGCATATGGATGGTTGGGATCCATTTTATTTGACTCAGATACCAGCGGAAGCCATTGCAAAAGACTGAATGCAAGCTGACCACAGATGCTGTTCTCCATCAGAGGAAACTACAAACCTTCTAAGGTATGTTGGGAATTTATCCAACACTTTCATATTGTTAATAATGAGCACCTCTAAGGGTGGTTAGAAGGACTAGTTTTGTATAATTGTCAAGAAGTGAGTCTGGTTTGAAAACCACACCTGTGACACAAAAGGTTCTCAATTTCAATGTAATTGGTCAAAGCACTTAACATTGTTCCTAATTCAGCAACAGTCCCATGAGGTACAAGAATGAATTCTGACTGCTAGATCCATTATTAATCCTATTTACAATTATATTTTTAAAAAGAAAACTAAACCCACACAAGAGAGGCTCAATCTGAGGACAAAAGGAAGGGTTAGATCTGTTCTCCAGCTGACCACAACTCTGATGTTGCTGAACCCAGAGAGTTTCACCACAACATTGTTCTGTGGCCCCGGTGTAGGACATTGCCTGGGGCTCCCCACCGGCCCTCAGTGTTCACTGAAAGAGCACGACTTCCCCATGGATTACTGACAAGCTCCTCAGAAGCCGTCCTCTTCCCATGTACTGCAGCCCAGCCCTGGTCAAAGAGAGCACTGCCTGGGGCCAGTCTACCCGCCGGACCCTGTCGCCACTTCCAGACATCCAGGGGAACAAAACAGGCTCCCCCAGGACTGAGCGCCCCTCCCCACATACTTTCTGAAAGAAAGTGGTGTTAGGTAGCTATATGAAAGGCTTGTGTGATGTATAGAACTGTGAAGTGTGCGAAGAACATGAAGAACATGATGAAAGATTAATTGGAAATTCTACTTTTCAACCATGCTTGGCTTCACCGTTTCTCTCTTGTGGCCATTCTGACTATAGGTCATGCTAACTTTGCATCTGCCTCTTCTGGTGCAGAGATTTTATACAGTCAGAATTAACACAAAACATGTTCATATGCACTATAGAATGCCAAACAATGTTATATGTTGTAACCAGCAGAGGCAAAGAGAACACACAGCACGATGCAAGTTCCACATAGAGATGTAAAATAATAGTAATGGTAATGGTTTTTTAACATGTACACATCATCATGCACCGTCAGTGCCAACACAAATCCTGCATGCTGTATGAATGCATATATTCATCCACTCCATGTATACCCATTCGATATTTATTACTTTGCACATTTTTATTGATATATTTATATATACAACTCACCGAAACTCTTTGGAATTTCCTGGATTTCTGCATAAATTGGTCACAAAATGTGATCTGATCTTCATCTAAGTCACAATAATAGACAAACACAGTCTGCTTAAACTAATACCACTCAAACAATTATATGTCTTTATGTTTTTATTGGACACACTGTGTAAACATTCACTGTGCAGGGTGGAAAAAGTGTATGAACCCCTAGGCTAATGGCTTCTCCAGAAGCCAATTGGAGCCAGGAGTCAGCCAACCTGGAGTCCCAATCAATGGTTTGATTGATTGGTTCAAAAATTTGAGGTCAGCTGGGGTCAATTTTGAACAAAACTATAACAAATGTGCATATTCTTACCATGATTAAATCTTGTTAGATTCATTTCCATGCAAATGTTTGATCAAAATAACAATTTCATTTCATTTAAAAATGAGGAGTTATGGCCTTTTGGTGGAAGCTCGTGCAACCCCTTGCCGCCACGTCTGCTCGTGCTGCTGTGTCCAATATATGTCGTTATGATGGAGTCGTGTGTCCAAAATTTCCACGTCAAAGCAGCCACATATGAGAATAAACAAAAATGTTGGTAAATACAGTTATGTTACTTTTGTAAAAATATCATAACCATATGTCTTGTCTGATTTGATTGAAGCACTGTTTTCCCATAGTATGATATTCTTCAAGCAGTCAGATGGTGCAGTCAAAGAGCTCCCCTGATTAGCCTCCAATAGATGTTCCATGGCCTGAGGTGCAAATTACTTAATAACTATGTCCACATAGGTTTATTTCCTCTTAATGGCACTCCCAGCATGGCATCCATTAGTGGCTGTGACCCAAATGAAGAACCATCACTCACACAGCCAAATCAGAGCACAGGCATGCCTCTGCTGATTTTATGATCCTGCCAAATACGTCGACACACAGCAACTCCTGATCGGCGTGCAGAGAACAGGTCCGTGCTTTGGCCTGGGTGTCGTGATGTTTTGTCGAGGTGTGAGGTGGATAATGGGGTGAGACTAAAGTTTAAGCCTCATTCCGAGGCAGCCACTTCAGTGGTAGTTGGCATCAGGGTGTGAGGGTTTGGCCACACAGCATGGGACTGAACCAGCGGTATTGCAATTAATAATATTGCAGCCATGTTCATACAATGTCTGACAAGAACAGTGGAATCAATCACCTCTATGGTTGCAACACAGGCGAAAGTCACACAAGAAAGTGGCACAGCTGAGGTCATTCACACATCCTTGAGAAACAGGTGGGTCGTGCTATCTAGCCAGGAAACGGCAAAAGCTAGAGGTAGCATCACTAGCACGCAGTGGCTAACAGGATAATAAGTCAATACAGTTGTCTTTTTACCATTGACTCCCATGACTGATCATGAATTACGTTTTCTGTTAAAATATTGTGGAACTGTTGTTAAGTAATGTACGCAAAAATGTTGATTATGTTTTCTGCCAAAATCTTGCATTTATACTATCCACTTTTAGTGATAACAGCATTGTTACTTTTTTATGGTTCATATATAAACAGCATCTTTCCCTAACCTTAATCAAAGTGCTTTTGTTGCCTTACCCTAACCACAGACTGGAGTCTGGACATGAACCCTGGATTCCATCCACCTCAACTACCTTCCTCAGCCTGTAGCACGGCACACAAATGTAGAGGTTCATTCGCTCAAAGACACGTTGTCGCTGAACAATACCCAGGCAGCGACTACGTTTGTCACCACAACTTTTTAAGAAAACTAATTAGTAATGTACAAAGAACCCATTGGATCGGATTATGGCCATTCCATTTAAATTAAATCATTGCCCTGGAATGTTGTTGTTTTAAATGCTGGGATTAGCATCATTTTCAGTGATGACTCCTACACACTGCTCCTTGATTCACATTGCTTTATTTCTTCACTTAGGCTTCAGTCTTCCAGCCTTCCGAGTGATTAGAATCATCCCAAAGGTGAGAAAATGAATTGACAAGTGAGAACTTGCAGCTTTTAGCCAAGATGGTTCATTTTGATGACCTGCAGAAACCTGACATATGTTACTTTGGTTTATTTGGTGGACTGATAATAGACATAAAACAAATAAATTGTGCTCGTGATTTTGAAATTACCCCCAGTAAATGATTCTAATCCTTTTGACATATTGAGGTGATAAAAGGACCAAACTCTAAACCAAAGGTCATGCAATACAAGTCACTTCAAGACAGTTCAAGTTTTATTTATATAGCCCAAAATTAATCCAAATCAGAAATTTATGGTTTTAGAATTTGTACAGCATGCAACGCTCTATTGTTTCAGCCTTATTTAACGTAAACATAAAAGAGACTTCCCTCTTCATCAGACTGTGGTAAGATTATAGTGGTTGTGTTGTATTTAAATACAACAATTATCACAAAAGACCTCAAACTTAAACATGAAAAAACCTTCAAATCTACCCCGTTATTCAAATGTGTCAATGTAGATAAATCACAGGAATGGTCAGAAGTCAGCGTCCTCATTCAAGCTTTAGGAAGGACGCACTGGAATCTGTCCAGCCCCTTAGTATTTAATACTACTACTACTTTGGGTCCTAGTTGCCTTCATCTTTGGAAGTCAAGAGATAAACAGGGTTTTGAATTTAGTGTCTGAGACTGGTATTAACGTGATCTGTGCCTGGACATCTCATGTGGGAAAACATGTTAATGCAGGTGTAATTTCACACTGAACATATTGCAGATTCTGCGAGACCAGTCATTGATCTCAGCTCACAGTAAGCTCACGCAGGTAGAATGTGTCCGACTTGACGGACAAACGCCATATCTAGCATGCCAGATATCATGCCAGACGACGCTGAAAGTCATGTAGTCTGCACAAGACTATCAAGTCTGCGAAAGTCACCCGCAGTCATCTCGAACGCGCCTATTGTAACTCTGCCAAGTGCATCTTGGTCTTTCTTTTTGTTTGCGTGCGTAGAGTCCTGGCTATTTGCGTGGTGGACAGTGCTGTAACTCCATCAGGTTAGGTAATAGGTAAATATACAGATATCTTGCTAAAATACAACTTTAAGTTAATGTCCTGGAATTGTTCCGCAAGCCGGCGGCCACTGGGTTCTCGCTTGCATCGCGAGGTAATGTTAACTGATAAAGTAATGAAGAAAGTCTCGGCAGTGCTGTAGTTCTTTGTTAATGTGAAAGTGGTACTGATTTGAAATGTTTTTAACTATTTCAAAGTAGACTGTGTGGAAGTGTATTTATTTGGTTTTATTTAATGTTTTTGGTCATTAGCCGATGCCCTCTGACATATCTTGTTTTCATTGTTTTTAAATCATGTTTTGTGAAATACTGCTGGAATATGCTGCTTTTAGAAAGGGTTCTACCTCATGCCCTAAAAGACCTGGAAATATTGTCAACATTAAAGATCAAGAACCCCAGAATGAATTATCCTGTGTGGCATCTCATTCCACGGGCTACAGTAGTATACATATAACAGTGTGTGTGTGTGTGTGTGTGTGTGTGTGGCGGGGATTAAGCGCTGATGAACACATCTTTTGATGACCATCGAGCCCAGTCAACACCACAGCCAGCGACAAATCAAATTAAAGCTCCCATTTGGCCTGCGGCCGGCCTGCTTAGGCACCCCTGTCCTCTTGGAAGAGTTGTTGACACTCATCGTGTTCTTCCCCAGTGAACACATACAGCCCTGAAAGACACGCACATGTATTTACAACAGGGAGAATCAACAACTGTGAGACTTGAAAGAACCTGTTCTTTTCCTTAAGTTCCCATTTCTCTGCTGCTTCTCCCTCCGAAAAAAAAAAGAAATGAAATGTGTGTGTACATTTTATCATGTCTGCTATCGTCTTTTGAAAATTGCAGGTAGCGGAGTGTTTAACATTCTCTTGTCAAGCGTCCTCCTGCTGGGACAATAAATGCCTGTCCAGTTTTGCTCACAGCGGCGGCTGCAGATTACAAACAGCAGGAGCACGCCGGAGTCTGAACACAATACCGATAAGGACGCCTGTCTTAGTGCCGCCGCTTTGGCTGGCTTCTCTTCACGCCAGGAACCTGCTGCTTTCTAATATTTACACACAACTAGAATGGCAAATGTACCGTAACTTCAGCCACACACTCCCCCCACACCTGGACTCGGTGTGCATATGTTTCTCTGTTTTTGTCTTTTGGGCGACGGGGTCTGTTTTTGACAAAAAGGGGAGGGGGGGTGCTAAATTATTGCACAAACACAGTGAAATTTCCCTTGCATCTTTTCATTCAGGAGTTTTAGGAGCAGGTAGGTGTGGATGATTGCAAACTGTTGGAGGGGTTTTTTATTGTACTTTTTTTGGGTGGAAGGTGTGTGAGAGAGTTTCTGTTTGACTTCTTTTTAGGTGAGGGTGAAATGCACATTTACTGTCTATGCTGTGACAATTGAAGAGCCAAGGAACTGCAGAGGGAAGACGCGGGAGGCCACTGACACACTGACATTATTCACAACCGCAAGACAAAGAAGCCCATATGATTTAGATTAAAAGACAATGAAAAGAAAAATGACTTCTTTTTACCTTTTCATAGCTAATTCTCAGTCATAACAGTTTTGTTTTCAAACAATCTGTCGTTTTATTCCTCCCTTCAACTGAAATCATAAACTTTAAAGCTGCGTTGGTTGATTTTTATGGCAACTTGGGAGCAGCACAACAAGCTGAAAACACATCTGATATTGTCAACCTATAACAGCTGGCTATTTGGACATCCAGCAGACACAGAGCAGCATTAGCTTTCATCTGGAGTCCTTTTTGTGTCCAACATTCACTCTCCCTTTAGCTCTGCTTTGCACCAAACACTCCTGAGGCTGTTTAGCTGGGATTGACATCAACTTTCACTGTAACAACTGTATATTACAACATATATTCCGTGTATTGTTTATGACCATGTGGGGGCAGTGCAACAAGCTGAAAACATCATGTGACATTTCCTTTTCAGCTAAATGCTCCACTATGTTTTATGGATGAAACGGTTATCGGTTTGATGGTAAACCACAGTAAAATTCCCGACAGTCTTTTTTACAGCTTCAGATTTAAATTAAAACCATGTTTGATTACTGCGCTTTGAAAACTCACAGCAAATACTGTCCAGTGTCAACCAAAGTTAGCAGCTGCATCTCCCAGACTCAGGCGCAGCATGCAAAGTGGCTTCGTTTTGGGTCAATGAAAACATTGCGGAAGGCAGTGACAGTGGAGATTTTTCAGCCTAGTCCTCAGAGGATTAAGGCTGAAGTGTGGTCGGATTTTGGTTTTTGTAAGAGTGCTGAGGGAAAGAAGATTAGTAGAATGGTGTGAAAGGAGGCAACACACAAATCTTATGAGTCATCTTTGTGACCACCACTCACTCCTTTTTAGCTAAATCAAGGTAAGTTAACTTATAGGTCAATGCATGATGTGGGAAAATGTCTAACAAAACATGTCCCTACCATTCTCCAGCGACTACTGAACTGCCCCTAGCAATAATTTATATAATATTAGGGCCGCCGTTAATAATAAGTAATCTGAGATTTAGAGAACAAATTCATAATATGAGAAAAAAAGTTGGACCATTTATATTTTAATAATATAAGTCTTAATAGAACAGGTTGTAGTCATACAGTATCTCACAAAAGTGAGTACCCCCCTCACATTTTTGTAAATATTTGATTCTATCTTTTCATGTGACAACACTGAAGAAATGACACTTTGCTACAGTGTAAAGTAGTGAGTGTGCAGCTTGTATTACAGTGTAAATTTGCTGTTCCCTCAAAATAACACATCACACAGCCATTAATGTCTAAACTGCTGGAAACAAAAGTGAGTACACCCCTAAGTGAAAATGTCCAAATTGGGCCCCAAGTGTCAATATTTTGTGTGGCCACTGTTATTTTCCAGCACTGCCTGAACCCTTTTGGGCATTCTGTATTTCTACTTTCTACTACTGTCACCTTTTCAAAATCTCCAGAAATAATTGTATTTCAAGCATGTGATGATTCTTTAATTTGTAATTAAACTCACCTGCACCAATTCACAGGTGCTGGCAATATGGAAATCACACTTAACCAGTTCAAATGGAGAAAGGTTGACTCAGCCTTTGTGTTGTGTGTCTGTGTGCACCACACTGAGCACGGACAACAGAAAGAACAGAAAAGAGTTGTCTGAGGATTTGAGAACCAAAAAAAAAAAGCAGGGACAATCTCAAGACAACAAGTCCATCTCCAGAGATCTTAATGTCCTGTGTCCACTGTGCGCAACATTGTGAAGAAGTTTACAGTCCATGGCACCGGAGCCAATCTGCCTGGACGTGGACGAAAGAGAACAATTATTGAAATATTGCAACAAAGTATAGTTAGAATAGTGGATAAAGAATGTCGATCAACTTCCAAGCAAACTCAGTCTGACCTGCAGACGCAGGGTACAACAGTGTCAGCTCGCACTATCAGTCGCCATCTGAATAAAAAGGCACGCTGTGGTGGGAGACCCAGGAGGACCCCGCTGCTGACACCGAAACAAATCTAACCTAAGGAAGCCAAAATGTCCAGTGGACAGATGAGACTAAAATGGAGCTTTCTGGTGAAGCTCATCATTCTTCTGTTTTGTTTGAAAGTAAACATGCAGGGGTGCCCATATTTTTGGCTCATCCAGTACAGTCCCAAACAGGTTCTGTGTCTGTCAGTCTCAAGGGGACACTACCACATCAGCAGGGAAATAACGCAGGCTAATGCACAGCAGAGTAGGCCTATAGGGCAGGTACAATTAAAAAAATAATAAAAATTAAGTTAAATTACGAATTTATTCTCGATATATTACTCTTTCTGAAAATATTACTACATTATTGTCGAATTGTCAGAGAACAAAGTTATGTGGGATATATTTTGAATGAGCAGAAAGCTTTGAACATGAGCAGAAAACAGAGGAGCTATTAAAGTCCAGGGGGTTTAATTAATCCAATTATCATTGAGGTGAACAGGTTGCACATGCACATTTAAAGAGATTACTTCCCCACACACAATACACAACAGAGGAAGACTAAATCACACCTACATGTGTGCTGACTCAGCATAAAATGAGAAAAGTTGACCAACAGGAGAAACATCTGGAAGCAACACAGAATGCTTGAGAGCTGCGCTGCAGCAGTGTTGGGAGTAAAGCGTTACAAAAGTAACGCAATTACACTACAGTAATGTATTGCTTGTTGCTGTAACGCATTACTAAATAAAATTCGGTAATATTTTACCTGTTACAACGCACTTTGACACAAAATTAAGTGGTGTTTTTATTTTTTATTTAATAATTCACCATACACATTCTGTGAGGAAAAGAGTAACGTTATTTCCTGTTGCAGGAATCCAATGGTTGAGATTGTAGGCAGGGTGCAAACTACAGGGGAGCTCGGCTCCTCTTACCAAGACGGCAGCTTCCCTGATGGATCGTGTGTAAATAGATTTCTATAGGCTGTGTGTTTTCTTTAACAATTTACTTTCATGATCAGAGAGGCTGCTGTCAGTTCATCCTGACCGATCCTGTCTGAGATGCAAATAATCAATGACACTATGCTGCTGCACCTTGTGTAAATGCGTCTTTCTTAACGGGGAGACGATTCATCTTATTTCACCCCACCCACCAGCAATTAATCAGAAGGTTCATTTTTATGACAAAGACCAACCCGATCTGCGGATATAACTCTGCACCTCACTAGAACCCACCTACGCAGACACATCTTACTGTAATGTGCCCATTAAACAGCAGTGAAAGTAACGCAAAAGTAGTGTAAAGCATTACAATTCCCGAGACAGTAATATTGTAATATAGCTAATAACTCTCAAATGACCATAACTAGTAATCTATAATGTATTACATTTTGGAAGTAACTTGCCCAACACTGGCAGGCAGGTAGGCCAAACAATCATTTCATCTGGTCCCTATTTATTATTTCATTTTGT
This sequence comes from Micropterus salmoides, assembly GCF_014851395.1. Taxonomy (NCBI): domain Eukaryota; kingdom Metazoa; phylum Chordata; class Actinopteri; order Centrarchiformes; family Centrarchidae; genus Micropterus; species Micropterus salmoides. Next base: position 30,168,380 of record NW_024041039.1, read on the forward strand.
GTCACAGCATTTGATTTATTAAGTGCTGTCCGGGTGTAAACAGAATTTCAACAAATTTAAAGACAACGCTTCTGAAATAAATTGCCTACCCAAACTTTAACATCCAGCAGTCAGGTGAAAAGCTGCAGAGCTGTTTTTCTGTCAATCGTTGGGCTCGCTGCATCTACTGTCACTGTCTTCTTAAGACTCCTTTGTGTTTATGTAAGTTGTGCATGGGGTCACTGCATATACTTTCTAACATCTTTAATGTTAATGCACATTTTCATATGTTGACATGTTGGCTGTTGAATGTTTATGCAAACAAGAAGTGCACAGTGCTGCTAATTTTATTTGTGTTTTTCAATAAAACTCTGAAATAGTTTCAGTGTGTATTTTCAGCACATTTTATTGTGAAATGAAATTTTAATACGGTTTCATTTCTCATCAGTTTAGCAGCTAGTATCTAACTCTGTCTGCTGATTGGTGCTGAGCAGCTAGTGTACAGAGGGCTACTCAGAGCTTTGGTGTGTTAAACAGCTTCCTGCAGCTGCTGGAGTGGGAAGTAGGAAGTAGGAACTGGAATGTATCCTGGTGGACACAGATTCTCGGCACACCTGCAGATACTCTGCATAGACACAATACCAGTTTGACGGCTGCCGAGTTGCAAGGTAGAACACACCCCGTCAGAACACGCATGGCAACAAGTTAAACCTTCACACTGCCGCATTGTGACATCTCCTTCACACAGCCACATTTTCTTTGACAGTTCCTAACAGTTCAAAACCCAAAGTCTTACACCGTTTCCAGAAGTTAACTTCCAGGTTTTGTGATTTTTCAGTTTGATTTAAAAACTGTTTTGTCCACAAATCACTCTAGGGATGAGCATGGTGCTGTCTAGAATATTGGTTGACAAGCAGTCAAACAATTAGAATAGACTGCTTAAAGCCAGGTTAAGACTGAGGAAAACCCTCTCACCCTCTCTGCTTTGATGTGCTTAAAGTAAGCACATTCAGTTGAAGACATTGTATTCTACCAGATGTGGTTATTAACGAGTAAGTCTCAAGACTTGACTATGAAGTCCTGACGTAGGACAAATTTCTTCTTTGTGTTTCAAATCCTAAACAAGTTACTTATTTGCATGCCAGTTTCCCCACTGCTTCTGCAATGTGACTGGTTGCTGCTCGACTGATTCACAATAGAGCCAGTCAGTCTAAAGTCATCAGATTTGTCATTACAGACCGAGTCCATGCATGTGACTGGAGTCTACAGCTATGTCCTGTAGTCTCGGTTCTCATGTTGTTTAATATGCAAAATGTATTTAGACATTCACAGCCATTATACAGAGAATTAAAATATGGCAGCGCACTGATGCAACTTTGCAGTCTGTCATTCATCCATGAATCCAAAACTTTGCTAAAACTGAAAGCCTGGAATGGGAAATATTCCAAGTCTACTTTTCCTTACGCCTGAACTTCTGGACCCGGCACGAAACCTGCTTCAGCCGTACCTTACATTTGAGTTTGAACACACTGGATCCCCTCCCGGCCCACCCCACCAAAACACTGACAATTGTCACAAACACAGGAAACCGGCCGGGGAAACTGTTAAGAGTTATTGGCGCGTGGGCCAGGGGAGGGCTGGCATCTGTATCGTGAGTGGTGGTTAGGCCACCGCTGCGAGGCTTTCACGCTACGCCAGCTCGCCTATCGGAGGCCGACCACAGCAAACACTTGGGCAACAACTGCCTGCCTGCCAGGCCGGCCAGTGGATAACACGTCCATGCCAAATGAAAAGGGCCGGCCGCGGTGAAATTGTACACCTCTCTCTGCAAGCAGAAAAGATGCTAGTGTTGTGGTTAAGTGCTGTCCCTTTTCACCCTCCATCTCTCCAGCCAAGCCCCCCCTACCCACCTCCATCCATTTGCTATCATTATGTACTAGTGCCCCCTACTGCGGGACCGCGGCTGTGGCGCCCCCAAGGTCAGTGTCTGGGAGGGGTGGTGGGAGGTGGAGAAGAAAGCCAGGCAGGGGGGCTCTTTACTCCTGCAGAGGCTGGAACAATCGATGGCAAGCCACCACCCGCCACAGGGGCCCCCGGAGGCCCTCACAACACTGATATTAGAGGAGATGTCTTCCACCATGGGAAGGGAGAGGAGGGAAGCCTGTTGGGAGTTAATGAGAGAGGTGGAGGGTCCCATCGGGGACTGTCCATAAGCTAGAGAGTGGATGGAGGGGAAATGGACAGCTTGTCAGCAGCTTCTCGTGTGCGAAATGTTCTCCTGTCTGGCTCTGATAGAAATATAACTGATGATTTGACCTAAATTTCACAACAACTTGAAAAAAAATTATCATGACACTCAACACCCGCCAAGCAAAACGCAATGCCGTTCAACAGCACCACAAACAATTTCCTTCAAAGTTGAATCAACTCCATCAGTTTCAACAAAAACTCATTAGAAGCTTAATGAAGGTTTGGACATTTCTCTACTTAGACCATCAGCATATGGTGACTTCACTGGAGTAGCCTAAGACATGGCTACATCCTCCAGGAACATCCCAACTACATGCCTAACCATAACCTGAGTGTAACACGAACCCTAAAACCATTCTTAATGCTCAGAAAGCAACCTTTGTCAATTAGTGCCCACCGGGATATCATGAAACACACCGGACACCTCTCAAACTCACTTCAAGAAGTGGGTGCCACTCCTTACTGTGGAAATGGGTGTCTTTACTTTTTAATCCACCAGCCTTTATGGCTTCCTCTCACACTTGTGTTTCTTAAAATGATTGGTTATAGTCACCCGGGTTGAGCCCAGATACCTGTGTCACGGTGATACTGAATAAAAGTGTGAAAAAGTAAAACTCGATAAACTCGAGTTTTCTTTCCATCGGCCCTTGACCCTGAAACCTTTAATTACAAACACAAGACGGACAATTTAATTTCCTCTTTATTACAAATGATTTGGCTTCAACCACACCAAATACAAACAAACATCTATCGGTGCATAACAGACAGAAAACCCTACTATATAAAACTTAAAAAAGTAGACTTTTTAAGAAGCAGAGAGGACAAAGTAGGAGGGGGGGGGTAGACAGAGGAGGATGTCTAAGAGTTGGTTGTCTTGGTTCTGCCTCGGGTTCTCTGGGCGAGTCCGGGTGACGTCTGGGTGCCCATCTCCACCAGTCTGGATTTGGGGTCACCCTGTTTTCCAGTGCTGGGTGCCTTCCTTGGTATTGGAGTCTTTTTGGTATTTTTCTTCACTCCATTCACTTCTGCAGAGGAAAATCCATCATGTTTAAGCAGGCCAGTAAAGCCTCCCCCTATAAAAGACACTATCACCGCAATATTAAATTATCTGACACTGTTTTCTATTATTCATGTCTTTAACTTCTATCAGTCTTAACTTCTACAACTTGGCATACACTGCCTGCAGCCACTACTGTAAAATACACATATGCATTTTTGTTCTCAAGCTTTCTTCAGCAACCAGAACCACTGTGTGAGGGTTTTTTTGTTTGCGCCACAACACACACTATAAAGCTTATGTTTTTTTTATAAATGTGTTCTGCATACCCATTTCTGCCAGACACAGACAGACCACTGCCACCTCTCCCCAAATACTAATGCATGCCTGGGCATTATGGTGTCCAGGCAAGTGTCCACCAATCTTTCATTTTTGTCTTTAATTGACAGTAGACAGTTTAGAGGCTGACATGAAATGTGAGGAGAGATACAGGGTTGAAATGGATCAAAGGTTCCTGGTCAGATTAGAACCTGGGGCATTGCTATTTACGTGGCATGTGTCTTAACGCATAGGCCACCGTGACGCCCCATTGTTCTAAATGTTTTTATAAAAACCTTTTAAGGTTGTCCCAGTCAAGGCAGATGTAATCTAAGTACCTATAACTTAGATTTAGTATCACAGAGGCTGCAACAAAGTGGGCAGAGAAGAGAACATGTGACAGATTTGTAAAAACTCCTGCAGTTGCTGTAAATAATAAAATATTGCCAATGGACAAAATAACCTGTATCTGTTCAGAGACAAATTATACCAACCTTTTTTCTTTGTGACTCTCTTTTTCTTGATGAGACTTCCTTCAGTCTCACTCTCTCCGGCTTCATCTGCTGCTTTCTTTCTCTTTGTGGTCTTCTGGAGAAATTAAAGAGAATGGAGATCAGCTGGAAGGTGGGTGAACACGGACATGTGTAGAAGTTACTGTACATTTGTTACCCAGCTGAGAGTTGTTGCTGCACCACTTGTTCGGACTACATAGAAACCTTCTCTAACTTCTAAGACATTGCAACAACAATCTGACATTTTGTTTTCAATTTCTATTACTGTAGCTGAGCAGGAAATGTCTTGATGGACATGAAAGAGTCTGACAGCCAAATGCAAAGTACAACACAGCTTTGTTCAAATGTCTTTAAATGAAGACATTTTTGTTTTTAACTAAAACCAGCCAGTATTTGTTTGTGGAAGCTCTTAAGGCCTGCAGCGTTGTCTGATGGCGGGAGGGATGAAGAGACGAACGCGGAGGCGAGGCCTTGACTTGGCAGTGAGGCGACCTGACATTTCTGAGCTTCCAGCCTTCTGTGTGTGTAATGTGAGCAAATGCAATTAACGCTCTGCCATCTCACCACCACCAAGACCTCACTGACACGAGTCCATCAAAATGTTCTGTTACATGCTCTGCTGTTCTGACCGCAAACAGGACACAAACTCATGAGGGGTTCTGCCCGTTGATGAATTGCTGATTAAACACATTTGGAGGACTTGAAATGCCATTTTTATTCTCAATTCTTATCATTTTGGCGCCGATGGAAACCTCTTTGGGGAGCGCCCATAATTCCTCTATGCAAGAAAAACTCTCCGTTAGTCATATTAAACGAGTACCACACAAATGACCTATTTTGGATTAAAAACAGCAATTTTCTGACAAAAGGTGACAAGTCTGGAGGGCTGCACAGAGCGCCAAACAAACTCTCTGACTCTCAGTACCTCCAGTGTACAGAAAGTCTATATGCATACCAAATTAGCATTTAGCAGAGAAACACAGGGAGAGATGTTATCTAGTATTATTCATGTGGATGTGGACATGCTGGATATTTACAAGCACAGACCGGCTAAAGCAACAGTGAACGCACCAGTGCAGATATCATTAGGTACCACGTTGGTTTTGATAGGTTACGTCTCTAACAAGTCTCCCCCACATGCGGCACACCTGCTGCTGTGAAAACAGCAGAGCAGACACATGCAGGGAGAGAGAAACAGGAAGGGGCGGGGCAAGCAGGTGTGTTTGCAGTAAGAGACCAGAGGTGGAGGTGTGGGGAAAAGACAACTGAAGGTAAAAGCAAGGTGAGCAGCTTCAAGTAGTGAGTGAATACTAAATTGAGGTTGAGAATTAAGAATAAAAATGTGAAATAAGAAATAGACATATTCCCCGCTGTGGTCCCCCCCCGTCCACACCAGTTACACTGTAATCTGGTGGGAAACACAGACTTCTGCTCGTAAAGCACATTTAAACAGTGGGATCAACAAAGATGGAGGTTTCTTAGAATCACTGCTAATACAGAGAAGAGTTTTCCATAAATTACGACTTTATTATCTCTGTCCTCTCTACAGAAATCAAAGCGTCTGCTGAGGAAAGAGAAAGAAAAAGTGGCCTCTGAGAGAGTCATGCACTTAATGAAGGCAATCAACTCCTCCGTCCTTCCTCCTCCTCCCCGGGCCTCTATAATGAAGCTCCACTCTCAGCCTGAACTATCACTCACCCCCCTTCCCCCTTCCCATTTTTGCCTCCATTTTGACAATTGCTACCTCATGATCACCAAGCGGCGCCTGCTGAGGTGAACAGATTGGCGGGATAATTACATACAATAACCAGCACCGGGGCCCAGTAACCCTTCGGCTGACTATGCCATGTCCCCGGTGGCATCTTCCATATGCACAGAGAGAGAGAGAGAGACAGAGACAGAGAGAGAGAGAGGCAAATATAAGCCTGTACTGTAAATAAAATACTGAAACTGAATATAGACTAATTAGTGTACTGTAACTTCTCACTGAACAAACAGTAAGAATGGAAACAGTGAACGTCACTAAGCTATGGAGGGCTCTCTTTCTTCCCCGCCCACAATAGTAGGCTAAATAAACAGACCGATTTTACAGTGTTCTTTATTGTTGTTATTGTTATTTATTGTTGGATGCGCTTGTTGCCGGAATGCACAGCACTGCTTTAACCAGCAAGGCGAGTAAGTTGTTCATAACTTGCTCGGAACGCTGCAATTTGACTAGGAGCCGGGGTGCCAGTCAGAGTGCAAGTCTGACAAAGATAATATTTTAGTTATGTTATCAGTCAACCCTACAAAAGCACCCATGGCTTTCAGTACACGGCTCCTTAACAACCAGCTATTTCAAAAGACACCAGCAGAAAACACCAGTGTGTTAAACAGTCAGTCCTGAGTTCAGCTGACTCTATTCGATATGTCAGATGTCTAGTTTGATTTGGGAGAAGATAAAAACATTCTCTAACATTAAAGCTTACCAAGGTTTTTACAACGGGGCTAAGAACATTACTGCACTTTAGACCCTTTCACAGTACTTGCAGTGAAGGTGGTATGAGCTGAAAGTCACAATAAAGCTCTGTAAAGTTGAGGGGAGTCTCTGGAGGTTCCTTTTACCATTGTCTGTACTTTCACTTCGTCAGTAGTGGTGTCTTTTTACTTATGTAATGTTCTGAATGTAGGACTTTACCTTCTACACAGTGGTATGACTACTTTTATAGAAACAAACAATCTGAGTACTTGTGAAGAAGCAGAGCATTCCTATCGAGGATATTATTACTGGAATCACTCAAGTTGTTGTTTTTCAGTGTGTGTGCTGACCTTAGCAGGAGTTGATACTGCTCCACTCACAGGAGTGAACTCCAGTTTGCCGTCATCTTTAGCCTGGATGGCCTTCAGTCCAGCCTGCAGGATGGAGCGTAACTTGTCGTACGGTGGTTTGTCTTGGTATCCCAGAGATTTAACTTCCTCCATGAACCTCTGGATCTCATCTGCAACACAACAACGCGTTTCATCATTAACCAAAAGCCTGCTGCGAACCTACTAGCCTCTATGCCGGTATCAGCAGTACCAGAAAATGTATGAAGCTCAGGTATGTCCGTTATATCTTCTTATATGCTACAGCCCTGGACGCGCCTCCCCAGGGGGGCCCCAAACTGTTTCAGGGGAAGCTCAGTGAATGGAAGTGAAAAAACATTACATTAGTTAATAAAAGGGAGGCTGGTCTGGACTGTATTACAATGTAGAATAGCCTAAATGTGTGTGACAGTTCAGAGTTATTTTAGTGCTAGCCTCACTTTCTCACTCAGAAACTAATAAATACCTTAGACAGACCTTTTTTTATTTAAATCTAGCTGTCTCTGGCAAGGTCTCCAACATTGCCTACCCCAGCTTTAAGCAAGTTAACTCAGGAGGCGGCCGCCTCAGACTTTGAAAACCCCTGTGCTACAGTATATCAAATGTTGTGCTGTATTTTCCCCATACCTTTATATTAACTATCTTTGCTCCAACACTTTGTTGTCACCATAATGTGCTACTCTGGTCACTGCGTCCTGTCTAATTCTGTTTGGTGTGACTTTACTTAGACTTGACACACACACACACACACACACACACACACACACACACACACGGAGTTGTAAACAACAGTTTGGTTGTGCTCAGCAGAGCAGAAGGAGGGAGGGGTGACTCTTCGTGTTCGTCTCCTCTGCCTGAGCCGACACACTGCCTTCAGGTCAAAGTGCCGGCATTAAAATGGCAGCTCTCACCACAGAGAGACAACTAATGTTACAGTCTGCACTAATAATTTTTGCTGCAGTGAGTGTGATTGGACTTCAAACTCCTAATGAGAACCAAGTAGGTCTCTGTTCAAAGGACTATAGAGGGTATGCTATCCTTTGAACAGAGACATCAATGCATACCCTCTATTAGATATGTATGAATGTAAATGAAAGATGTCAATCACCTTGGTAGCTAGGCCGATAAAATATTTTAACTGATATAACAAACTTTATATTGTGGATTAAGATTCCGGAAATTCAACAGAGAAACTCATAACAAAAATTAAACATTGTCTGGTTCCAAATAAAAGAAGAAAATAATCAAATGTGATGAACATTATAGTTATTTTATATTGAATTTTCGGTTTGTGAAGTTACAGTGAATGAAAAAGCAAACAGGTCCTGATACTGCTGCTGCTTCACACTGAAAGTGTAGAAATGCATTGTGGGCTTTGCTGTGACGTGTCTTCTATTCACAACCAGGTGAGGTCATGACAAGAGAAATCTGCAGAACTTTGTGTGTGTGTGTGTGTGTGTGTGTGTGTGTGTGTGTGTTGTTTATTTTTACATGGTTCTCGATTATGCCAAAAATCCTAATCACGATTATTTTGGTCAAAACTGAGATCACATTTAACACGATTAGTCACTGACTTAGAAAACACCTTGCATTCACTGAACTACTTTTTAAAAAATTATTATATAAGCATTACCCCAAAATCTCAAATAGAAACAAATGAAAATAGAAATAGTAATCCTACATTATTAACTTTAAACAAAATATAATAATAGAGCAAGAGGATGACAGCAATGACAGTTATGGGGGGTGGATGGTCTGCCGAGGGGGCAGAGTGGAGCTGAGGAGAGAGACAGGTGAACTACTCGAGCTGATGACAACTCGTTACATTATATAACGCTGAAATTCACCTGTGGCGTTCTGTCGGGAGATGCAGTGATTTAAACCAACAGTGAGTGAGATAAGTATGAATAAGTAGAATTATTATGTCATTTCTAAAGCTATGCGTAGAGGAAAACTCCGCTAGGTTTAACCTAATAATGGTGACCTCCTGGACCTCGTCCAGTTATAGCCCCCCCAGTCATGTTGGCTCGAGCGGAGCTCAACATGCTGCAGCCTAGCTGAGAGAGTTTGGGCTTTTAGGGAGGGGCGCTACTGGAATGAAAAGAGGTGTGCTAGATTTATACCACAAGTTAAAACAAAAGCATCATTGTGGAATGCAGAACAATAATAATTTTATCTCAATTATCTTTTTTTGGAAGCCAAAATCGTAATTGACAATAAAATTCGATCAATCACCGAGCTGTAGTGAGTGCAACAGACACAAGCCCCTTGCTCTGTTCAAATGAAATCGATGGAATGCAATGCAAATGAATAGTGACAATGACAATAATCATTTACTGCACTTATTGCTGGGACAATATATCATCCAACAAAAGTAGTTATCCTGACAGGCTTAACAAACAAAGACACACACACACAGCTGGAAGCTACAAACAGTACTGTAATACTGGGCCATTAAGCAGCAGGAGAAACTAAGGAGTCATGGGTAATACTAGTCTATTTCTGTTTTTATATTGTTATTAATGCCCATGGAAAGTCTACACTCACCCCTTTGTTGTTTGCCACCTGTGTGTGTGTGTGTGTGTGTGTGTGTGTGTGTGTGTGTGTGTGTGTGTGTCTCTCTCTCTCACTCTCTTTCTTACCTGGCTTGTCTTGAGGGGAGAAACACTTGGTCATGAATTCAGAGATGTTTTCTTGACTCCTAAAGGGTGAAAAAAGTAAAAAAGATTCTCAGTTTAACACACCTCCCTCTACTTGAAAGGTAAACTTGCAAAACTGCTTGGAATAATAAAGAATATTCCAAATTCCAAATGATTTCCAGCCTGGATTCAGCAGACAACCTTGTGTATTCACTAAAAGAACTCTGTCAGAGAGGCAGCGAATGCAGGCGTGCTTCTCCCACCTGAGTTTAGAGTCTCTGACGTAGAGGGGGTCCTGCAGCTTGTCCTCCCAAGGTAGGCGTCCACACAGCCACTGAACCATGCAGTAGCACAGGATCTCCAGGTCGCTCCGCCTAGATGCAGCTGGAGCCAGACAACCACACATTCAGCAGCTACCTTTAGGTACTAGCATAGCAGCAATACCACTGGAATTGTTATCCAGTTGTGTGACCACATTCTTCCTAAGATAATATGATTCTAACTTATAACAAAATCCATTAATGGAGTATTGTTTGGAAAATACAGTCACTCCTGAGTGTTTAGAGAATAAAGACCTGGCAGCCTGGTTTTAAAGGCTGTATATGGGGTCATAAAACTACAAGTAGTGGGTTTGTACCTACATGCTCCTTTGTGGGCGTCAATGCTTGTGAACTCGATGGTACCGTCATGGCATCTCTTGGGGTCTTCCTTGTACTCTTTGAGGACACTGTCGGGTGCGTACCTATATGCCAGGCCATAATCTACTAAGTAAACCTACAATTCACAAACACACCGATTCAGACATGCACAGACCGAGAACGCAAATACATCTGTAATGGTTCCAGGAATCACACTGTACAATTGAGAACAAAAAATTCTTCTGTGTTCATGCAAGATAGACGTCGGGGACATGTTAAGTCTAGCTTAGCACAAAGACTGAAAGCATGGGGAGCAGATGATTCCACCCTTTTAGAATTTAAATTGTCATTCCACCTACATAAGCCTCATTTTTATTATTTATTCTGTATTGTGCTTATATACTACAGTGGGTTATCTGCCCTAATAAAGAAACGCACAGTAATAAAACCAAACCTACATCCCCGTAAGTCCAGGGGAAAACAAACACAGCACAGCTACAAAAGAACCAACCGTACCTAATAATAAAATCCAGAGGGGCCGATTTTTAAATTGTCATTTATAAATAGCTCTTTAATAACACTACCAATGATACATTATTAATCTTCAAATTAAATATTTGCCCCTGCCTTGTTTGCTAGGAGAATGTCTTAGCTGCTGCCATCTAATCGGCCCCCGTTTGGAACACACACACCCTCCCTCCCCCTCCCTCCCTCCTCTCCAGCCCTTAAGTGAATCTAATGAAGCAGCACAAGTGTGTTATGATCAAAAACACAATCATCTCCCTAATTTCAATAGCAGTGCTGGGGTCAGAGGAGCACTTTAGTTTCCCAATATTAGCAAACGCAGTGCTGAAACTGTTAAGGTTGTGGAAGCACGTTTCATTTTCATTTCCCCCAAAATAGAATGTGATGATTTTAGTCATAAGATGCTTTAACTTCTACTGACCTGGTTGGGATCACTGTGGCTCAGCACAAGGTTGGATGCCTTAATGTCAGCATGCACATACTCGTGCTCATGTATGTACTCCAGAATATCCAGCTACACAAGGAGAAAACAGTGATATCTCTTAATATTAGTGATGAAAAAGAGGCAAACACACGTTAATGCAGTTAAGCCGCACAGATTGTACACTGTAATCACAATGGGAGACCACGTTTGGAGGGGACTTGCATTGTGATCAGATCTCAGCCAAGTGTGAATGACATCTGTACAGTGTGGACACAGTCTTAGTAAAAAATCTGTCCTAGAAAGTGTTGCCTCACTCCGCCTCTTCCTGTACCGACACAGCAGCATCACTTCAGGAGATGATCCCTGCCCAGCTAATTTGCATATTAAACTAGAGATAACAAATGGGTATTAATACGATGTGAAAATGCAATGACCCCAGATGTCATTATGCAGATACAATCTGACTGTAGCATGATCAGGAACACCCCTATCATCCTGCAGTCAGATCCCAAGCTAGGGATGATCTGAGACTGCAATAGATTATTACTTCAAAACCACCATGAATGTTGGACACTGTGGGCGATGTCCTAATGTTAAAAACTGTAGCAACTAGGGCTACCCCTGACTATAGATTTTCCTAGTCGCCTAGTAGTCATTAGTCCAAGTAACTAGTCGTCGCATGTTTATGATATTAATTTAATTATTTAAATACATATTTTGGAGCATCAGAAAATGGTTTGAGGAAGAATGTTTTCAGTCACATTGTTAACACTGCTACACTACAAAGAAACACAAAACCGTAACCGTAATAATGTAACAAATTTGCAAGGGGCACGCAGTGAACTGCCTGTTAAGAACAACTGGTAATGATTCAGAATGTGTCGACACAACCAGCAAGGACACAGAACATTATGATCATTTATTTCAACACAGTATCAACAGTGTTACGTTGTTCAGAACATGGGAATAAATAACTTCTAACTTAACAAGTAAATACTTGCGGACTTATCAACATAATGGATGACGACTAAAGTTACTGTATAACTTACAAATTAACTTGTTACAAACTCACTGCACCCTCTGCAGCGTTTCCCTCGAGTTCCATCTCAGTTAGGTCAGTAGTTAAAGGTGCCGTAAAATCCTCATATTCAGGCTCATACTTGTATTTACATTTTTTACTAGAAAATGTTCACATGCTGTAATGTTCAAAAAAGACATTTTATTTCTTATTTTGTCCACTCCTTCAGCACCTCTTTTCATCCCTCCTTCCTGAAAGCCTACTTGTCCAAGCACAGAAGAGGGACGGGGCTTAGAGGCACCACGCTGAAACAATGCTTGCTACGTGAGACTAGGCCTCACTGATTACATAACACACAACATAACCCACTTTTGAGTTTTTGAGCTAGAAAAAGGTTTTAAATTAGTATTCCCTTTCATTTAATGTCCTCAAAATAAAACAATTATTATTAAACAGGACATTGATAGTTCCCCCTCATGCTATGTTTGCAACACATTCCCTCAAAACATGACATTCCTGCTTAACTTAACTGCAATTCAGTGGAAAACATGCAAATGAAATGAAACCATTTGATCATGAAATAACCAACCAGTCGAAGGCCGAGTTGCAGGACCAGTTTCCTGGGGAACCTCCTTCCACATTCCTCAAACTTCTTCTGCAGGTCTGTGCCAAGCCTGTCAACGACCATGAACCTGTACCTGGGAGGTACAAAGGATACTTCTTTAGTACCTCTGAAATGTCAGACAAGCTCTATTACTAAATTGTTGGTTGTTAATGTGCTAAAAGCAGCAGACAAATGCAGACGAAAAGCAGTACAGAACAGCAGAACTTTCTGATGGACTGAAACTATTTCAGGTTTTACAAATGTAGGCATTTTTTGGGTCAGAGAAAAAACAAAATGTTTGGCAATGTCTATTATATATATATATATATATATATATATATATATATATATATATATATATATACCCATACATAAGACCTTGAAACTCCTTGTTAAATATGTAAGAAGGCCTGGGTCTCAACTAAATCTAATAAGTAACTAAATTTCATCTTACATATGCACTGGTTAACTCAGCTAAGATACAGAAACGCACTGTGCCATTTGTAAAAAATCTTGGTCCTGCCTTATTGTGAAACATTTATGGATCAGCCATATTGGAGAAATTCTAATATTATTTTGTAAATTTACCGTTCTATACCCTACAAGATAACAGAAATATCAGATGTCAACTCTAACTCTCTCTAACTAATATTTTCATTTTAATTGCTAAATTTCATGGTAAGACAGTAAATGGCCTAATTTTATTGCATTTACAAAAGAGGTCAAACTTTTAAATTGGCTTTTACCTTTTTTTAATTCCAGGAGATTTTAAAATCCTAAAGATTTGTATTTTGTTTTAAATATTTTGACGAAATATAACATCCCCTGAAACTGTTTGTCTGTACACTAAAGAATATGCACCCTTCCTATGATTTGCACTTGTTTGATGACTTGTTGTTTTTGTACGTCGTTAATGAATAATTTCAGTATGTTTAAAACTGGGCCCTCCCCCCCCCCCCCCACATATTTTGGTGTTGAAATGACTTGTAAGTGCAAAAACTTTTGGAATCCGTGCAGTAGAAGGCTTCAGCCGGCAGCCGTTAACCAGCTGCAACATCTTTCTTCTGGCAAATTGCACCCCTCAAAATTATGTCCAACAAAAAGTGCTTATTTTTGCAACCGACAGGCTCAGACTGTTACGCCAGGTGTGTCTGACAACATCATGGAAAGGGTCCCTACTGAGACTCCCGGTAACACCCTTAGTTTTTAACAAGAAACTGCAGTCTCGCTCAAGGACAATTCTCACTCTGAAAATGTGAAAAAATACCGAAATAATAATTTAGCTTCAAAAACCTAAAACTAAAAAAAGTCACTCTTTCCCCAAAAAGAGTGAGTGGGAATGGGTATTGAGTGTGGCCCGTGTGGTCAAAGTCTTACCTTCCCCCGTCTCTCTCATGCAGACCAGAGCCCCAGTACCTGGGAACTCCCAGACTTTTCAACTTGTGAGACTTCATCCAGCTCTGAACTGCAGGAGAAGAGGAAAGTCATAGAACTTTTTTTGGCCACAATGTCCTGAAACTGTGTTTAAATCTATGAAATACACATCATGTAAATCACAGGCAGTTAGGTTACTACAACTTCCTGTAAACACTGCTAACCAGTGCTAGTGTATGTAGGTGATGGTTGTGATGCTCAAAGTAATAAGAGTATATTCCGTGGGGGGGGTGGGGGCAGCACTGCCGCAAGCTAATCTGCTGCTGGGACAAATATTTACCAACAACGTGAGATTCCAGCATGAATAAAATATGAGCCTTTGGTTCCTTAGTAATATAACAGTTAATTGTCAGGGGAGACTGACATTTGAATTGTTATTATAGAAAATGCAAAGCTGTGGCCTGGGGGCCAATGGCGCTGCCACCCAAAGCTTCCCTTCCTCTGCAGTGCCCCTCCGTGCCTCAGCTACAAGATTGTCTTTTTTAATTAAGAAAGTTGGCTTTCTTTTATTTGTTTGCCCTGGTGGTGATAGACTATGTTGTGTTATGATCACAAGGCTAACTTTGGCTTAGTGACATACTTCTAGGTGTTTGTGTGTGTTTAGAAGGAATGATAAAGTGGCTTACTCAGATCAGGCTTAGCAGCTCTCATGTAAAACTTGAGCTCAGAGAACAGTGGTCCATTATCACTGGGCTCCTGTGGACAAAACAACAAGCACATTTATGTCCAGGTGTTTGAACAACAGCACTGCAAAAACAAGGGACTGTGTTGTTATGAATGTTAGGGTTAGGGCGATAGACGATACTATCGTCCATTGGCGATGGCTAACAGATGGTCGATGGTAGAGCAGGCATTGTGATTGTTAAACCCCGCCCTAAATTTTCGTATTTTTCCACCCGCGGTCCGTTATCACGGCAGCAGGTGAGCCGCTTGTGGGCTTGTTAATGACGCAGCCTATCAAACAATCAAAACATTTGTGAACACTGCGAATTGTAACGTCATAGGTTACCAAGTTTTAAACCAAGTAAAGTCAGTGCGAGTGAACACTTGCACGTAAGACGACCGTTAAATGCATTAATTTGGTGCAAAATTAAGAGGCTATCCATGAATAACTTTGGACTCTTGTAAACAATGTTGTGCTCTAGTAAACTATTTGATCAAAAACCCATTGTAGAGCTATAAATGGTGATAAAACAGCAACAAAAGTCAACAAATGTAGCATATTTAATGTTTTTCCAGCAACCCTAAATCAACGAATAGAAAACAGAATAAGTAATTTTCTGCATTTTATTGTTGTTGTTTTTACTTTTTTATTTAACACGTGTAATATGTTTTATACTTTCTGTGAATATAATCCAATTAATCTTATTTCCATCCAGTATAGACGCCTTATTTTGAAAACTGGACGTTGTCACATGTGTATCCTCACACTAAATTCATCCAGTCCGACCCAGTTTGATAAATAATGTTGTATGTGGTTCTCGTACGGCGTAACATGAAGACTTCACAGCCTCTCTTCAGGTAGGACTCATACTGCAGCACTTGTCTTTGTAAAGAGACAAACTGACAGGATAAAGTTGCTAACCTGCCTGTCAGCTCGCTCTGGGCCGTTTCAGTTACCATAAAGGCTTGAATACGTGTGCACTCAAAATGTAGGTGTGGCTAGCTTAATCTCCTTCTCACAACAAGTTTTCTTTCACTCACTGACACTGTTTCATCAAGGGATGTCGTAATCAAGTTTTTTGGATTTGATCCCGATCCAAGTCCTTTTATTGTGGGTATGTGCAGATATCGAGTCCAATCTGATACCGTCATTTACCTAAATGTTAATTAAATATGCATCTGACTCAAGCTGATTGATCTAAATATTGAAGGATTAAGCAGAAAATATATATATCTAATATTAAGGAAAGTTTAACTGGGAGAATGTGACTCCTGAAATAGACCCAGTAGGATGAAATAAGTCACTTTGTTGGAAATTGTACAGTTGTATTACAGAGTCATTCTTCTCTCACTCTACCTCACCAACAGTCTGTGGATTAGTACAAACACCGGCTGCAGAGCGCACACACACCCGACAACAGCTAAGTTTCATTTTGTTCGGTCATGAAGTAATTCTTTGAATTGATGTTAATTTGTGACAGCTTATATGACCTGTGTCATTTTGTGGAGTGAGAAGCAGCTACCTGAAAGTATGGTACACTAAGCTTAGCTAATAAGAGGAGAGAGAACAGATTTGCTACAGTCGGAGTTCAGAGAATCCTTCTATTTTGCCAAATCCTTGTAAGAACATCACTGCAGAGCACGGCTGTCACGGAGAGAGCAGCGCTGCAACACTAATGCGGCATTCAGACCATATGCGAATGTAATCCACGCAACGCTCTCCTCACAGGAGTTTTATCGATGGACAAGTGCTGAGTGTTCACACACAACGCGAATAAACCCGGAATAAACACAACTCACCGTTACTACAGCTGTATGAACCCAAAGTAAACAATTTGCTGTGATTAAATAGCAATAAACGGGTCATATGATGCAGATTTGTTAAACATATGAATTCATGCTTTGTCAGGTCTGTCAGCAAGACAGCAGGACAACAACTTCTAAAATGTTTGTTTTCTGAATGGAGTTCGGATCGATCAGGGCTATGCTATGCTAACTTGGTCACAGTACAGTACAATGATAGCTGGACTAAAGTTACATACACATGTTTTCTGAACTCACCAGGTAGTTCAACCTCCTCGCTTTCTTTTCTCCCAGCAATGTCCAGTTTTGTCCGGTTAACAACGCTAACAACACTGGAACCGGATGTGCACAGAAGCTAGCTGCTGAGAAGCTCCAGTGAAGATAAATCAACGTTGTAATCCCAAAAACTAAAGTAACAAGCTAATTTAATAAAAGCAGTTTCCTCCGAGCTCCTCCCACAAGCAAACAGCGAAGTTGTCAGGAGCATAATCCAGTCCGACTACGGGTGTTTATTAGTCCAAAAGCTGGAGCACTGCTCCCGGCTCCTCTCTCCCAAGTTTAGCAGCTCTTCGCCGGCCAGCAGATTTTCAATCGCCTGCTCTGCCTGGCCCTCTCCACACAACGCTCTGAAGCTGTCAGTGACGTACGGACAATATCAACGCTGACAGGCTCAGCGTCATGCGAGTTGAAACTATTCAACCTGTGGTGGTGCCTTCGCTTCGCGTCGCCGGCACCGCCCCCTTCGCATTGTTTTGCGCTGCCCAAAAGGAAATCGCGGCTCTACGCGTCTTTGCATTGACTTTGTACGTAAACTCACCACCCCAAACGCTCGATTCGCTTTCAGGTCTGAAAGCACCATGACAGGCTACAGTGAACAAACCACAATACAGACAGAAGCACAGGGGGCAGCCGATGTTGGCTTGGAGTGCAAGGGACATTGAGGAATATTACTGTATAAAATTTATTTCGCTTGATTTGTCCATTTGTATGTCCTTTTTGTAAAGGTAGGAAACTACAGCTAATCCACTGCCTTAAACTAGGAGATTGCATTAAATAAGGAGCGACGCTGGGCAGGGAAGATGGCTATGTTTGTTTCTAGGAGATCTTATATGGCTTTTTAGGGATGTGTACATATAGTATATGAAAGGAAAAACATTTCAGATCATGTCTTGAGTTTTTTGGGGGTCTTACCACTTTGATGACATAGCGAGCATCCTCACCTACAGGTTTGGCAGAATTCTCATCAGCTGGGGATCAAGAAAAAGAATACTTTCAATACTTAGTAGTACTTAAAAATATATAATATATATAATTGCAATGTCAGACTTTGCAGGTTATATCTTGTACTGTACATTGTTGGATTTAAATACATAACATATCTAACTATTACAAACGTCGGTGCCTTGAGTCTGAGTTCAGACATGAACTTTTGTCTCAGAAGTAATGATGCAAATGCAGTCATATCATTTATAGTTGACTTTTGAACTGCGTCATCAGCATTCCATCGACTCTTACCCAAATATATGAGACCAAAGCCCCCCTGGCCGATTGGAGCCCCCAGCTTCCAAGCCTTCTTCCCAGTGTCAGTCAGGACCTCTCCGGGTGGGAACTCCTCAGCCAGCTTCCTCTTAGCTGGAGCTCTGCCTTTCCCTGCCGCCTTGGATTTAGGAGGCATCTGAAACGCACAGTCATCAAGGCTTCAGTGACATGCTATGCTGGATACTGACGTATGTTACATAGCGAGCATCCCAACGAATTCTCATATGACCCGATTTGAGCATATCGAAACATAAAGAACTATGAGGTTTCATATTTGATGCTACATGGATGTCGTGTTCTTCTATTTACGAACTTAGCGAAGTTAGCTAACGTTAACGACGTACTTACTTTAAACGCGCTGTAGCTTTAGTTACGTTACCACTAAGTTCATTACCAGCGTGTGTAGCGCAAAGATAACAGCCCCTGCCCTAAAATAAAAAGCGCTTACAGGCGGAGCAGGTCGAGAGGCGCTACGTTAGGTGGTGAGCCGGAAAACGTTTTTATAAATGTAGATTCGCCATCAAGCTAACCGCGCTGTCTCGTTAGCATCGACGCCTCCCGTTAGCTGCTACGTTACATGACGCCGTTTAAAGCAAAAAGCTCTTAGATATCTGCGACGCTGTCAGTAAAAACAGCCCCTTCAACGTTTCATTAAACCATAACATGAATACACACCTTGACTGTGTTGTTTGGTGTTGACTCTACGTTTAGCTGTGTGAGGACCAAACTTCCCGCAAAGCCACCGGTCAGGAAGTGGCGTCATGACACTTTGCTATTCTATTGGTCGATGACACTGCGTACAGCGCGGCAGAGGAGTGCGGACGTGCTGTGCTTCCTGCACACGTAAGGAAGAAGGCTCAACACCCAAGTTGTATTTACACTCGCTACAAGCGCACGTCAAATATGACAGCAATTTCAGTGTTTGTATCAACACACTCTACATGCAAAATAAAGCCACAAATCACCCCTCAAGCTTTTTCAAAGGCATTAGTGTTAGTATTGTTATTTTTATTAAACGAGCTTATAAAGTAATGTGTGTTATGCTGTCATTTTCCCACCTAGCTCTCAAAATCTATGTGCACTGTGTATGTAACAGTTAGAAAATAATAATTATTTTAGTGGCAACTTGAATAAGCAAAGTAATATTTCAAAAAATGTTTAAATAAAGAAAGGACTTTAAAGTAGATTTGAACTTACTCCTTTACATGATGTGGCCTCATGATTAGGTTGTGATGAAAGTGCTTAAGTAGTGGATACAGATTAATGTGCTATTAATCAAATCATCATCAACTAATTGCCACATGGTTAACCTAGTCAAAGGGTTGGTAATCTAACAATTTGAACTACAGATGTTTTGTCTTGCAGTGAGAGTAGCGAGGGTGAAAACACACAAGTGCAGCTGTAGGAAGTTGAGCAAGGGCCAGCTGTGAATCCCACTGTCTTGTTGCATCAGAGAGATCGAGTCAAGGCCAGCTGAACGCACTGGGAATCGCGGTGATACATGTGAGTATGACATCATTACTGCTATTAAAGAAAAAGTTTATAAGAATTTTACATGCAGAATACAAAAATCACTGTGAGACCTATCTGTTGTCATTCTCATTCTTTCCTGTCCATGAAACACTGCAGAAGATTCTGCACTACAATGCGCTTGATTAAATTTGTATCTTGTTAAAGTAACAATATCAAAGATCTTCATTTAAATAAATGTCTGTTCAGCCACTATCTCTCGCTGAATGAGGTAAATACTGATGAAAGTATTGTAACATTTATATACTTGTAGTATCACAAACTGGGTCTGTGGCGACATTACTGCTAATGCAAATTTCCTACTGCTGCAGTTTCACATTAAATATATTTAACTGGTGAAACACAAGTTGACTTTTATTATGAAGTATTCACAGATTTCACCCAAATCAGTGAATAAAGTTGTGTGCTTGTACAGTAATCAGTGAAGCCTGGTGATGCTCCAGCGGCGTGGTAAAAATTGAGAAAGTTTTTCAATGGACGCTAAATACATACATGCCCCCCAGTGCAGGATGAGTCAGTCAGTTTTTATTATTTTCCTGGAAAACTTTAAAATACCATTAAGAATACACACAAAACAACTTTTTTGTCTAGTACAAGGGTGATTGATATACAGTCATGAAGAAAAATATGAGCACCCCTGCATGTCTGTCACATAATGCACTACTTCTCCCAGAAAATTGTTGCAATTACAAATGCTTTGATATTCTCATGTTTATTTCTTTTACTTGCATTGGAAGAACAGAACAAGCAGAGAAAAAAGCCAAATCTGAGACATTCCACACAGAACTCCATAAATGGACTGGACAAAATTATTTTCTAGCACACTGTTTGGAGAAAATAACTGATATCAGTCGCCTCCTGTAACCATCAGTGAGTTTCTTACACCTCTGTACTGGAATTTTGGAACACTCTTCTTTTGCCAACTGCTGCAGGTCTTTGAGATTTGGTGGGTTCTTCTCCCAACTGCTGTTTTGAGATCTCACCAGAGGTGCTCTATGGGATTTAGATCTGGACTCTTCAGAACTCTTTTGGTAGTATGAGTAAAGTATGCTTTGGGTCATTGTCCTGCTGCAAACCTTCTGACAGAAACCCAGCTTTCTGACACTTTCTGGCCCTACATTGCACCTCAGAATTCTTTCTCTCTTTTCTTAGTCTTCAGATTTCATAATACCATGCACACATCCAAGACATCCAGTGCCTGAAGCAGCAAAGCAACCCCAAACACCATGTTTGACTGCAGGGACCATGTTCTTTCCTTTGAAGGCCTCATTTCGTTGTCTGAAAACAGAAGAATGATGAGCTACATTTTAGTCTCATCTGTCCACTGGACATTTTGGCTTCCTTAGGTTAGATTTGTTTCGGTGTCAGCAGCGGGGTCCTCCTGGGTCTCCCACCACAGCGTGCCTTTTTATTCAGATGGCGACTGATAGTGCGAGCTGACACTGTTGTACCCTGCGTCTGCAGGTCAGACTGAGTTTGCTTGGAAGTTGATCGACATTCTTTATCCACTATTCTAACTATACTTTGTTGCAATATTTCAATAATTGTTCTCTTTCGTCCACATCCAGGCACATTGGCTCCGGTGCCATGGGCTGTAAACTTCTTCACAATGTTGCGCACAGTGGACACAGGACATTAAGATCTCTGGAGATGGACTTGTAGTCTTGAGATTGTCCCTCTTTACTGTTCTTTCTGTTGTCAGTGCTCAGTGTGGTGCATACAGACACAACACAAAGGCTGAGTCAACCTTTCTGCACTTGAACTGGTTAAGTGTGATTTCTATATTGCCAGCACCTGTGAATTGCTACAGGTGAGTTTAATTACAAATTAAAGAATCATCACATGCTTGAAATACAATTATTTCTAGAGATTTAGAAATATATTAGTATTATTATTATTATTTTGTCCAGTGCATTTTTAGAGTTCTGTGTGGAATGTCTCAGATTTGGCTTTTTTCCCTGCTTGCCCTGAGTTGTTCCAGTGCAAACAAAATAAATAAACATGAGAATACCAAAGCATTTGTAATTGTGACAATTTTCTGGGAGAAGAAGTGCATTATGTGACAGACATGCAGGGATGCTCATACTTTTGGCCATGACTGTAGGTGACTTATAGTATAAGCCATCATATAAAAACACTCCAGTTTTGATTTCAGAGGGACTTTAAAGATTGCAACTTTAATGCCTTACAAACATGTCAATGCGACTTGGGGTCTCGGTCTTGGAGTGTACTTTGTGTAGATTTTGGATTGCTTACATCTTACATTGCTGTTGACTTGTCTTTTATGCTTCGAGAGTTTGTGATAAATATGATTGTAGCCTCAGGTTCTTTTGTTTGGCGTGTCAACAGCTGATAAAAGACGAGACACATTGTAGAATTAATCAGGAAACACACAGCTCCATCTGTAACCTCAGCTCAACATTACTCTGTGATTCTGACACAGAACGTCCCCTATGTAAACCTTACAGGGGTGTTACTGGCTCAAGATGAGGCAGAAGTGGTACCGTCCTGATCATGTGCACATGTGCATGTACACCTTTTATAAGCAACACATTTTAAAAGTTCCAAAATTATATGATTGAAGAAAATTACAATTATCACGTTAATGTTTTATTACAAAAATACAGGTACTGTTCAAATACAACATAAAAGCTAATGTGTTCATTTACACAGTTAACATACAGCAAGCTGTTCAAGTATAACATCAACTCTTGTTTTCATTTATAGTTCAGGGTCCTCTTGCAGTGTAGCTGATGTGAAGTCCTGGGTATTAAATGTTAATCTGCAATTTTTTCTCTAGTTGTCCCAGTAATATTTGCTCTTCCTGAAGCATGTCACATGACATGGTTAAGCTTTGTTTGAGACTGAGAACATGACCACAAATACTGAATATTCTACTGGAAAAGTATTATTTATGTAGATCTTGTCCTGCTTTTGAAGCATTAAAAAATAATTTTAAAAATGGATTAAAGTAATCCCCTCACGCTTTTAAAGACAGTTTTATTTTTTTTTAAAAAAGAGCTTATAATTTATAACATATTTTCTTTATTTTGCTGCTTTCATCAGTATATGTGGCTGTCATGCGCTCAGATATGGATATTAAACTTTTATGTTTGATAAAGTGGGAGGGGGGGGGGGTACTAAATTCCTTACATTTCATTACAGTCGCTGTACAGAATGGCTTTCATTCACACATGTAGAGACACATAGAGCAGTGTTCAGCCTTCAGACGGCTTTTCTTTCGCTCTGGAAGTTTTGGCAGCGTCTTTCCCTTGATGATTACAATACAACATCAGCGTAAAGTCACAAGTCACAGAATGTATTATTATTATTATTATTTTACATGAACCAGACTACCTGCCTGCAATGATAAAATGACCAAAACAATTAGCAAAAACAGGCAAAAAAGTTCCAAAGAGCTGACCTGAAACAGAAAGTCTGGTGCTAATTATTTGGGAAGTTCAGACACATCTTGACCTCAGTGTAAGCTGTCTAAAAAACAAAACATGTTATAATCTATTTTCTAACAATAAATCAATTGATTTTATTGTAGTGAAAACAGGTGTGGAGCTTTAGAAAAGCAAAACAGTGAGCTGAATAGGCTAAAACAGCTCAGAAGTATAGAGGGAACCAATGAGTGATGTTAAAATGATCTGAGTTTGTCACTATGAGCGACCCATTTATCATTGTCACACATAATCATTTGAACTATTGTCAATATGGAATTCCTGAGTAGTGCAGCTTTAAACATGGATAATGGTTGTATGAAAATAAAAAAGATAAAGATCAACGAGTTGGACCGCTATACCACACCTGTCCATCTCATTACATATATGCTCATCAATGTTGTTGTAAACGCTGAATTTACAGAGGTATGTAAATGTGCAGAGCCTTACCTATTTTGAATGTGAAATTTGACACAAACATATTGGGTTTCACTTGCAACCCAGTGCACAACTCATGAATAAGATATTGTTTCTTTCGTGTCTTTTCTTACCAAGTGATCACAGAGTGGAGCGAGCTGCATTTCACATCCAAGAGGGCCAATGGTACAACTGTTTGTACATCAACTGTCGCACACAGTTCTTCTCCATCTTTGCATTAGTATTACTTCAGTAAGTGTTGCCATGGCTCCCGGAGGTGATGGCAACTGTTGACTCGTGTGTAAGTGTTTGCTGCTTTGAAGTGAACTGACCCTGTGCTTTCAAATTCCTATCGAGAGCTCCTTGGTGGAGTTCTAAAGAGAGGGATGACCAGCTGCAGTGACAGTGATGAGGGAGCAGAAAAACCCAACAAGAACCAGAAGAAGAAGAGAAGAAACGGAGAAAAGCATGTGTCTTTCCCCCCTGATGAACAGATAGTATCCGGCTTTGCTGAGCACAGGAACACGACCAGAAAGGGTAAGCTGCTGGTGAACATTTGTTAAGAACAAGTCTGATTTAATACCCGATTTGTATCATGATGTCAATTTGGTGACTTTGGGCCATCTGTATCTGCTCTGAGTTTTGTCACCTTTACACTGATGCAAAAAATGTCTGTTTCTTCCTATAATCTGAAAACCTTTCACCATAACCATAAAATATAGCATACTTTTCATGAATTGAATATACACATTCTCTGTATTCTCACTGACTCAAGTGTGTGGCTACATTAATATTTGGTGAATGAAAGCTATTGTTAGTTTCAAAATTAAATTAGGGATGGACAATTAATCGAAATCTTGCAAAATGTGTGAATTAAATTGGTAAAAAAGTTGGTAGAGCATGCGGCCCACGTACTAAGGCTGAGTCCTTATTGCAGCAGCCCAAAAATGAGAATATTTTTTAAAAAAAAATCATTCCCTCCAATATCGCAAATCATATCGCCATTGCAATATCTGTCAAAATAATCGCAATATATTTTTTCTAAATCGTTTAAAAATTATAAATGCATACTAGTGGTTGCCAGAAAGGCAGAAAGGTGGTTACATTGCTCAGTTGGTCTAGAGCAAGCTCTTTCAACTACTGCTTGCTTCAACTACAGATCGCTCTGACATTTGCTGCCGCCTATATATTCAAAAAATTGTTCTGTAACTGATGATAAAACCACAAATTGGCATTTTTACATTTCTGTACATATAAACAAATGAGATACAATCTGTTAACTTAATTAGTGATCGTTTGAGGGTTATTTTTGAACTTTAAACAGGGGGGTAGCATTCTCCCCCAGCCACTCAGGGAGGCTCAAAGAAAAATATTTGTAGCTCCATGGCGGGTCAAGCAAAAAAATTAAGTCACACACCCCCAGCATTCCCCCCAAACCCCCATTAATAATGAACAGTCCCTTTTTTGTCTTTGTGTAATAACCCTCAACATGTGCAACATTTGTAAACCATGTAAACAATTGAAACACAGTCCAGCTTTTGAAGGATATACAAGGATCAAAATGTTTAAAGTGTTTCAGTTGTAGAATCCTCTGTAGTCTCTCACATCTGGAATAATCCATCCCATAAGGCTGTGGTTGATAAATCGAGATGCCTGATTGGTTGATTTATTGTTCAGACAGACATTCATGTCCTTGTCACTCCTCACCGACTGCCATCTTCCCTGCTGTACACACGGACACACACACACACACACTCAAAGCACAGCACAGTTTACCGTATGGCATTTCTGAGCCCCTGAAGCACTTTTGAATGGTTGCTGGTGGCTCACTGGGATGCAGAGACATTAAAGCACTGAATGAGTGTGTTCTATTTTAGTTGACAGCTGCCTCACCTTGACAGAGGTAATGGCGGCCTACGAGCAGAGCTGCAGCAGACACCAGGTCCAACCCAGAGCGCACATCCTGCAACAGCTCCAGGTACACTGCTTCACATATCAGTGTTAGTCTCTGTTCATGTCAATCAAACAGCATGAAGCACGTCTTTTTTTGGAGTTACTGTTGAATTTTGAGTTGCTGTGGGTGGTGCTGTTCACTGCTCATTCTACTGCACACTAAGTTAGTGTGTGTCCCAACGTTGTGCCAAAATGTGGATCCCTGAGGGCAGTACAGGCATTGGAATAAATCACATGAACGCAAAATCTAGCACAGATCACAAGACACAACTGCTGCATTACTCATACTTTAACTCTGCTATAGTACCATGTTAATGTCACATGATACAGACTGTTATCTGCACAACTTACTAGTGCTTTATGTGGGCCTGTACTCACCGATAAGCAGTACCAGCACTCGCCGGTACACTTTTATGCCCTCTCAAGATCAGGTTCTCTGGGTGACTCATAATGGCCCTAAAGGCCCTCGCCTGCTTTTCTCTGGCGGCTAGTCTAAGTAACATTTTATACCTTAAAAAGACTGATGATGACCCAACAGAGTAAAATCCCACCCTGTCAGCTGCTGATTATTTGTGTGACACACTAAAAGTAGGGAGAAGAGAAAGTATCTCAGGATACACCTTTGAACACATACTGTATGTAAACATACTCACACTGACACAGTATACACACACACTAAAACATCTTGGATGATTTGAATCATTTGGTCCCATCAGTCGCAATCAGGCTTGTTGCTGCAGAGTGTTAACAGCATCTCCACTCCAAACAAGAGGGTAAGAGCAGGGTAACTGCAGGGCTCAAGTTAGTGCGAAGGCAAATCATTCACAGCTGTAGACTACATATGCAGAATGGTGTCCCACACTTTATGTACATATTGAGGGAGTGTGGCAGTGTTTTACCTGTTGATCCTCTATTTTCTCTCTGTGATTCATACTTTTTTCTTGTTTCAATTGCTTTAATAATTTTCCACGAACACAAGTTGAAACATTTTCCTCCTGTGGATGCATCCTCACATCAGTTTGCGCCAACGCAGGTAAAGTCACCTTGCGGCCTTGACTAGATGACCCTGCGTTCGGTCTGAACACACAGGGGAGAAAACCCTTCTGATTGTCTTTATTGCTTATTCTTTCTTGATTTAAAATAAATGAATGCTGCTGCTGCTGCTGATGGCATGATGGCATGCCATGTTGGTCTATTCTGTTGCGCACATACATCACAATCACACTTGCATACACTAGTCTCTAGTGCAAGCAGGAAAAAATCAGTGACACACATATTATTATTATATATTATCTCCCTCTCTAATAAAATAAACTCACTTATTCTCTCTTAGCCACACTTGAAACAGTCTGCCATTTATAATTCATTTTATGTACATGCTTACTTTACTTGGACCAGCCATGTTAAAGCACGCTGCTCTCTACCCCCCCTGCTGCATAAATTTTACTTGAGATCAAGGGGAATTATTTGTGGAAAATTAGAGACTTAGCAGTGCTTACATTAAGCATACAGCCGCCGTATTATCTCTGAGGTGTTAATGAACCCAGTTGCATTAGAAACGAATGTAGGTGGTCCTCCTGAAAGAGTAAAATATGTATGGTTAAGCATTAGCTAAGAGGGGCAATATTTAGACCAAAAGCTGCATGCGAATGAATCCATAATAAGACGATGCAAAACGAAAAGATGAACGCCTAAAGAGTAAATTTATTAAATTAGGTCTTTTCAGGCGAGGGGCAATTCCCCCGAGGACCGGCGCTGAAGAATATTTAAAGCTTTTTTCATTGCACCCTTGGGCCCTTTTGCACTCCTTTGAAATGTTGTAAGTGGGTAAAACAGTATTGCTAGTGGTGACATCTTCATAGGAGTGGTAAACAATAATAGGTCGGAGCCAGCGGGGTCTAAGGCCGCCATGCTTAAACTCTCTGATTTCACTGTGCAAACTGTGAATGTGCATCTCGCCTCTCTGTTTCTGTTTGGCTCACTCTGTGATTAGGAAGGTAATTGAGATGATCAAGCTCCGTCTCTACACGTCTGTTTTGGCACGAGGGGAAGAGCTTAACTGCAGTGATTTATATTCAAATTGAGAAATAACTGTGAAACACATTAGTAGCTAATACAGGTGGTGCTGTAAGGTGGGTCTCTTGGTAAAGGTTTCCCAGAGAGAGAGGGCCGTTATTTCGGTGATTGATTGATTGATCATTCATTTGGTATTTAAGTAAAAATTTATAAAAATTGAAAACAGAAATGTTTGTGCAAAAGTTCTTGCACAACTACAGGCTTCTGCACAAACACACACAAAGCACATACTGTATATATGTATGCAAACACACATTTGCACACACATTGATATACATATTCTTA
Organism: Micropterus salmoides; assembly: GCF_014851395.1. Taxonomy (NCBI): domain Eukaryota; kingdom Metazoa; phylum Chordata; class Actinopteri; order Centrarchiformes; family Centrarchidae; genus Micropterus; species Micropterus salmoides. The sequence continues at coordinate 30,196,274 of NW_024041039.1, forward strand.
CTGGTTCTGTGCAACTGTGGTAATTTACAGTATGTCATGCACAAAGAAGTGCCTGGCCCACATGGAATTAGTGCAATACAGTAAGTCCACGAAAAATACTGCTGCAGAGGTGAAACAACATTTGGCAGAAGAGAACAGAACGTTTCAAATATGACGTTATATTGCGAACGTTGTCTCTGTTTCAGACACTTCAAATAAATTCTGTTACTGAACACATCACCACAGGTGGCTAAAACTTGTGTAAAGTCTAGAAAACTGCCAGATAGCTCTCAATCGAATCACATTCCAATTTGCATGTTTAAAGAACCCCCAAAACTAATGAAGATCTTTATATTAACATATGAAGTCACGTAACAAATCTCTTACTTTTTCATGGAATCACGTAGCCAAAATACTGTATATCTTCTTTTTCATGAAATCACAATACACAAATAATTTATTTTACAAGAATAAATTTAATTTAAGAGTAAATTTTATTCGTATTTATAAGGCTGTTCTTCCTTCGTATCTATGGATCTACATCATACAAAATAAGTATGGGTAATTACTGTCTTTGCTCCCAGGACTGTCTGTACTGAATTGGAAAAAGTGCATTTAAAGGGTAACTTTATTTTCCCTATTTTCCCATGTTTTGGTGATTAATTGGGACAATTTGGTCTGGTTCAGTATTGCGCAAAAGCACTGCAGTATGGAAAGGATTCCTACAGGGATATACATTGTTTTTAAAGAGTAAGATCCTTTTTGTTTAAACCAGAAACAGTCACTGTATTGCTCTCGTCAAAGCCACCGCACTCCTTTGATAAAAACAGAAATTTTACTTCTCAGAACATGGGTGTTGCTTGTCTACCGCTGCCTCGGTCAGTTAGTTTTTACCCATCAGGTTTCTTCAGCTTTCACTATGGGGCAAAAATCAGCCTTTAAAATCAAAAGAAATAACAATTTGATACTTATCGTGATAATTATCGATATCGAAAGATATGAAACCTTTTATCGTGATAACATTTTTGGGCATATCGTCCAGCCCTACTTTGGTGTTTTAAAGGGTTAAAAACAAAGTCACCCAATAACACAAACTAACCAATCAAAGCAGTGGTAGACCAGAGAGGTAAAAGTCTGCTGGCTTTGGCGAGAGCCATAGCAACTGTTTCTGATTAAACTAAAAGGACGCTACTATTTAAAAAAGGTCTATCTCTGTAGGAATTCTTGCCATAATGTTGATGTACTTTGACGGGGCGCAATTTCCCGCAAGGGTTACAGTGCAGCCCTGTCTTGCTGCTACTTACTGCAGAGTGCTCGCTCAAAACTAGACCAATTTCAAAAAATGATACCCCAATTAGTCACAGACACAGAAAATAAAGTCCAGGTTGAAAAATACAGAAGTTACTTTTTAAGTATGCTGTCCCCTCTGCTTGGAATCAGTTGCAAAGTCACCTCAATCTACAGGAGCTCATTGGACGAATTTAACGTGATTCTAAATGACTTGGAAGCAGATTCATAAAAGAAGGCTGTAAAAAAGGTGGATGGGCTCAATATTCCTTCTTCCCTAATGTGCTTTGACTGATTGATTGATTGATTGATCTATTTCAGTTTACAGAGGGGGAAAAACCTGGTTGTTTCTAGGTTTTAAGTGGAGTATTTTTGAACCCTCCGAACACAAAAGGATTTTAAATCAAGCCAGCTCTGACTGTGAGTTTGTATTCTTTCCGTGATGTTTGGAAAATAAGCTCGGAATTAGTTGCATGTTGGCAAATCTTCTAATGAATAGCTTAGTGGTTGTTTCCCTAGCAGATTATTCAGTTGAGTGGACTGAAGAGAAATCAATTACCACAACTTAACTTTCATTATTTATCCTAGAGCTAAGGAAGCCGGCCTTACATGACAATGTGCCTCCTTCAAATTCGTGGGGTCAGATTTGATACCCACAAATGCTGTTTTCCCGGGATAAACCCCTCTGAGGAGGGGGGAGGAAAGAGAGAATCCCTCCACAAATGACAAGACAAGAGAAAATCTGTTTTTACAGACCACCGCTGCTTTCTCAGCTCTTTTGATTAGCATTAATGTTGCACTGCGGAAGTCTGCCGACACAACTGTTATAGCTCCACACACACACACACACACGTACACAGAAAGCTATATCTCCCTGCCTGCGTAATTCTAAAGGGAACATTTTTTTGCTTTTAAATTAAATGCATGCTGATTGTTATTGTGCCCCCCCACCCACCCCCGTGGAATAGTCAGCAGCGAGGTAAATGTCACTAAGTAAGTGGCACACATTTTCCTTGGTGGTTGTTAGCAGGGTTTGCATGCAAAGTAAAAGCACAGAGACGAATAGGAGGAGGTGGAGGAGTGCTCCTCTGTGCGTCTGGATGCAAGCGCTTATCAGGGAACAGCAGGGGGACCGGACATATGTCTCTCCTCTCATTACAGGCCGAGACGGCGATAACGGGGCGGTTAGTGGTGCATTTGAAATGGCGTACAGCGGCAGCCGCAGCGATCACGCACCAAAAAAAAAAAGAGAGAAACGGGGAGTGTGGGTCGGGAAGAGGATCACCACGGGACCCGCCGCTAACACACTCCAGTCTGTCATTCAGATGGCCCTACACACACACAGCCACAACATGCTTTATTTAAAACACACTGACTCCACCGCCTTTCCTTTGTGCTTTTAGAGGATTTTGCTTTAATGCCGTTTGGGAAACAGCATGCATAACTGAAGAAGAATAAAACCTCGTCTACGTGTAAAAGAGTCCATTTTACATTCTCTGCCTCTAATTGAATTCGGAGCCGTTGCAGTTAAACTGAATGGCATGTGTGATGCACTATTGGTGGTGCACTATTAGGCTGAATTGAATTTGCATGGTCGGGTGGTCGCACAAGTAATATGAGCGCTTTTGTAAGTAGGATAATATTACAGGCCTGGATTCACTGAGGGTTCACACGGCTGAGACACTCGTCACCGGTTGTTTACAAAAAGCCAACACACATGTAAACGATATGTTAGTCGTGATTTCTCCTCACATTTTAATTAGTCGTAGTTGCTGTAGATTGCCCGTGTTTATGTCATAACTCCAACAAAGGACTGCATTTCTAGATACTGCATACAGTAGAGGGTCCACTGAGGTTGAAAGGTTCAGCTCACCCACATTACAAAAACACATTTTCTTATTTACCTCCAGTGGAACAGTTTTGAGATTTCTGCCTCCTTCCCATTACAGTCAGAATTTAGTTGGCGGTGGTCGTGGTCCTCAGCATTGCTTCCTGGCAGTTGGGGGTTGTGGAAGAGTTTACATTCTACAACTTTACACACACGAGCGGGCTCAGGTGTCAACACCTGACCAAATGACCTAACTTAGCTCCCATGATGACATCTTTAGTCTTTTCATTGGCTGGGCGTCTGGGAGGAACTAACGGGGGCTCGTTAAAAGGTATCTGTCCCAAATGAGCAGCATTGGAGGATGAAAATGTTGAAAAAAGAGACCAGAGACACAGGAGAATGACAAGGAAAATAGGGGTGGGGTAAATCGATACAGCATAGTATCGCGATATTTTGCAAGGCAATATCGTATCGTAACATCAACGTCAAGTATCGATCTTTTATTATAGAAATTGTACATGAGAAGTTTGTTTTTGGCACTAATAAAATTGCTTTTTCAGTCCACTAGAAAAAGAATTTTCCTTTGGGGACAAAATCGCAATAATATCGTATCGTGACATAAGTATCATGATAATATCGTATCGTGGGGCCTCTGGTGATTCCCACCCCTAAAGGAAAAGGCAGCTTGTTACTTGTACAATGTTATGTTGCTGAAGCCAGACACCCAGAAAAGGACAGAGGACATGACCTCAGTGCGCTCAGTTGTTTATACATGTTTATGTGTGTATTCTCAGAAGGGTAGATGTAATAATCTTATAATAACACTGTAAGACAACCCCTTCATAGCTGGAATCTCTTTTTAACATCAATTTATTCTTTTGTATTTTTTTAAGCTCTTAGATTTATTTTTTCAGTCTTAGTTTATTTGATCTTACAGGCCGAAATAAAGATTTTGCTCAAATCAAATCAAGCGTTTGTGCCGATGAACCGACCCTGGCAATGCTAGAATCCCAGGATCTCTCAACATTGACCAAACACTGCAGTTAGACCTGGACTAGTTTGGAAAGTGTTGCCCGGATTCAGAAATGTTACAAAAAGTCCACATGTATTATGGAGGCCAGCTTGATATTAAATAGACTCCTTAGTTTGAATGCTGTTCTAGAAAAAACAAATCATAAATAATTCTCATAAGCAATCTGTATCAAGTTCAAAATGGATCCAGATTGCCTGTGTTCCCTGTGTGTTCCTGTCTTTCCATCCAACGTGAAGGATGACAGAATCACATCACGAGTTAAACGAACAGCGCACAGATCAGACTGCTGAAGCTGTACGAGGCAAGGTTCACACACACACACACACACACACACACACACACACACACACACACCCTTCCAGCACTCGCCACTCAGCCTTAAATGTGTACATTATTTTTGACATCAGCCATTTAAGGGGACAGTATATTTTACACAAAGTGGCATTAATTAAGTCACTAAACGCACGCTATCATGTATTTCAAAGCCAGTGCGGATGAACAAAGGCAGTGACAGTTGGAAATACTGTGAAAGTCAATTAGAATTTTATGTACGTTTTTAGATCTCTCTTTTTTTAATGATAAATGAAGTTACTCATTTTGTCTGTGCTCTTTCTAGACACTGCAGCTTTAATTGCTAATTGTTAACAGTGAACGAATACATTTGCATATTAATTAGCTCCCAATTTACATTTTTAATTTGCTGCCTTCAAAGGGTGTGAGATAAAAGGTCGTGTTATTTTAAATAATTTATCCTTTATTGCAGGAAAGATGCTGAAAGGAAAACGTGGCGGTGATTTTTAACCCCTAAGAGCTCTGAAAATGCAAGTGAAAAATCCATACAAATATATTTATTAAGATTTTTTTGTCAGTTAATTAAATGGGCGAAGGAGAAAAATTGTGCTCTCAAACAGTTTTTAATACAAAGCCACGCGGAGAGGCAGAACAGCTCTGGACGGTTGAGTAAAGAATGGGGAATGCACCAGAGATGACTTCTGTGGAAGTCAAGTTTGGTAACCAGATCGCCCCTCTGTCTTTTCCTGCTGCCTGCGTGTGTGAGAGAGTGTGTGAGGGAGGGAGCGCTTTTCTTTTTATCACTCCATTTTGTCCTCTCTCCCTCCTGACACATCAATTGATTTGGCAGCCGGCGCCTTCAGTTTCCGACTTTCACCACGAGGCAGCGGCGAGAGGAGAGGGAACGAACAAGTTCAGAAATTCATTAAGATGAAAAACAGCCTCCACTGTATTTCTTGTGAGGAGGAGGAAGTGCTGCGTGTGGGTTTCTCTTTCTCTTTCTCTTTCTCTATGTGTGTGTATTTGGGAGTGTGACACGGGTAGCCAGCCAGTTTGCTCGCACATTCTTCCTAAGCGCCGCTCATTGGCTCTGTGCCACAAACAAACCGTTTCACAAGCAGTCGCCAGCCGGACGCCGGCACACAGTCAAGCTTTATTTTTTTTGCTGTTGTTGTTGTTGTGACAGACTAAACACAAATTCAGAGGTGACAGAAATGCATACAAAGTCAGTGAAAGAGATGAATGGAGCAAGCTGGACACCCAAAACATACCTCCTCTGCAGCTGGAAGTCTTAAAGTTAAGGCAGTTCTGCAACAAGGATGCAGGATCCATATAAGGCAGAGAGCCCGGAAAGAAAAAGATAAGTGTGACTATGTAACAGCTTTAAACCAAGATAACCTTTTGTAAAAAAAAAAAAAATATATATATATATATACATATATAAGTGTCTTATTAGCCTCAATTAATAGTTTAAAGATATATTTTATTTTCATACTGTACATGTTCCTAAACTGATTTTGCATTGGTGGTTGTGCAGTCACAGTAGGGCAATAACCACTCTCACTGATGGAGATCTAATATGATGGAAATGGATGACCCTGGTCAAAGATTTTGTGATAATATTTACCGGTAATAATGCACACAGGGGCCTTTTAGGGTCTGAGGAAGGACTGAGAGGAACCTGCTGATAGTGAGGACAGTGACAGCGAGGGAGAACTGATCCACCAATCAGGATTAAGAGGCAGATATGTAGTTTTCAGCAGTCTAGAGCCAACACACAGAATGTAGGGTGAAAGTAAGGAAGAGTAGGGAGTAACATGAGGCCTCAAATATATTGTGTTTCATATGCAGAGGCAGAGTGCAGAAAAAAATATGTGTATGGTTCTACACATAATAAAAAAACCTAAGATTCAAAAAGTATATGTTTTAAATTATTTAATTAATTTAATTTGATTGTTATGTAAAGAAACAAGGGACCATAATGTGTATGTTAATTACAACTGTTCTAATGCATATGTGTCTTGTTTTTACCCAGTAATTGCAGAAAAATCTGATTATTTTCTTGGTGTTTTTATACCCATATGCTATACACCATTTTACCAAAAACCTGCTTTATATATAACGCAGTGTGTGCTGAAGCACATATACACACATTCTTGCTCTGTGTGTATGTGTGTGTGTGTGTGTGTGTGTGCGTCAGTTAAGTGATTACGGGGGGATATTCAACCACCTCTACCAATTACACACCAGCCTCTTGTATACATAAACAGTGCAATTTATGTCCCATTGATCTGTCTAATTCTTTCAACAGGAGCACATTATGGCCGCCGTCTTTTTGTCTCCCGCCTTGCTCTCCTCTCTGCAGCATGAGAGCCGAGCGAGGGAAGCCTTCCAAGTCCTTTTGTACTCCCCGTGTCCCTTTGAACAATGAATCATATTTAGCAACAAGAGAGGAGAAAAAAAAGGCGCCGCTCACAAATAAGAAGGCGGCAATTCAGTGAGCCAGCCAAGATGAGTCGGTGTAGGCAGGAAGGCAGTCAGAAAGCCACGGTTGGACTGACATGAAGGGGTGACGGGGCTGAGACGAGACTTTTTGGGGCCCTTAGCAGAATTAGGCACCCCGCAACGCATTTCTTTTTTGTTGATGAAGAGAAACTGTAAATTACTGTCTGATTTAATATTTTAAAGTGATACTTAAAGCTAGCAACCCTTGAAATGTGGTGTACTCACAGGTGGTACAACAAACCAGCATAAAAGAAATCTTCAGATTTGTGTTCATGTCTAAATAAGCAACAATCAAAGGTCAAGTCATTGTTATTATTTATTAAGAGTTTGTCTGAGAGATGTGCTTCATCCTGACTGTGTGGGTGTGGTTTGATCCGGTTTGATTGACAGTGGCCGGGCAGCAGAAGCACACAGCCTCACAACTGTCATCTCATGCTGAGTTAAATGTTGCTAAACCCTGATTGGTGGACGGAAATATGTGACAACACCTTTTTAAAGCCCCGCCCACCTTAAAACAGAAATAAAGACGAGAACAAACAGAAATATCTCATACCAGACAGCAAAACTTTGGCAGAATGTTTTGTGTTCTTCAGAGTAAGAAGCTGATAGAGAGGATAGTTTAGCCTTTAAGCAAAGTAAAGACAATATATTATCCCCAACAAAACTATAGTTTAACATTTTAACACTTTAAAATGTACGTGGTGATGTATAAATGTGTAAAACTATTATCTACTATGATTAAAAGCATTCAAATAAAACAAATAAACTCAATACAAACTTCAACTATATGTTTAGTACAATTTCCTTCCAGTGAAAAACACAAATACACAGTGAGGGATTTTTAATTTGCTCACTTTTATTGCCCCCTGGTGGTAATTGATGCTTCCACCAACTGCTATTTTAGATGAATATTCAGTTTTCATGCTAAACATCCAGAGCTGTGTTCTTAAAGGACCATTCTTTGAAACAGCATCTGATCATCAAGCAACAGTCCTCATTTCAATCCAGAGTGGGGAAATTCTTCCAGGGTAGCAGCTGTTGACCTCAGCCTGCCCTAATCAATGATAAGGCGCCTTTCATTACTGCCATTAAACACCAGCATAAATAACTTTGCACCTAACACAACCTCCCCCCTGTGACAGAGATGATCATGCTTATAGAAAAACCCTGCTCCATATATAAGCCCAAGCCCAGTCCCAACGACACAGAATCTCATTTTATAAAAATAAGCTTAAAAAAAATCCTGTTCCCTTTCCCTGTTTTGCTTGTCAGTAGAAAAAGAAATCTGTGTTTTCCACCATCCGCACAAATCTGCCACCTCCGGTGATTGATGCAGTCAAATTAGATGTATGTGGAACACTGGCTCTGGCAAATGAACACATCAACTGATGACCAGCTGTTTCTAATTATTATACACTGGTTAATTAGGACGCCGTGTCACCATCAACGGCGGCGGTAAACTGTGTGAAATTCATAATTCATGCTCTGGCCTCCCTGATCAAACCGGTACAGTGTGGCATGGATGGAGAGGCCGTGCGGAAAGAGACTAGGGAGGCTGGGTGGTGCACTGCTGTTGCCAAATAGCTCTGTCTGTGTGTGTGTGTGTGTGTGTGTGTGTGTGTGTGTGTGTGTGTGTGTGTGTGTGTGTTCGCGCCTTTCCCTCACACCTCCTGCTTCTACCCCTCTCTCTGTCTCTCAGCAGGGTGTGTGTGTAGGTGGCAGTGTGAAATGTCTGGATCTCAAAGGTAAGCTGAACGCCTCACTCCGTCATTATTAAATATGATTGAGGACTTTATGTGACATTCATGATGCACGGAATGATTTTGTAATGTTAATGGTTTAGTTATAGAAAATACGAGATCATTTTTACAATTATTTGCACAAAGAAGAAAAAACTTAATAACAAACCTCTCAGTGGGATATTTTTGATCCTGAATCTCAGTACACTTCACACATACACACACACTTAGATTAAGTCTTAAAGACTGGTACCGAGTCAAGTGTGTTGATTTATTGAAATGATTTTGTTAAACAAACGAGTGCGTATCCTTTGTTTGCCGCAGTTAATTACTTATTTTCATGTGTTTATCAAAAACACAATGCAGAACTTCCAATTGAAATCTGCTATAAAAACCGTGCGTGGAGAGAACTGCTGGGTTGGCATACAAAATGACAATTTTCCTGATGCAGTTTTAAAATTTTCACAAACTTCCAGAAACGTGTCAATATATGAAACAACACAGAATAAGCAGATCACTAATAGGAAAATCACACCAATAAAATCCTTCAAACTGTTTCATTTCCAAACCAAAATCTAATGGTGACCTGATCATAACTGTAAATCTTATGATTATTCTGACCTTAATCCCATATTAATTAATCTCAACCCTAGCATTAATTGAAACCTGAATCAGTGCCTACTACTGAATTAAATTATTTATTACTCAAATCTGATACCAGTTCAAATACTGAACTCAAATCCCAAATTGAATGTTATTGTAGCCCTCAACTAAATCTAATCCCAGTTCAAATCTTAACCCTAAATATAACTCCTAATCCTAAACAAAATGTAATTAAATGAAACGTCATTACATACATTTTACTCTAAACCTAATTTTTACAATTTAAGATAAATTTGATTGTAGCCCTCGCATTCAACTAAAACTAATCCTAGTTCAAATTCAAATCTTAAACCAAAGTGCTAAATTCAAGTTCTAGTTCTTACATTAAACTAAACCTGATTCTCTGATCCTAAATCCTGTGTCCGAGCCAAAGTAGTTTAGTGAGCCCTGGACAGAACATCCTCACTTTGAAGGTCTTAAAACTCCGCCTGCTTTCACAAGTATAGAAGCACAGCAGCAGACGCATCTGCATACAGCAGCAGTGTGAAGTTGTGCACGATGCCATGATGGGCGTCTCTATCGTCACGCAATGATGACATCTGACTCCGGGTGTCGCTGCCTTATTATCTTCCCGACGCAGGGCGGATTAGAAAAATAGGATTTCAGATGGCTCTCCCTTCCACCTCACACACCCTCTGCCATCGCTCAGTTAAGTGATTATTGTTAAAACACAGGGAAAAAAGTCATTTTGGAAATAATTATGATAGTAATTATCATTCCCCCTTCTTGGCTGGGGAGATAAGAATTAACCCAGGAGAGAGAGCGATTGAGTCTTAAAAGTCACATGGATTTGTTTGATCAGTCACAGTTTGATTTGGAGTGTGACTCCTGATCAGGGTTGGGGCGCAACAGTAATCAGAATGCCAGATCTTAACTGTAATTCCTTAAATGCATTAATGAACACACATCAAATAAAGATTACTTTAAAAAATATGGGGTACGAAGGAGCAACACATCACTGTAATCAGATTACAAAATGGTGACAGTGATCCCTGATAATCCTAAAAACACAATAATCACTTTAAAACAATAGGATTAGTAGTTGGATTACTAAAATAAAATAAAAAATGTGGACGAGCGTAAGGAGAAACAAAAAGGAGAAAAGGTTTATTTCACATACATTTGTACAGATGGCAGAGGAAAGTTAAATAGTGAAAGTAACTCTGTACAGATTGTGGAAGTGGTGAGTAAAAGTAAAAATAGCAGAACCTTATTCAGAGGACATTTTTGTGCCCCAGATAAATATAAATATGTAGAATGAATTTAGTGTTTATATCTTAGGGGCCTAACGGTAAATCAAAACTTTAGTTCCTCGGATTCTGTAAATATTAGATATTTTTAATGTAACCATTACAGCACTGGTACGATGGCATGTTGTCACTAAAAAGAAAAAACCCACACATGTCAGTTTATTGAGTTAAACTCTTTTTTACACTCCTCTGTAACCCTGGAGGTCCAGCTTCCCTGGATGACAGCAGGTTCTGCATGTTTGAACAGAGCAACAAGATGACTGAGAGGTCATCACAAGTGGTTTAGCATGTGTGATTGTTTGTGTTTCAAGAAACGAGCCCGACTTAAGTTTTCACGACGTATGGACTCAGTTTTAGTCTGACCCACCTGCCATTGTCCAGTCTCACTGTAACTTATTCTGGAACAGCTAATACTCCCAAATGATAGATCTTCATGTTCCGCTCGTGCTAAGACATTGACCTAACTAGACTTATTAAGCTGATGCGTCAGTAATTATTTTGTTTACAGGGAAGACAAAGCTGAATGTCCTGGATCAGATGGAAAATCAGATCAAAATGCAGGGTACCAATCTCAAATTTAAAGCAATGAATAAACAGTAGAAGAGGTTGTAGCTGTGTTTGTATGTTACTATAATATTACTGTACAGAAAGGCACATCAGTGTTATGTATGTTGTAAATTACAAGGATAGAAATGTAAAGTGCCATGTAAAAAAGAAGAAAACACTGAACTGCACGAAGAGGTGCCTCACACTGCAAGCAGCAAACTGTAGGAAAAAAACAGTTGAGCGTGATAATAATCCCGTGTCAGTGTCAGGATCACTGTCCAGCAGTAGGAGAGGGGCAATACCACAATTACAGTTAAAGTTCTGCATCTAAAATCTTACTGAGCTCAAATATGCTCAAATACAGTATGTAGGAAAATATAGTATTTATATTAATGTATATGGTACATATGGAATCAGAAGGAGAATACACATGTCTTATTATTGCTGATACATTTACATAATGTTGGAGCTTTTACGTTCTGTACTGTTGGGTTTAATCAGTAATTTTTTACTTTTACCTAACATTTTAATAAAAATTTTAATGTGCAAAGTACCCAGTAACTGTAGCTCTCATATAAATGTAGTGAAGTAAAAGTACAAAGTAAATGTTCACATTTAACTCCACCACTGGGTCTGGTAAATAAGAATACCTTGTCAATTTCTATACTGTATGTACATATATATACATTATATTTGGTTACATTTTTCATTCCATGTACTCAATATGCTTTTGGAGGTAAAGTAATCAGATTACATTTAGGTTTTGGAAGTTCAGTTGGTTTATACAAGTGAGTTATTTTATTGATTACAATGCTCTGCAGACCGTCAGTAATCAATGGACACTTGAGCATTCAGTCTAATCATGAAAAACTGCTTCTTGTTCCTTGTAACTGGAGCTGTCATCACGATTTCTCCTCCTCTGTTTCTGATTAAGTCTCAGCACTTTATTAAAAGAAAACACACACGCGCGCACGGATAAACTTTACCTATAAAGGAAGTTGTTTTGTCGTGATTTTTGCTGAAATGTTCATTTCAGGAAAAGGATAAAGCACATTTAGAGCTGTGCAATTTTGCCTGTTAGCAAACAGCCTCCCAATTATCTCCCGTTTGATTGCTTGCCTCTATCAAGGTGAGCGATTAGACCACCGCTCCTGTGAAGCTCTGGAAGCCGTCCTGAAATCGCTGCACTTTGATTTCATCAATCTGCAGGCAGCCCAACTGGAAGAAAATGTGAGTTTTATGAGCAAAACTTATTTTCCCCATCTTCGTCTTCCAATTCCAATACAGTTTCATATTCAGACCTTCCCCTGTATCAGATTAGAGGCTATTTTTTTCCTTCCAAAAGAACTTCATAACATTCCTGTCAAATTTGGGGCCTTGCTTTCTTCATTTTTTCTCCTTCACTATTTTTTCTCTTCCAGGGAGCATCGTCCTTGCTGGATATGATTTTGTACTATGAATCTACAACCCATCTTGACATTTCTGACAACAGCAGTATGGGAACATCGTGTTGGAGGGCCCTCGCTCATTTGATAAAGCAGGTTGGCTGACGCAGTGGAATAGTAATCTTTTCTTGTAGGCTTTCTCCGGGGGATAATGTACGTCCTAGAAAGTGAGTTTGTTGCACATTACATGGATTGAAGACACAGGCCAGAGCAAACAGGGTGAGAAGTTCTCCCTCTGCGAGCACCAGCATCGAGGCATCAAAACACGCGCTGCATCACTGCAGCATCACAGATAGCATTAGCAGGCATAACTGATTAGCTGTGAGGTCTGAGTGCAAATATTCTTTCTGCTGACTGACTTTGTGTCTGTGTGATCAGTGGGACCAGATGAGAAAAATCAATGCAAGGACTTAGAGTTAAGATTATTTTGTCATAAATGCGACATCTCTGCTCTGATGCTTTTAAGAACTGACGTTTGTTTTGTCAAATTGACAAAATTGACATTACTTTGGGATGTGATGGGTCTGATGTTAAAATTGATCTATGGAGGGCAACTCAATCATGTCTCTTGAAAAAATAATGGAATTAAAGACAAAGCAAGGGTAAACTTCCTCCTTAAAGTTCCTCCTTGAAACTGGTGGTACTGGAATGGTGACGCCCTGCTCTCTAAATGTCGGCACCATAGTGGAGCATTTAGCAGCTATAGAGGCAGAGATTTCCCTCAGGAGGCGGTAGAGACCAAATACAGAGCTAAAAGAGAGAGAATATTGGACTTGGATTCATCAGGTGACACTTTCTCTACTTTTGAGCAGATTAGACATCTAGCTGCGACTCGAACTGCTTCTCTTTGCATTTGACTGTAGTCACTGTATTTTTGCATGTGTGTTTCAGAGTGTGCGTCTGTCCAGACTGGATGTGAGTAATGTGCCGTTGGTAGACTACCCAGCTCAGTCTCTATCTAAAGCTCTGCTGACCAGCCGGCTCACAGTGCTGCACCTTCACAATGCCCAGCTCAGCGGCATGCCACTATACACACTGGGTATGATGTACACACACACACACACACACACACACACATACACACACAAAAGCAATTTTTCCTCACTGAACACTCCTGAGCTCTAGCTTCTGAATACTCACTTATAATACACTGAGATCATGTTTGTTTGTTAAATCATTTCTGTGTGCCAGTGTGAACTGTGAGTATACATTCATGTGTGCCGACATGCATTTGGAAATGTGTGTGTGTGTGTGTGTGTGTGTGTGTGTGTGTGTGTGTGTGTGTGTGTGTGTCCTGTGGCCAGCAGGACCAGATTTTGACCTGTGACCCTCTCTGCAGGTCTGGACCCGGATTAGAGGCCTAATCTCCTACTTGTCACTTTACACACCGCTGCACACATCTATAAAGTCTCTGGCAGCCAGGACGCACACACACACATACGCACACACACACACAGATATTTACTATAACAGAAGTACAACCTGAGATACACTCATTTTTTTCATTATATATTTGCTCTCTACACACCATCACGCATAATACACACATGCCACCACACACATACTTACAGCATATGAACACTTTATTTGTTTCCCACAAATGACTAAAAATGTCATTTGAAATCTAGAATGAACAAAGTACAGTGAATTCGGCGAGGTCTGTGCTGAGAAGAGGAATAGTGCAGTGGGATTACTGGATGATTAAACAGACATATAAATACACTTACTGCGGGCAAACACAACAGTCAGAGGGGGGGGGAGTGCTGTCCATGACAGACAGACACACGGACAGTCATGTGCAACAGGGATAGTTAATGTGTAGCAGTAATCTTTAGTAATCAAATAAAAACATAATAATATGCTGTTTTGTTTTAATTCTGTACATGAGCAGATTTCATGGTAAAACAATCTCCGTTTGTGACTTTTGGTTGGGACAAAAAAATCTAAACTGTGAACGCAGCCTCTCCTCTCCTCTCAGCTGGGAGCAGAGAAAGAACCAAATGGACGCAGTATGCTGCCCACTCTTCCCGGCAGCAGCTTGCTCCTCCAACATTTTCAGCCATTTCCTGGATCTCTTTGATATGTTCGGGTCTCCCAACCCACCTCCTCCTCCCACGCTCATCTCTCATCCTGCCCCATCCTCCCTGCCTTTACCGTGCCCGCTGCTACCTCCCCTTCTCCTCTGCCGGCGGGGGGTCCCAGCTGAGGATCATTGCCTTCGATCGGAGGGGCCTCTGATTGCAGCGTTGGGCGTTCGCGGTGGAGTCGACCGGATCAATCCCACCGATCCTAACATTTGGCTCCCACTGTGCCTGATGACAATGTTGGCATTCCACATGCAGCCCAACAGGCTTGATCAAATCTGCAGCATCGATCTGGATGCAAGGGCAGACAGGGCCCAGGCAACACGGACACATGTGTACCACAGTACAGTACACATCACACAAATACACAGGGAATGTCCACCACACACATATAAATACACACATATATCTCTGAAAAACACCATTAAAGATGTGATAAAGTACCATAATGGAAAGATTCTAACAATGGCGTACACACGGACATTTTGAAGAGAGGGCCTTGAAATTTGACAGGTGTTTTGTAAGGTCTCCTGTGCTGAGGAGTCACAACTCGGGCTTCAACAATGGCTCCTTCATGTTAGAATGGTGAAGGAGTGCCACTTGATCTTTACCGCAGTAATTACAGGAGGCGGCGATTCCTGCTGTGCTCTCGTTTTCATGCTCAAGTTCACTCGCCATCAATCAGTCTGCCGCAGTTCCAGCCTGGAGGCCCCATGTTTGGCTCTCAGAGGACATGCTTGTGTGATGGATCCTATCTAATATCAGTTTAAAACAATCTAAATGTCTTAATGCATCGTCTGCATTTGTGTCCTATCCCCGTCGCCTCACGCTTACCCACCCTGACAATGGAGCGTCACCAGTTGAATGTCACGTGCGGGAGCTTCACGTTATCCCTGTGCCAAGGATCTGGTCCCCAACTGGCCTCCCACCAACGACCACTGCACTGTTGTATCTTGATTAGGATCAGTGGCCGAAGCTTACAACTCAGGATACTTACTCAGCTGAAAAAAACACTAGTCTCTTGTACTGTTAATGAAAAGTTGTTTGGTATTTTTCAACCAAGGTCTTTTAATCATAATTGTAGCCATGGGTCATGCTAACTTTGCACAAATCGGAGAATTTAGACTCAAACAAGTATAGGGACAAGTGAGAGTCTGCAAATGCTTTTCATATAAACTTCAATTTTACATAAATTATGTCTTATTGATATGATGAAATATGAGTCCAGCCAAAAGTTGACAAAGAAATTGCATTTAGCGGCCACCGTGGTAGCCTAATGTTTAAGGTGCACACCACATAACTGCAACATCCACAGACGGATTCCCGGCTGGGGGACCTTTGTTGCATATCACACTTTACCACACACACACCACCAGAAACAAACCACTTCGCTCACTTTGCCCACTGATATGTGCTCTGTTCACTCCAGCATTCAGTCCCTTCCCTTTATCTTCAGTGACATCAAGTTTGGAAAGAGTGATGCAGAGACACTGGGCCAATCAAAATGCTCATTACAGTAAATAAAAGTGAGCCAGGAATCGTCCCTCGCGTCAAGAGGCTGCCATTTCCCTCGTGTCGTTTGAACCACAACCGCCTGTCTTCTCAAACGCTTTGCTTACGGACTACCAGAAGCTCAGTCCTGGAAAACCCCGACTGGGTTCACACACTCACGGGAATGACTAAATCTATTTAGTAGGAAAAACATAAACAACTTCTGACAAACATTAAATGCCAGGAGAAAGACCTGGCTGGCGCTCCTGGCTGTCACTATACAAATGCCAAAGAATCTGTGCGTGCAAAGTTAGCAAGCCTTATAGTTAAAATAGCCATAATTGTAATAATAAAACCAATGTTCAAAAATACCAGATTCTTCCATTAATATTGATTTCTGTAATGGGAAAGCACTGACAAAGTTGATTAAGTCAAATCAAATTACACAAAATATGATTGCTAGCATTTGTCTGGCATCGAACTAATTCGTAACATTTGAGGAGGGTAATGTTGGATCCTGTTCCTGAACCTTTGAGCACTCTTTTCTTTTGTTGCTGCTTGCAGTTGGTGCACTGAAGTCAAACAAGGCTTTGCGAGAGCTCCACCTTGCCAACAACCTGCTGAACAGCTACCAGGACGCCCTGCATCTAGGAGACTTGCTACGCTACAACACCACCTTACAGACACTGGAGCTCAGCAACAATGCTTTGGCAGATGCTGGTAGGAAATTCATCTTTGTTACAGAACAAAAATATATATTTATTCAGAGTAGCACAGAGCAAGGATGATATATAAAAAGCCATGTGTTCATCAATATGTGGTTCTAGAAGAAGAGGCAGTTTTGTCTAATTGAGAACCCATTGGTTCATCCTGCTTATGACGCGTAGTTAATGGAGGACATGCTTGGTGTGGGGAGTGCTGAAGGATGTGGACATAAAATAACAATGAAATAAGGATATATGCTCTGTTCGAGAAAAGAGGGGGGAAAGAGGTGCTGGTAGCTGTTTTTATTCTTGGACAGAGCCGGCTAGCTGTTTCCCCCCCGCTCGTGCCTACACCTCTAAAGCTCACTAATCAACACATTGTTTCTCGCTTGTTTAACAGTAGAAAAACAGACATGTAAAAACAACAATTAGTTGTTTTAGAGGGAGGTACATGGTATAACTATTTCTGGACAATCTTCTCATCTCACTCTCTGAAAAAAAGCAAAAGAGCGTATTTCCAAGAATATCGCGCTATTTCTTCAAACCTGGGGCAAAATAGTTTCGTCTCAGAATGCGTTCCTGAATTTAATTTTAATTTAGGTAGGGGTAGGGCACATGTTTGCAGACGCTGGTTGTTAGTGTGACACATGATCTTATTTGATTATTATTAATTACAGCAGCTTCCAAGGAAAAACAGCAAAGCGACACGGTAGGTAAATATAGTGGGAGGGATCGTCACACTGTCAGTTGCAAACTTGCACAGTCCAGCTTTAATATTATCTAATTAATATAGATATGTGAAAAGGTTAAGCACATAACAACCTTCTTCATAGTTACTGTAGCTCAAGTCATATGTAGCACTGCAGCAACACTCCCACTAAACATCTGTCGGTGCCATTTAGCTTACAAACACAAACACAGACAAGCAGTTAAGGTGAACATGTTCTGCTAATTACCATATTTTCATCTTTTATTTGAGTTTATTTTTTGTTTTTATTTTTTACTATCCAGGTTTGGAGGAGCTGTGTGACGGTCTGAGGCGACAGACAGCAGGTCTGAAGGTCCTGCTGCTGAGGAACAACCAGATCACTGCAAAAGGCATGGTCCATCTGGCCGGGGCCCTGGTGAGGAACATAGTACAGGCAGCAATTAAATATATTCCAACACCCAAGAACAGACCTTTTCTTTAAGCAGAAATACCTTCAGCCTGTAGCTGCAGACTGAATGCTGTGTCCAATCATTGCCTACAAAAGGCAACTATGTTGGAGGCAGATTCAGCAACATGGTCCCTGCCTGTAAGACAATGGAAGGACAAGACATGCAGTAGAGCAACACATAGCCTTTAAATAAAAGCCACTTTATGTAAGACTTCCTTACTTTGGCTCTTAAGCTTGTTATACATCACTATGTTGTAAAATGATAAATAAATCTACCCTGTATGTGGTGGTAAATATAAGAATATAAAGCAGCAATGCACAATCTGTGCAGTTCGAAGGAAGTGCTCGTTGGATCATCTAACTCCTTCTAAACCCCCCCTTTCTTAAGGCAAAGTGGGGGTTCTGATTGATGGTGGCGTGCAAGGTGAGAAAGTAAAGCTGGATTTATAGTCAACACAAGAGGTTAATGGAGGTGCTGCCGAAGATAACTACGGTGTATGTGTTGAATCATGCTTTGCATCGGATTTTCCACCGCCGCAACATTAGACGCATGTTTTTTACAGGATCAGGCTGTGTCACATTCTTTCATTCCCTTTGTGATACAAGTGAAGGGCATGAGCTACGCGCATACTGGAGTTACATCCGTGTCATTTTGCCCCGTCTCGTTACTGAACAGGACACAAATGTTGTGTTTCCGCTCATTCATTCATAGAGGGTTTGGAGTATACTGTCTTTTCTTGATGTGCGTCACTGAAAAGGAGATGAGTATTTTTCCAACTTAAATGTTGTCCCCAACAATCTCCATCAGCTGTAGATACTGGTGAGAGAAAACACAAGCAGGCTGTGCTGACCGATCACAGCGCAGTTCCACGTGGTATCTCCGTAGCAGCCGTAGCACCGGCGTGTAGTTCCATTTTTGAGGAGGCGCACATCAACCTATACTAAGGTAGCTGCAGTAGGTATGCCATAACCCCTTAACACAGAGGGATAGGTCATTTTTCATAGAGCTGCTTCTTTCGTTCTCATGTGTACAATCGAGTGCAACTCCCTGAATGCCTTCGAGACTTTTCCTGCATCAAGACTACAAAGAGTTCATGGAGAGATGATGGGGAGGCAGTAAGATCCAGGAAGCTCTATAAGGACTTCCTTGTAATATAAGGTAAAATCATTAATTACAGTAGCTACTGTAGGTTACTACTATTCAGGAAGGAAACACTATTCAAGGAAAGAGAAAGCGGGAACTTAATGCAAGGGAGGATATCCACTTGATTCCATTCTCACCATGAAGTGATCGGAGCAGCCCTGTTGCCTTTGTGCAAGCTGAGCCGAGCTGTCGGACTGATACCTGCTTCCCTCTAGCCAGTATTGAGGAAATGAAGAGCACTGAGCCTCATCCAGAGAATTCCCGCTCTGAAATCGTCCCGCCTCCGCATGATTCACTATACATGCCTAATAACATGCATTCCTTCCGCCTGATTGGCAGCATAAACTGCACCTTCCTGTCATGTGAGTGGCGATTGTGGAAGTCAAAAGGCTAGAAATTAAAGGCCTGCCTGGTACGCTCACACACACACACACACACACACACACACACACACACACACACACACTTCTCCGGTTTCCTCCAGTGCTACCAAAAGAAGGAACACTTTGATTAAATAATAGATGTGTGTTAAGGAGGGGTGCTCATACGGCCTGCCAGTCACAAGGATAAGTAGATGTCCTTGCAGGCCATAATGATGATAATTAGACCCGTAGCTGGTCGTGTCGAATATGATGACGAGGAGAGCTGTTATTAACCTTTCTGGTTGGTGTATGTGCTTTTCCTCTCTGTCCTAGTGGCTTGTTGGCTTGTCTAGGGGAGCAGATGTGGGCCAAAATCCACTTGACTTCCAGTTCTAGAATTTTGCTAACGATGTCTAAATTTACTCTTTGTCCCAAAAAGTTGTACAGGTGATAACGGTGAGGTGAATATGCCGTGCAGGGCTCTTGTCTTTTCTACTTTGCGTCCTTCTGCTGTTGTTGTGGGTTTTTTTGTTTAAGGCCAGCATGTCATGTGTGAAAGCATACTGTGTTTTTGGTGGTTTCACACTCCTACCCCCCTCAAACTTCTCACTCCAACCCTCCCGTGGTTTACGTTTGACAGGCTTCAACCATGCTTGACTCTCACACACTCTCAACCACGCAGTCGCCTCTTTAATTGTCTGCTATTATCCCTCGTGCATATCCATTCGAGATGCTCTTCCTCCCTCTCCTCCTCCCCTCTTCACCAGAGAAGCTTCTCGCCACGCGTTGGATGTAGCATTTCCTCTGTGTGCTGCGACTCAGTGAGGGGGGGGGGGGCTCTCAAGTGTGTTTGTTGTCACCGCGGTGCAAATTAACTCGGAAGACGACGCTCTCTGGGTCTGTCGGTTGCCTTCCTGGCTTCCTTTCCACCCCCGCGCTCCCTCTCTCTTCAGAGCAGTGACCAGAGGAATTTAACAAGGGTGGCGAGGCGAGGGGGCAACCGAGGAGTGGGTGGCGTGTTCCTCTTCAAGCTGTTGGGCAACATGGGCCTCTTGTGCCCCAGACACCCCCAGCTTTATGCGCCAGCTAATCAACCTTCAATGCTAATGTGGCTCTGGAGAGTGGAAACAGAAGTTCTGAGCATTTAACATGAGAGGAAACAGTCTGAAAAGGAATAATAATCACCACATAATAATAATGATAATAACTAAAAAAACTTCTCAGCCTTATCCACACTCACTTGCACACAGAAAGTAGCATCCTACACAGTCTCAAGCTAAGCTTCATTGTCGAGTAAAGTCATTGAACTCGCTCAGAGTGACTTTACAATTTAAAAACAGGGATTTAAATTCTAAAAGTCCGTGGATCCAGTTTGAATTGTGTTTAAAACCTCAGACAAATGCTAATCAACCTGACCCCAGGATCCCTGTTTCGCAGCCAGCGCTGAAGGTCCTGCAGGTCCTGGATTTGGGTGAGAACCTCCTGGGAAACGAGGGGATCCAGGTCATAAGGGAGCCTCTGATGGTGAACTGCTCAGTGCTGCAGCTCAGCCTGGCCCAAGCCAATATCAGCTGTGAAGGTACAACAACATAATGCAGTACGGTTTTGATTAAAAGAATCAATATTTTATTCTTTAAAATCTAATTTTAATATAACGTACTGTATATAGATTATAGTAATGGTGTTGGTTTTTGTCACAATGTGGTTGAATTCGTGACCAAATTATCAAACTAATACTGTTGCAGTTCTATTTGTTTTGCAGCATATTAAATCTGTGTTCATATACATTTGCACATCAGTGATTTAACTCTGGTTTCATGTTTAGTTTTGAATAGAGATAGGGCTGCAACTAACAATCATTTTCATTTTCATCTGTTTCATCGTTTATTTTCTTGATTAATCTTTTTTTTAAATATCAAACCAACAGTCTAAACTTCAAGAAGATTGAGTTTTCTTTAATAATAAGACTAAGACTAAGAAAGAAAAAGTGGAACAGATTATTTATTTGGAATTAGTGCTTGAAAATGATTACTCACTTGTCACTCTAATTGAAAATTGTCTTTGTCATTCAAATAATCGATTATTCAACTATTATGTTAAGCTCTAAAAAGAGAATATCAGTGTTGTGTTTTTAAACTGGCAATGTTCCTCTTTGCATCAGTGACATTTATTGCTGTCGAGTAGCTTATTTAGGGTAGCGAGCCAATTAGGGTTTCAAGATCATACTAGTCCTGCAACTGCCTAGATCAACTACTAAGCCCCTCCCTCTAAGCTTTCGACGTTGCACGTTTTCTTTGCTGAAGGTGCTGTGGCGTTGGCAGAGTTCCTCGCAGAGAGTCGTCAGATTCAGCGGCTGGACCTCCGTCAGAATGAGGTGAAGGTTGGAGGCCTGATGGCCTTGTGTCTGGCCCTGAGGATCAACCACTCTCTTGCTAGCCTGGATTTGGACCACATACCCCTACAGGAGCAAGTAGGTGCAGCTATAATTGTAGTTAACGACCTGAAGTCACCTACGCCTTTATGTGCTGGATCACTGGACTGTAGATGGTTGTTCCCATTTTGCATTCTCAGGAAATGTTAGCATTTAGACCGTGATGTAGACAGAGCTGCACTTGTCGGTACACAACACAAGCTGTCTTCTATTACTAAGGTCCATTAGTAGCTGTTGGTCATATCACACTTCATTAGTCTTCCTTAGTCTGACCGCAATACTGATCATATCTAATCTTTAACGGTGATCAAAGTGCAGAAACAGAGGAAGCACTGTGGAGCACAATGTAGATCAAATGAAGCCTTAACGAAGCAGGAACACATAAAATAGTTACAATAATAGCTGTATTTGTGTAGAACTGTTTAATACAGGTTACAAAGTGCTTTACAGTCAATCAAGTCAACACATAAAAAACCCCATAAAAACTGGCATCACACAGTGGTTCACAACAATCAATATGTAAAACAAACAAGTCAATTTACAAAATAAAATAGGCATCACACAGTAAACTTTTTTTGTAAAAAGAGCCTGATCTCCTCTGGTAGATTGTTCCAGCACAGGCCGACTTTGGTTTTCAGCATAGACCTTGGAATGGCTAGCAACACACTACCAGAGGATCTCAGTCTGCGTCCTGGCTCACAGGGGGATAGGTGGGATGTGTGAGACATGTGTCCATGAATCTATTACCCCAGTGCATGTTTGGAGGGTTCCCAACATACCTACCTCATGTACCTGCAGCCACATGATCCGCAGTGATGATCATGGTTTCCGCTCTCTACTCATTTTGC
This sequence comes from Micropterus salmoides, assembly GCF_014851395.1. NCBI lineage: Eukaryota > Metazoa > Chordata > Actinopteri > Centrarchiformes > Centrarchidae > Micropterus > Micropterus salmoides. The sequence goes on from NW_024041039.1 coordinate 30,219,061, forward strand.
CTTTATTTCAAAATAAGATACACTGTACAAGAATAACTTAAAAAGTGAATCTTTAAACTGCTTTCAAAGAATCAAATTAGCTGAGTGAGAGTAAAGCCTGATCATAGCTTAATAGCCTGAATTAGCAGCATCTAAAGAACAGGGCCCTGGTCTTATGAATTGTGATTTCTGTTTGTTGACCTCTGTCCTGCCTGGTGGAAATAGAACAGGCTACTGGTGGTGCTGTCATAGTAAAATGGATCCAGCTCTGCAGGAAAATGACTACTGGTGCTTTCATTTAAATGTTCCTTCTAACTCAGAATGAAGGGTATTGGTGATTTGAGGATTACTTATCCTTAACATCTTGTCTTTTGTGATTTATTCAGACTCACTGTGGTCACAGATTTGTCACTTGCAGACACAAGTAAGTCATTTGTGTCTCAGTTCATCAGTGGTACTTGCTTTGTTTTTTCTCTCTACCATCCATGGCTGCAGAGGCCTGAGGAAAACGATGCCATAACTTTAATACATGCCCCTGCTGGATTCACAAAATAATTACCCACACTTGCCATCTGTTTGTCATGATTTTATCTCTGCTAACTTATTTGCATATTAAAGCATTAATTAAAATCTCCAAGGAACGGAATGCTTACTTTAAAATTAACTCTGAAGGCGATCCGTGCACAGCTTCCAAAGTTGTTTTATTTTAGTTTGCAGTGGTTTTCTGTTTGTCTGCGTGTTGTTTACACGATTAAGTCTGATTTTTATGAAATGTCTCCTCTGGCTAAAGTCAAGCGGCAAGATGTGCCAGATTTTGGAGAGGCAGCTTTTAAGAGCCATGACGCTTCTGTGAATGTGTGTCATTATAGCTGGGACTTCTTCGTCTTCTTCTTCCTCACTTTTTGCACATGCACCAAAGCCTCCATATTGGCGGCTCTGTTTTCATGCTCCTCTAAGCCGCCAAGAGACGTGATTAGCATTTCCACTATTGGTGGGAGTTAGTGTGGCTGGGTATTTTAAGGGAATGGTAATAAGGGAATTTTTAAGCTCTGTCAGGTTTTGGAGTCACACAGCTGGGATTTGTCTTGGCGTGGCATATCCAGGTGGGAGGAGTGACGATTGTATTAAAAAGCAAATCTTTCCATCAGAAAACAGCGGGTGGCCAGATCAAGTGTTCTCGCTCAGTCACATTCCCCGGGTCGCCAAGGAATACGTGAAAATTTCATTCTTCTGAAGGAAAATAAATGTGGGTATGAATGTGAGTGAGTGACGGAGGGGGTTATGGCAGTATTTTGTGTGTGTTTGACAGAGTCGCTGATATGGAGTTTGTGTGTTCATACATGTGCCTTTTGTATGTGTGTGGTTTTACGACGGCGCGGGGGGCGATTGAAGATGCGCATATTTAAAAGGCGAGAAAAGAAGGTGGCAAGAGGGGAGGAAATCTGGGTCCTCTTGTCTTTGTTTACAAGAGTCAGATTTTTCATGTCTGTTGCCACGCTGCTCCATTTGATCACTGGCCTGTTTGCTGTTAATTATTAATTATTTACCCATCTAAAATATTCATGCACCCTGGCCCTAGTGGAAAGCAGCCTTTTCCGAGGGGCAAGTTCTCTCTGTAGCCACTGCAAGGTGGAGCTGTTTATACATCCTTATCAGGGGACTCTGTCAACCCAGCTAATGAACTAAACTTCCCCCTGCCCAGCGCTCTCTTAATCGCGGGTCGGACGAGGGAGCCTGTTTACCTGTTTGATGCTTAAATATTTGGTTTGGGATTTGGCCGCCGTCAGCTGTTCTCCAGCAGAGGAGTTTAGTGATAACGCTGGAGAGTGTCCTCTCCTGAATGTCGCATGTCAGCAAGGTGTAGCTGTTAGGGAGTGATTGTCTCACTGAGTGATAATTACAGCAGCATGGAGTGTGAGTGTGTGCAGGAAGGAGAGGCAGCAGGAAGGAGGTTGTTCAGTGGTCCTGTGGAGGCGGATGACAGGAGCAGTTGTAGTCCTTTGAGAAGCCAAAGGGACAACAATGTATATATATATATAGTTACTAACTTTGTTATACACCCACCCAGTCCCAACTTTATTATGTACACTTGTACAGTCTATTGCAATTTAATGCAACAGCTCTGGCACAAGTTCTACCTTTACAAAGTTTGTGTTCATTTTTTGTTGACATTGTTGGAAATTGGAATTATTTGTTTATAACTGAGATGGTAGTTAAAGGTGGTGGTGTACTACAGTATGTTGAGATGTGTTTCTTTTGTCCTCCCATTTTACATACATGAATATTAAGAACACATCTGAATATATCTTTACTTGTTATTAACTCTGTGTCTTAAAAACAACAACCCTCATCATCTTGGACCAGTTGGTCTAAGGGGCAGGGCCAGACTAACCTACTACAGGACAAAATCTGAGCTGTGGGGCCCCTCTGAACGTTAAGTTTCTGTTGCCCAGAAATACCCTTCTTTTACAGTGTACATGGAGCCCTAGAAAACAACAAGTACTCCTCTTCTGGGATACTACCCTGCCCCTGCCTTGTTATGTATCAGTGAGCTAATTTCGTTTAACATAAAGTTATTTAAGAATAAACAGCTGTAAGGATTATATTATCTGAAATAACCCAGGGTCCCTCTACAAACCAGGCCTGAAGATGGGATAAATCTGAGACCTGCATTAAAGGCCGTATCATTTCAGTTTACTTTTGTGGTGCAAATTCTCACAAATATTTGCAGCTGATCAAAGAACCACTAGCCAACTGCCAGATGCACCTGGGACCTTTGAGTTCCCGGAGACATTGCTCACTTTGCCCACTTTGGTAATCCAACCTTAACAATGTGACAGATTTTAGTTTTAACACTAGAAGCTCTGTAGTTATGGTGTTTCCAATATGTGGGGGCCGTTGCCAAAGCAATACAAACAATTTATATGTATACAATACTGAAATGTTATTATGAATCTGTGTTTTATTAGTTGAATCTCATGAATTTCCAAACTGAATATCTGTCCCAGACACACTGCAGGACTGCCCAGCGGTCTGTCCATATCTACAGCACATTCGATTTAGCCAATGTCATTTAGATATGGCACTTAACATATTGTTTTAATGGAAACTGTTGAAGCAATTTCCATATTCATGGTCCCCAGAGGATGAGCTGTAATCACATTTGGTGACCCCCTTATTTTTTATCTAGTGCCATCATAGGGTCAGCATCTCAAGTAATCAGTGCTTCGGTTTATGACCAAGTACCTGCAAACTTTACCTAATAAATGATAAAGTTTAGACTGTCACTCTGAGCACGTTATCATGTGGGTGTTAGCATTTAGTCCATAGCACCAGCTAAGTACAGCCTCAGAGATGCGAGCTTGACTGTAAACTCATGATTGATCTCTAGTGAGAGACAGCGGGAAAAAATGTTTGACAAAACTACAGCTTTTGGATACAAATAATATTATAATTAGCAATAGATCAAGGTTAAGGATGAAATACAGTGAACCTTTCTTTAATTGAACTAGAAAAAAATAATTACAGTTACTGTCAAAACCCAAAATGGATGCAGCCTCATTGTTTTTGTGATGGTTATTCTTACTTACTTGTAGTGAGCTTTGAATATGTAGCCATGATGAAACAGATTGGCTACTGATGTCTGTGAGTGGATCCGCTCTGGCTATTCTTCATTTCATCCAACAACCTTGATAGTTCACTTCTCAGGGTAGTTTACTGGCTTTAGATTACATTTCCGTTAATGCTTGCGGTACAGGAGTGACATCTGAGGAAAGGTACATGTGTCTCTATGGGTCTGTGGAGAGTTTGCTGTGGGAAATGTTCTGCACAGAGGGCACCGTTTGAAGGAGCGGGAATACTTATTTTAGGAACAGCGTGAAACAAAGAGGTCTCTTGGTATGTTTTTGGGCACCCCTGTCACGGTCAGTCCCAGCAGGGTGGCTAGGTGACAGGACGGCCTGGCCATGCATGTAGTAGGCACTCAGGTTTCAGTTGCATCATGATGACACCGGGGCTCTGGGGAACAGAGTACGTAGGCAGACAACAGCAACCAGGCAGAACATGCCTCCCAGCAATGCCTCAGAGGGCAGCAGGGACTGGCTCTGAGCTGTTGGGGGGACCAGGGTTCACACTGCTACCAGATCAGTCAGTCACCTACTGGAACCACACCACACAATACAGCTCACATAGTTTGGCCTAAAGGAAATACTGTTTTTAACAAGCATTTAACCAAGTGAATAGCCAGAGAACATCTCATTTTTGATGACCTAACAAAAGAAATTCACCCTTTAGGACAGGAGGAGACACAGTTTCAACATAAGTGAACTCAGCACAAGCAGAATTTAAATATGCACTCTTTTAGTTTTTAGGTGGTGTAGTTTTATTTTATTTTATGTCATCCCAAACATCAGTCCCAGTCCACATGTACAAATACAAAACAAAACTGTAGTAATTAAAAACTCTTTTGAAAACAGTTTCCAACCAATAGAAAGTGTTATATTCTTAGATGTATCTTAATGCTTCCCAACCTTGGACCAAACTGCATTCAAAATGTATAACCAAGGGACAGACGGGGTGATGCATGCATACACATATGATAAATGACAACCTGGGGTTAATATATAGTTACAGTTAAAGCATACTGTACTCCAGCCCAATACAATAGAGATGAATGGAATTTAATTTGTCTGATTGAAAACTTTTTTTTAATTCAGTAATTAATCAAATAGTGACCAGGGCCTTTATTTACCTTAACTGCAGAGGGCACAAGTCCTTATTGGAAGCAGGCTTATATCAGAGACAGGCACCAGGAGTTTATCCACCCAACCTGTATTTGGGACTGGTCTTCATTTGATCGTGGTGACCACAATCCTGCCCTTATTTGGCACAGCCTTCTCAACACTGCCTGGAATGGAATATAAATCTGTTTGCCACATACTGAATCTTAAATGTAATCTAATGCTACCCTCCCCTAGGTTTTCTTTGTGTCAATTAATGTGGGGCACTTTAATTAAAAACTATTTTAATTTGGAATATGTACTTCGTGAGCACAGAATAAATAAAAATAATTACTATAAACTAAATTTCAACACAGCACCCGTCTTAGTTGATGTGGTGCTTGTATTGTATTAACCCTAACCCTAAACAAATTTGCAGTTAATCATATTTCCACCACTTCACACAAATTGAACCTGGGGTTTTTGTGGACCCTGGCGTTCTGGAGCTTAGGGCCGTCGCATGCTTTTCCAGGTTTCCAGGTTTCCAGGTTAGATATCTCAAATCCTGGACAAACCGAAAGTATCTACATCTACATGGGAGGAAACTTTTATTTGTGTGTTCGGGTGAACTAACCCCTTAATTTAAAAACATTAGTTTAAATTTTATTAAACATTTTTGAATTTCATTTTGACCCGTCCAATGAATCATCATTCAAGATGCAGACTGTGTAGTCTCCCAAACAAAGAATACGTATTTGAAACCCATAGTAAATACAATGTACCAAGGAAATGAAGTGGCATGCCAGGTTTCCAGTAAGTCTCCTATCAAATCAAAACTGGACCTAACAGGCAAGTTGATTTAATATATAATCAGTGTACAGAACATGAATATTCAAAGCCACAAAATTCCTGTTGTCCCTCACAAAAATGCAACATTAGTTGTGCAGAGAGTCAACTTTTCCTCCTGATACCTCTGAAAGGGACAAAGCTGGATGAGTCACTCCAGCAGACAAGGGGGGGCTTGGGTTGCTGAGGGGGAGTTGGTGGTGGAGGGGGGCAATCCCCTGTCTCTCTGCAAACACAACAACAGCAGCAGCAACACACTCCTCGCTGCACTCCTGATGTATTTTCAGGCAAAAACAGGCATATTTGCCAGCTGTGTAATTTACTGCAGCTCTCATTTGCATATTAAAGCCTTAATTAGCCCCTCTGAGCGTGTGTGTGCCTGTGTGTGTGTTTGAGTGTGAGTGAGTGAGGGGTTGGGGGGGATCTAGTGTAATCACTTGGACGTGTAGTCAGGGGAAGGAGGGGGGGGGGTGGAATCAGCATTTCGCGGTCTGGATTGGGGCCGTAGGGGGGTGGAGTCGCTTCCCGTCCCGGTTCCCCCTGTGGACTGGCTGGTTCTGATACGGAGCGAGGTGGAGCGCTTTGATGAATAACACTCGACATGTCCCCTTGTCATTTTTAATCACTTCCACTCTTCCAAACCAAGAGGTGTGACCTGCACTATCACAGGAAGAAGGGATGTGTTTTTTTTCCCCTCTCTGTAAGTGGAGGTGATGGAAAACTGACAGTCAGGAGAGAAGGTGGGGACAAGGAAACACTACTCAGTCTTTATACTGTTACAGTCAAACTGTAACAGAACTTTTGCATATCCACACTTATCACAGTGTGAACAAGTGTCAGTTTGAAACCTCAACATTTTTTTCCCCTCTAGGAGCTTAATTTTTGTTTTTACACATATTCTGTATCTGCTTGTTCCAGTTATTTACCAAAGCTGATCCACACTACCAAGTTAAATTAGGAACCTAAAGCTGCACCATTACATCAGATAAGAAATTCTAGATGTCTTGTGCGTCATTTAATTTCCCTGACAAAACTATCTGTACAGTAAGATGCCAGGAAACAGAGAAGAAACATGTTTTTTCGGAATTTGGGTTAGCAGACTCTTTTACCTAAGGATTCTGACGCTCAAAGGACCCAATCCCCCTTCAGGTGATAAGGTCATTTCCTGCTTATATAATAATATGTAGTAATATAGTGAGCCCCACAAAGACACTATAATACACCAAATGTACAGTTTTAGTGGTGATACTAAGTTGCTTTATCAAAACTTTATTCACTCAGCAGACACACACCAGACAGTTTGATTCAACATTTTTTAGGCGCCACAAGGTCGTTTTATGCAGAGGAGGCTTTTCTCAGTGGTCATAGCCCAGTAAGTCCCCATTCCCCATTCAGACATGCAAGTCGCTCGCTCAAACAACTTGGCATAATGACCAAAACACTGGAAGTTCTGCAATTGATATGGGCCTCCTCTGCATAAGGGGGCATATGTATATAAGCCCCGCATAAGTGGGGGTATCAGATCGCATCGCCTTTCAACGGGCATGTCCTGAGGCGCCACGCTCAAACAGTCACCCATCAGCAGCTGGCAGCCTCTCATCTGACTACCATGAAGCCCCATGCGTGTCTATCTCTCTCACTTCCTTCATCCACAAGCCATATCCCTTTCACTTTTGAATGGCGGGCTGACTGCAGAAATTGCCCCTGTCCACCATGCGCGCTGAATATTTAACCATGAATATGAAATATCTTGGCAAGACTTCAAGCACCTTCAAAAGTGAGGGCCCCTCCAACTCTCTCGGCATGCACACACCCTCCAAGTATCCCCTCTTTTTTTGCACTCATGGATCGATCGTCCCATCCCTGTATGGAGAGGAAGTGGTGAATGATCTTCTCCGGTTGGGCAACAAAGTCACCAACTGAAGGCGAAACTCCCGACACTAAAGCTCTGTGGATCATAAGGTGAGACTCCAACACGGTGCAAGGCTCTGGTGGAAAGAGGAGACTGACAGAGTGAGGGAAAACATAACGGCTCAGGATTTCTGCTTTGGCAGTTTGCCTCCTTTTGATTTTCTCTCCATTCAAGGCTTCCATCCTCACTGCCAGACATGTTTCCCCTCTCCTTCACCTTAATCCGCACAGAGGACAGCTGTGCCGATTGCAGATCAATACTGGCCTGCGATGATCAGCACTTAACATGTTCCCTCCCGGACCATCAGTAGGAACCAATTTGTTTATGGAGATTTAATTGAGTTAATGTTTAAAAGCAGGACACTAGCTGGGCCAGTGTCAGCTCATTTTGTTTGTGTTTTGTCAACCTCCACGTCCCGCCTGCTTGATGCGGAAATAAAAGAAGGACCTATAAATGGGGTGAAACAAATTTGGACACGTTCAAGGCCACGGTCAAACCGTGCTGTCTTTGCTCTGGGCCAGCAATCCTCACCTGATGGATCCCTAAGGAAGGGAATGCTTATATTTGACAGTATCTTAGCAGTGACTTTCAGGATATTCAAACAGTAAGGTAATTGTTTGATACTAGAATACTCTACAATACGGTAGAATCTAGAGATGAACTGCCATGGTGTAGTTAACAGTTCACAAATGCTGTCCACATTCATGCTTCTCAGAGGAAAAACTGATTACAGTTTGGTTGTATGGTCTCGTCTAAATTTTCAGCCCACATAGCTGAAAGGCTCTAAAGTAGCAAGTCAACAGAGACATTTCTTTGTCCTGATTTTGATGTTTTGCAGCCTGAAAAATACAGTAACCCTGGGATATCATCAGAAGGCCAAACAAGTCTCTACGCCAGTCTTGTGTCAGTATACCACCTCTTGTCCTACTGTCCTGTCTCGCATGTCCCTCATCCTCTATCCTAGCAACATCCTCCACTGTCCCATTGCCCCCCCCAAGGCTGGTCTAGGCACCATGCAGGGGAGGTAATTGGATTTGTTGTCACCTCCACTGGCTGGCAGGCCTGGCCTGTCTGCTCAGCTTAGTGATGAAGACATCAGTGTGACAGGGACCCTGGGAGAGGATCAGCTGGTGTCCTGGATGCCACTAATAAAGCTGTGGTCATGCCACGGCCATGCCGCCACGGCTGCAGCCAGCTGTTACCTCTGCCACCTCTCCTCCAGTGTCAGTGCCCATTCCACAGCTTGGCTAGTGGGAGGGTGACATGGTGAATGAAGAGTGGGCAGCCATGTTAAAGCAGATGCCAGTCCTCCCTTCGCTCTGTTGGACAGGTCAAAAAACACTCCTCTGTGGTTCCGGGCAATGCTGGCACCAGACGCCAGTGTCCTGGCATTCCCTGTGACGCACTGTGTCACTAGGCAGCTTATGAAAGCACTGACAGGAGGCTTGCCATATTCAATGTCAGTAGTTTAGGCTTCACTGCAGTTGTCCCCTGGTTCACCCCATCAGGGATCAATGGGTTACACACAGACTTGTAACAGTATGCTAATAAATGCAAAAAGAAACTCTAGTTGATTTTTTTTTTTTAAATGTCTGTGGCTTTGATAAATAGATGGTTGATAATACAGAAATAGAGGCGGGAAATATTTTCTTCTTGCAGCTTATGAAGAGTGCATGGGGTGGTGGATTTTAGTTACAATGGAAAATTGAAATGAAATAGAAAGCAGCCGTTATGTATATCAGTGTTTCTGCACAGCAGTTTGCAAGCATGCGTGTACTGATACAATACTGTACATCAGTTATGTTGGAGCATGAATGAGGCTGACCTGGCACCTATGGCTCATAGCATGCACACTAATGATGTGATGGCATTGATGACTAAAGTTAGTTAAGCAGTAATGACAGTAGTTATGTGGTTGTAATAATGTGTCCACATGTCAGAAGTTAGGTTGTGGCAAGGTGACGGTGGAGCCTGTCCTCCACAGAAAATCGACCATATAGGTTGTTTTAGCCACACAAAAGTATGACTCATGTTTACGTTTATTGTGGCAGCGACCTCTAGTGGCCGTACAGCGCACATGGCAAAGATGGACATGTATTATAAATTGCCATAAAGTTGTGCTCCGGTGGTGGTGGTTTGGCTGTAAGGAGAGTAAGTTAGATGCCTGTCACCCAGGAGGCCGGCGTTCTGTTCCCATGGGAAAAAAGATTGATTTGTTTTTTTAATAAAGTATTGTTAGCTACGTTAGCTTCATAGCATTAGCGTTAGCTAGCTAGCTAACTATATTAATCTTAAAGGCATTGAAACCCCCCCGTAGTTGGAGTCAGTCAAACATTTAAAAGTTGAGGTGCAGCCTTGCTCTGCTCACATTGCGCATTATCAGAGGTGCTGAAGTTAAACTGTGTGGATTTGCAGTTGATCAAAAGCTGATCAAAAGTGTTTTCATTTAGTTATTTTTCCCCCTCCTTGTCTTATCCAGTACAGAGTATAACAACAGAGTATAGGACAGGTAGTAAAAATATTATGAATTCTCATTAATGATGATGAAATTATTGAGTTATTCTCGTAATGTTGCGACTTTTTTCTCAACGTGTCGGAGAACATAGATATGTGGGATAGATTTTGAATGTGCATAAAGTTTTGAACATTAAAAAATTCACCATAATGCAGGAAATGAAGTGTTTCATGCTCACATAATAGTCTTTATGCTAAGCTAGGCTAACCAGGTTCTCGCTCTAGTTCTGTACTAAATGAGAGAGGTGTTCAGTACATGTACGAACAAATCTTAAGCAACAAATCTTTAAACTGAACTGACTGTACTGAATCACCCGTGTAACTGACCTGCATCAGTTTGTTTTAGCAGTGAAGCCGTTGTTAGCTCAGTCGTGATACACTGTCTGTTACTTCCTTGTTAAAGGCATATTGAGAGGCTTAGAAAGCCAGAAACAACCAGAATATAATAAGTGTTCTTAACCTTATGTACAGAGCTTGTATAGGCTGAGTGTTTTACTGACCTGAACGCAACAGCTAGGACTTCATACAGACTGAACACACTACTGAACTGAAGACAGACGGATTTATCTCTGATATTGGCAGTCTTGGAAAGACAGCGCATTTTCCCAAAGACCTTTCTAAAACCTGCACATGTCACCAGGTGGTTATAAGGAGTTTTCAGTTTGAAACATCTACCACATGAAAGGATCGGCTGAAATGAGAGGATTACTGCTTTGGAAGAGATATACTGCATTCAAAACAAGAAAACATGGCTGATCATCGGCAATAGGCACTGAAACCCCTTGATAGACCATTGCATGTACCCCCCAAATCTCAGGTTCATATCCAAGAAATGAGCTGTGTTCAAGTCATTTCCATTCTGTCTAATCCTTCCTTTCTCAGTCTGTTCTACCTGTAAGCACACACAAACTGTCAATACTTTGAAAAAATAACTATGAAAGAAAAGACATTCTAACATTCCACAGAAACTTTAATGGCCAATATAGAAAGAGAAATCTAGATGAAAGCCAGATGAGCAATGCATGTGCCCTTAAGGAAACAATAGTGCAGAGTACTCTGTCATTATTTCTTTATTTTCAGCATGTATTGCTTTTGTCTGTACTATGAATTTAAATATGATTCATAAGGAGGAGACCTTTTAGTGTATTTCACTTTTCATAAAGCAAGGAAAAGGCTGCTGTCCATTTAATGTTAAAGCTGGTTTATTAGATGTTCAGTGGTGAGTGCACAATCCAAAGAAGTAAAAAACACGAAAAGAAACTTCCCTCTGTAATTGTTGGTTTTTCAGTATGTCATTTAATTTACTTACTTACTATTTATTATCATTGTTTGTATTATTATATACACTACAGTTTATGTTGTGATCCACCACCGGATTTGTTCTGTATTGCTTTATGGCACAAAACAAGGGCACTGTTCTTACAAAGCAGTTAAAGCCAAAGGTTTTCCGTGTGACAGAAAAGGGATTGTTGTAAATCTGAATTTTCCAAGTTCTGTTACAGTAAGTAACGGAACTGTAGTGGATGGGTCTTCCACTGCCTCCACCATTATATCGCTATATATTATATCATTAGTGTTTTTACCATTACATCATTTCTTGCAGGCTAAAGTCAACACTTTGACATAATACCAGTGGTAGACAGGATACTAATATGAATTATTAGCTGGTAAAGTAATGCGGCAAGCTATACAACTTGACTATTTTGCACCGGATAACGTTTGCAACTGGTCGGCATCAGCCGGCGAGCTAACATTATCTAACACGAGCCAACTAAAGCCCAACATCACAGTATATTTCACATGCTTTGCAGTAATATTAGTGCTGTCCAATCGGATGAAAGCCAACTCTGTGTCGGTTCCAGAACAAAGTGGAGGTCTCTCTGTGACTCAACACGCTCTGATGTTGACAGTGTTTCACCCGACACACTTTGTTGTTGTTTTTTATCCTCACATTTTTGGGTTTTGCGGACTCGATGTTGTTAGCTGCGGTGTTGCTGCTGTGTACGGTACAGAATCAATAGGCAAGAGGCTTGGGAGTGTGGATGCAGTCACAGTTGATGGATTTTCCAGAAAATCTGACCCGCAGTCTTAGGATTAGGCATTCTGGCCATCAGCGGTAACAGAAACACTGTTGCCACTTTTGTTGCCATTTTTCATTCATTCCTCCATTGGACTATTGTTTTCCAACCAGCAGAAACAGCCATCAGTGGCCACAGCACCAGACATGTTTGAATTACTCATCAAATTTGGAGATGGTGGTGATTCAAAGGTCTGGAAGCAGGCTAACGTTGCTCAACATGACTTTATTTCTTATTCCACATAAGATAACGATTTTAGCTCTCCTTGTATGGTTTTACTCGAACATTGCCACTCGCAGCAGGCAAACTTCCAGTCTGTCCACCACAAGCTGACTGCTGTTCAACAACACAAGATAGCTTGTTAGCAGGTGGACAGATGACCTGTCATCGCTAAGGTGTAAGTGACCTATATTCCATCCACACACCCCTCACCAACACGGTGACCTCGGAGAACACGTTGAGGGTGACTGTTCGTCTCCTCCGAAACATTTCTGTACAAATGGCAGCTCTGCTCAGGTGGAAGCTGCTTCACATGGGCTTCTTCCTCTCTCCTCTGCCTGTCCCTCCACATTTGTAAATGCATTTGTACACACGCGCTCTCTTACATACTATATATAGTACCCACCAACATACTTGCATAAGCCACAAGTACACATGTATGAAAAATGTTTGCATTTATATTGACGAATGACTTTATCAGATAATTGCTGTGTGCTGATTAATAACAGCTGCCATCAGCTGATGATACAGATTCCTCTCTTGTCATCTCAGTCCTACACAAAAGGCACTTGAGAAGTCAACCTTTAATTTTTATCTTTCAAATTCCAGTTTTAGGGTGGAACGAAATGCCACAGTGCACAAGTCTTGGGGGGTGGCGCTCTGTTTTCGTGAGAAGTATGACTTTTAAAACAGTCTGTAATTCAGCCTCCCTTACAGACAACACAGGGACAAAACTAATGGCGAGGCAGTCCTCAGGGAGTCCATTTGGGAAATGTCACGGACATGGAGGCTTTTTACAGAGCCCCTGATTGCATATTCACCTTTATAAAGACCCAGTCACAGGTATCGCCACGGCTGCTGTCGACTCACTCAGAGTCATTAAACACCTTAGAGAGGTAGCGTTGAGGAACGTCAGGAAAGCTGAAGAGGAGACAAAATGCAAAAAGCTTTGGTAGTGATGGTGAAGGACATCCAACAAGTTTTGAAAAAAAAGTTGTCCGGAAGCAAGCAATAAGTGCGCTTTATTTTTTCTTGGCTAGCTAGCAACGAGCGCACCGACTTTGTTTGTGAGAGTTTGCCTTTGTGTGTGTGTGTTTGTGCTCAGGAACACCAGTTGCTGACACGTCATTTCCCTCCAGACTCTCATCCACGTAACATACACTTGCCACATTTATGAAGTGGAATCATAGCTTCGGGATGAGTGAACATTTTTTGACAATGTCAGCGCACCGCCTTTAAAAATTCTCCGCATGATCTGTCTAGACACACTGTTTAGCAGGTTAGCAGTGAGGTAATTAGCATGAAAGAGAAAGTACAGTTGGCTGATGAGAAAGTCATTAGTTTTGCAGAGATTTGGACATAAACCAAAGTATCGACCTGATGATGGTGTCAGGTCAGAGGATCACCAAAGCACTTACAGTTCACCCAGAGGGAAACATTTCACTGTAGCCGTGTTTACTGCACCGTTTTTTTATGCCCATTTTGAAGCTTTCACATTAGCAAAATTTGAACAAAATTTTTTTACGCTTACTTGAGGTGGTTTTTGCCTTTGTCAAAAAAGAGTTAATGCACTAAATGAGAGATGGAACCACTTTTGCCGAATAAGCTCTGACGTAGCGAACTTGTAACTCACATCTGATCAGCTGTTTCCGCTATCGCCGTCTGGTAGCAGTTTGCCCGCTTGAAACACATTCCTGAGGACCTCTCTAAATTTTCCTAAGATCAGGTCCATGTGACTGGTTTTGTTTCTGGTTTGGAACCCATACGTCTTGTTTATACAGCCATGTGTAACGTCAGCTACTGATAGTAGTAGCCTGGTTTATTCGTTCCAAACCAGCTGAGGGAAACGCACCTGTCTCACATTGACTTTTTTTTTTCAATTTTGCGACATTCGCATGACAATTAGATGGAAACATGGTTAATGTTTTTCACAAAATTCTGCTTACGTATTTCAAGAGTTTGATTTAAAGATAGAATAAGAGAAAGTTTCAACAACATCCAGTTAAAAATAAGAAGAAGAAATGAGTGTAATCTCCTCCAGCCTGAACATCCAAACAGAGTTTTTTACCTGTGTTGATTTGGGGAGGGGAAAATGTAACAGTGTGAAGATCAATTAGGCAGAATTAAAGCGGCGCTGGCTTGGGAGAGCATGGCCGGGGGTCTCTGCGGTGGTCTCTCCAGATAATCAGCAGCCCAGGGCCCTCCATGATCACATGGGGAAGTGTTAGCTTTCGCACACCGCTGCTAAAGAGAGGGATTAGAAAGTCACACAGCCTGATGGAGAGAGGAGAGAGCGGGGAGGTGTGTGTACTAATAGGTGGGGTTAGGAGTAGCCAGATGGAGCAGTTGTCTGTTTTGTGGGGAAGAAACTAAAGTATGCAGAAAGTTTACCAAGTCTACCAAATTAGAAATGTAGTTTGTAAAAGTTACTGACTTTGATTGCAAAACCAGACATAATTACATATGAGAATTCCCACGCAGCGCTGAAAAATGACAGTACGTCTATGCAGGATGATTGTAAAATTCACAAGTAGGATCACAGACTAGCTGTGTTCATGGGCATTTCTGTTTCCTTGTATCTGAGACCAGAACTGGGTCCCAACCTTTAATGCAGCCATGATCTTGACTGTGTCAATGTCTCTGTAAAATTCAGTATAAGCTAAATATCTTGATCTACCTTTAATACATAAACAAACATTCTTCATTACAGTTGGTCATGAGTCGTCTCGGTCTCACTTGTGATTTTTAGATTAGGTTGACATGGTGTTGCATCAAGGAGACAGAATCATTTTCATGGGTCCTACTTTTAAACAGTCTGTGGCCCTTTTTGGAATTATCGGGAAGTGGAGATCAATTATAAATCCAGCCAAATGAAAGCAATTTAAATGGAATTTGATTTACAGCCCAGAGCATGTTTCATTCTCAATTTCATTCATGAAAATAGTAATTCAGTATCTCTTGTCATTTATGGTCATTGTGTTAATTAAAGATGAATATGCTTTTGGTCAAGTCTTGTTTCAGTTGGTCCTGAACACAACACTCTTCTGCATACTGAATAGAACGTATCCTCAATTCACAGTGAGCTGGTCACTGTGAAAGCCACAACTGTCATCTGTGACAAAGAACTGAATATTTATCTGTTAGATAGATTTTTTTCCTGATTTCTCAATTTTGCAATATTCCTCAGCCCTTAAGCAAGCTCGACATCAACCAGGCTATAGGCCAAGCTGCTGTGGATACATTTAAAACCTCAACTGGTTTAACCTATTCTCTGAACATCCACAGATGGAGTCAAGTTTATGTAGACAGCCGTCAACCAAACTGCATTACAAAAACAGAGCAATTTAAAAAAAGACAAAGCACACACAAAAATCAGTCTCTAAAGGTAATAAAAGCCTGTTGAATTGGTTGCTTCACATGAGATATAAAAGCTACTGAAACACACTGACAAGAATAAAAGTCATATGCTGAGAATGTGTGTGTTTCAGGAATATTTTGTTTGATTCACACACCATATGTTCAGCCTCTTGTTTCCAGTCCTATGACTTTTATTTTGACTCTATCTTTTTTTAACCGCGTCTTTCACTCCAGTACCACCTCCCACCCTTGAAGACCAGTCACACGCGCCTTTTTTTCATGAATACTTCAGCTCTGGAATAATCCCTGTTATTTTTTTGTATTTGTATTTTTTGATGTTATATCTGTGTGTGCTGCATGTGATGCTACAGTGCAAAATTAAAGTCATTTTTAGGACTACATAAGGTGCAAAAATAAAATAAAATCAGCAAAGTGACTAGCTTAAAATTGCCCTTTAACACGATTTATCTTCATTTCCTCAACAATCAAAATCCAAAATGTAATTTAGTTGTGTTGAGCTTACATTAAAGTGTTTATCTCTTATTTAAAGATCACCCAGCTGGATTAATTCTAATGGATTTTTTTTGTCTGTTGTACCCCCTGCATTGTCAGAACTTGACAGTCAAACGCCTTAAATACAACATAGCTTTGTTTCTCCCTGATGAACATGAAAACATAGTCTCTCATCTGACACACACGCATACACACAGCTTCAGAGAGCAGACATTTAGTGTACAACAGTGACATCTTCAGTTGGAGTAATGGAAGGCTGCAGACAGAGCAGAGGACGAGGAAGAGACATGGAAGGGAAGGAACAATAGGAAAGCATCTTAGAGCAGCTCTGTGTGTCTGTCAATGGAGGAAATGCTGGTAATTACTGCCATTTCTAGAAAGAGAAAAGCGCTCTGTGAATATGCTCAAAGTGCATTCATTAACATTTACTCAGCGTTTCTCCACCTCCACTGAATAACAGAGTGAGTCCTCAGTTTGTTGCACAGTACGAGCTGTTCCTGATGAAGGAAAGCAGCTGATTGACTTGATGCTGGTGTGTACAGTCTGTGAGAATGGGTGGAGGCTTTAACAGAAAGCATTTAGCATTGAAATCCTAACTGAGTCAAGTTGGGATTCTCTGTTGCAGAGAACTGGGCTGCAACTTCCTTAGCTGGGTTTTAAACATTAGTACTTTTTTGGTACTGACCGAAATGTGTCCATAGCGTCCAGTACCACAAAATGCCTTGTCAGGTTTGTATATTTCTTGTCTTAAATCCTAATTTTGCCAATTATATACTGTAATTTATTTAGGTTTAAGTCTTTGTTTAAATGTTTTATGTCTTAATTTTTTTATTCACTTTTTGTATGAATGTATTCACACTGATGCACAGTAGTTAATTTACATGAATGCATATTGAGAATCTGTATATTTGTGAATCCAAATTTCAGTGTGCCGATTTCACTGATTATGACGCCTAAGAAGTCATGTGATGTTTGCGGCAAATTGTGTCACTCTGTTGACCGGGGGGGGAAATAGAACACCGCTGCAAAAGTTCTGTCTTCTTATAAGTTTAGAGCATATTATATGTTCATGTCCAAATCATTTTTCTACCCACCCCAATCTCCAAAACCACCTCACTTACCTCACCAACCGAAAACTATAATATTCAGACATCTTCCAAAGATCTACAGGTTTATCCACATAGAAATGTCACACATGCACAAGTACACCCAGTGTTTCATAGGAGGGGCTTTATAGGAGGAGTTATGATCATTGAGAAATGCATGAATAAACTTTTATAAAAATGTCCTTATATTTGCTCACAACTACATTATAGTGTAGTACAAACCATTCAGTGTTTACATGCAATGCTAAATCGAGGGCATTCAGTGTTACCCCCTGACCTCTGGCCTGTCTAGATTCAGGACATTTTAATTAAGAACAGTACCAGCAATGTAATCTCTAAAGAAATTCATATTAACATATAGGAAAATAATTTTTTTTGTCAAAATTGTGGACTGTCCAGACCCAACAAAGGTGTTTTTTTTATTAAAGTGAAACACTGACCAAAACAAAACCAAAGCCTAACCAAAATCAAAAAGTTTTTTACTATGAATGAGTATTACTATATTAACAAAAACAGAAAAGTGTAAAATAAACCATCATTAGATTTTTTTATGAATGTTTTTGCATTGTGAATATATCATATATATATATATATATATATATATATATATATATATATATATATATATATATATAAGCGTACAAATTATGGTTTGTGTAAAATAATATTTTATTTAAAGGGACTTTATTTAAAGGCTTTTACACCCTGGCAGTGTATACCCTGGCAATAAATTCAAGGAAAAAACAGAAAGATAAATCCTGGAATTCATTTGAAATGTATCATATGTGAGTCAGTAAATATGTTGGTTGCACTGAGCCCGGGAGGAAATTAATAACTTACACACCTCCAAATTTAAAGCACTTGCATTGTTGATCAGCCTCAACAATATGACTTAAAAAAAGACACAATACGCCACTCGCATAACACTTGAAACTGGCATCTGAGATGTCATTTACATATATTAGCATATAAAGTAATTGGCACAGATGCCAAGGAAGCAGCCGCAAACAGATTAATTGTCACCGAGCAGTCGTGGTGACATAGTTAAAAATGAGCTCCTTTTAAGGCACCAATTATCAGAGAATTTCCAAAGTAACCTTTTTTCATCAGCGATTTCCTTCCCCACTGTTCGCCTCTAACACACACGCACACACACACAGTGGTAGACAGACATGTAATATGCATAGTATCAGCATCCTAAATGTATAAATATTGTAAATAGCTGTCTGTCGTCTTTCAAGTTGTGCCTTTGAAATCAGGCCACGCTGCAACCCGCTCTGAAAACGAGCACATGTGCCTTTGTTTAGCCCGAGAACAAACGGCGAATTCTCACACACGCTCATTGTGAGAATCCGTAATGAATTTTCACAGATAGAAATAAGAATGCCTCTGCTGGGGCTTCCATATGCTGTTTTCTTCCCTTTTTTTTCCTTTTTTATGAACACATTTTAATGCTCTGTGAGCCCTGGTTTAGGCACAGGTATTGTTATGCTTTGTGTGCGTCTGTATGTGTGTGTGTGTATGTGTGTGTGTAAATGTTAAAATTGATCCGCCTCTGAACCTGCACATGTTCACATTCGACAAAGACCATTTTCTTCTCCTCTCTATCTCCGCATCTCTGCGCTGATTTTGAAAACACACCTCCTCATGTGCCAGCTTTAGTCTGACCCTGTTGACCCTTCAGTGTGTGTTTCTGTGTGCCGGCCCGTCCTGAGCCAGGCTAACAGATTGGAGCCGTTGCTTCTTTCCTCCCTGCTAATAATAATTGGATAGTGGCTCCATTTGTAAGGTTGTCTTCGGGAATGCAGAGCTAACAAATGAGCTAGTTTAAGCCGCCTGCACCTCGGAGAGCTTTAAACGCTCGTTCCCGGCAGCCACCGTGCAGCCATCTTAACTAATGTTGAGACGACAGAGAGGGAGAGAGAGGGAGAGGTGATCCCATGTGGAAACATCAGGCGAGGAGGACTGGGGCAGAGTTTTCAAATCAGAACCTCCCAAATGTGTTGTTGTTGAAATTAGAGTTCAGTATCAGCCACAGCTGCAGGAATGTGGTCCGGCATAGCTGCCAGTATATTTAGTTAAATTCATTTTTTGACAAGCTGAAACACACCTAAAAGCCAGGAACAGGTTTTCATCTGATAGTTTTCAATGTGACTTTAATGGCACAATCCATGCTATATGTAATGCATTCAGTGCACATTAGAAAAGTCAACACTTTCTTTCCCTTAAAGCTGTGGCCCATTATCATCATCACATTTTAGATTATTACTAGAATAATCAAACATGTGACTGCCATCTTCGTCTTCTCTTCATCGGCTCTGCTGTTTTTGTTTTCTTTTACCAATGTCTCCTTGCTCACTCACAGTACAGTATGGACTGAAGCTAACAACCATGTGTTCTGCTGTAGAATTGTTTTTTGGCCGTGGTGGAAAGTAACTGCGTACATTTACTCAAGTACTGTATAAAAGTGACATTTTAAGGCACGTGTGCTTTACTTTTGTGCTTCCTTAAACTCTTATTCCATTACATTCCAGAGACAGATGCTGCACTTCATTTATTTGACAGCTTTAGTTACTAGTTACTGCAGATTGCAAATTGTAAAAGTGTAAAAAAAAACTAACTGTAAACCTCTAAAATATTATGTGTTTTTGTAGCTCTGTCTTCCCAGCTGTAAACATACTGTATATATGAGTACATTCTTTTATGATAATACCTCTTGTATTTTTCACCAAGTACAGAGTTTATTGTTAGTTTTACTTGAGTAGAAGGTCTGAGTACCTCTCGCATCACTGTTTCTTGGTGGAGGTACTGTACTGTCTTGCATATTTATGATGGTATACAGTGATTTTATAACATATGTTGTGGTGTCTTTTTAACTTCTTTCCAGGGACGACAGATGGAAATTAACCTTCTAGACTAACTCTGGCTCATTTACAGGTTGCTGTTTTTTTCTGCTGATCAGTGGTTGTCCCTGTTGAATAAACTTGTAAAATAAAATTAATAAGAAGAAAGAAAGAAACTGTTGTCCCATTAGCAAAATTAAAGACACAGGACTGGAAACCTGCTGCCACTTCAAAGGTGATGGTCCTTTTAACGCAATGACTAACACAGTCAGCAAATCTAAGTTATTTATGTTTTGGATGCTGTTACAGGATAAGTCTGGTGATATTCTATATTTTTTATGTCAGCAAATCCCATGTGCAGAGCCAAGCCAACAGTACTGTGTGTGTATCACAGCCTGATACTCACAAGCACCAACTGTGGCTTCATCTGCAGCTGAAAATAGTCCCCAACAGATGCACTATTACCTGCTGTTTGGGTCTTTTTTGTTTTTTAATGAAACTAAATATTTGTGAGTGATATTTAAAGATTTGCGTCTTCAGCGGGACCCAATGGCTCAGCTTGCAGCTGAGAGCCACAGACAGGAAGTCTGACAGTACTGAGAGATGGACTAACACACTGTCTTTTCATGGGATTGTTGACAGTAAGAGAAATATGGAAGAACACCAGACTTAAAGCAGTGATTCCCAACTTTTTTTGCTACTGATGACTTAACATGAAGTAACTCCTCGTCCCAGGGTACAAATCTGTGCTTTGTGAGCAGTTTTAGTTGCATATAGTTTTGGAGGATCCCGACCCCCAGGTTGGTAACTGCTGCTTCAACAGAATTTGGCCGCACACATTTTTAGGCTCCATTATTTGTACACTGAGAAGCAGCACTTTCAGTACAGGCCATCACAGAGGTCTATCGGCCCAGGTGGAAATATAATATTAGAAAACACACACATGCCAACCAGTCAAATGGAGCCTTTGACACTCACAATAGCATTTTGACAAGGCAGAAAATGGAGAAGAATGTGAAGAAAGAAGTAATTGTGTGGTGACAAAAAAGGAGTTCCCCCTGGCACAGAGTCGGGAAACAAGAGTTTGTTTGGATTTCTAGCACTGACAGAAGGTGTGGAAGTGTGTGTGTGTGTGTGTGTGTGTGTGTGTGTGTGTGTGTGTGTCATTTTGAGGTTGTTTTCTGTACTGATTGCAAAAGAGAAGCAGCCATTGAAATTGTTATACAGAGCATTTTAGTGCACGAGTACCTTTGCATTTCTACATGCACATCACTTATATGCACATGTGTACATATAAGTGTGTGTGTATGTGTGTGTGTGTGCATGCGTGCGTGCGCCCATGTGTGTTTATATTCCTTAATGACTTTCTAATTCAGGGCCAGCAGGAACCTGCCTTTATCTCTATTAGTTTAGTAGCCGGGCAAACAAAGAGAGTCTGTGGCCATGGCACTGAGCCAGAGGAAGACTCAGCCGTAAAAGCACTTGTCCATCTGCGTCTCCTCCTCCTCCCACACTCTTATTCCTCCTCTTTGGGTGTGAAACGTTCTCCGCCTCTCTGTCTGTAAAGGAAAAAAAAAAACCTCTTGATTCCAGACTCAGCAGTCCGCTTTCTCAATCGAGAGGTATTGATTGTTCCACTTTCTGATCAAGTGCAAGAAACAACAAAACACAGATTGGGGGAAGGAGTGCGTGTGTTTGTGAAATCAGTTTTGCTTTGCTGAAAGTCTGGCACCTCTGCTCCATGAAGTAAAAAGAAGATGTTAAGGCATGTCATCCCCATCAGATGTGCAGTGATTTTACCCAGAAAGAATCAGATGCCAAAATATCATCAATATCGGGTCAAAGATCCAAAGAAACTGGGAGGAAGTGGAACATGATGCAAAAACTGATGTTTTTTAAGAAGCACAGGCGTTGGGCCACTGACCCAGCTGCTGTATCTGATGAAGTGACACTGAATGGCCAAGTGGGTTCAGTGGAATTCAGTAAAATGACGTGTCAGATGGAGGTTAAAGATGTCAATCCTAATTAAAACGAATAAACTTAAACTGAAAACTCCGCGAGAGATATTGTGCCCCTTGAAAACAGGCCAAGTTTTGATTATATCTATCCTTCCAACCATCGGCAACCGCTAAATATAAATATAAATAAAAATAAAAATAATTACAATTTTTGAAGATGAATGTTTATGTAAAATGTAAAATGTAGAGACACATAAAAGAAGAGACATCAGGCTCACACACTTAAGCACATTAAATACATTAGTGTTGGTTTGGATCTGCACACAGATCCAGAATATCACCAGACTTATTCTGATTTAGTGCTACATCAAAACTACATTTAACATAGGGTGTGAAATATATCACACGTGTGATCATTTTACAAACCAAGATAACCTCTGACGCTGTACTCAGGTCAGATATGTTTCCTCGGGCTACAGCAGCTTGTTCCTTTGTGTTCACCTTGTCAGCCTCATTACATGGCATATGCTCCTTACTGCTTTATGTTGACTGTGCTTGTTTTGTGCCCCAGCGCTGCCAAAAGGATCCCATGTGAGTGTGGAGACAGGCTGGGGACATACTGACATTTAGCACCGCAGATAGATGAAAGATGCAGAAAGTCCACCAACTGTCCAGGAGCTCTCACCCCACCATCCTCCATGCCTTTTCCTTTCCCCTTGGCACATGTTCCCTTTGAACAATGAATGCAGTATGGAGTGGGGCGGTTAACAACTATGCACTCCCCACTCTGCCCCCTCTGCCCCCCTTCTGTGGAAGTATTCAGGGGTTATGGAAAAGGTGGGAGTGGTGTTTAAGTCGTTTGTGTGTGTGTGTAGGTGTGTAGACGTGTATGAATTGTGTTGCGGAGGGAAAATCTGTTCACACACATTATGGGGACTCGCCTGCCCTTTGTAGACAAACACCTGGTCGGCCCATGTTAACCATTCTCCGTCACTGTAAGGTTATGGTAGGGCTAGGCAAGATCAGGTTGAGGCATGTACAGTCTGGGTTAGGGCTGAAGTGACACATCTGTTTTACAGAATGAATGAATGCACATAAAGCAGATATAATGTAAAAAGAAAATCTTAAAAAGACTCTTTTAGACTATTTAATATCAAGTACACTTCCCCTTTGTTTCATAATGGACAGAGTCAGAGTGGATTGTCCTTTCTGATAATGAGATGTGGACTGTATAAAATACAAATTTCTGATTTTATTTTTCTTTTTTTTAGGCAGGGCAACTTGAAGTCAGGCCCAAATCTGCATCGCTTCACTGGTTGTTTGTGTGTGGACCGTAGGTGTCTTTAAAGAACTCCATCAGCCTTTTTGGCCTGTAGAGCAGGAGGAGCACTGGAACTCCCTGCACACATGAATAGCACGACTGATACGTCTCTTTGAAACTTCTTCAGACCTTGTGTCTCAGATTGTGTTTGATAATGACTGTTTATAAGGAAAAACCCAGCAGGTCACATGATCAGCACCTTCAACGTTGCCCACTACACCAAAACGGCCGCACCGCTCAGAGCGCTGTCTGGTTTGTGTGTGTTTGTACTGTGTGCTCATAGATACCCAGCAGTGTGTGTGTGTTCCTAAGTCTCTTTTGACCCCTTTGGCTCCTGTGTATGGTGTCATATGCATCCCTCTTTCTCCCTGTCCAGAAGGCCGTGGCTGTGAACTCTGCCCCCCCCCCCCCCCCCCAAACACACACTCTCAAACACAGACAAACTTCTTCCACCAGCAGAAGGCTGCATTGCTGTTCTCCACATGCCCGCCTCTCGCCCATCCAGCCCCCCTCCGCCCCACCACCACCTCACCTACCCCTGGTGTTGGCAAAGGCATCTGGGTGTGTGTGTGTGTGTGTGTGTCAGGCGGGCTGCTGCGTGGTGAGCGTGCCCCCTGTCATTCACGCAGAGCAGCCCTGTCCAACTGTCACTTCCTGACAGGCCAATAATCAATCTCTTTATTAACTGCTCTGCTGCAGACCGCCGCCACTGAGGGGAGGAGGAGGGGGAGGAGGAGGGGGAGGTGAACAGAAAGGAGGGGAGGAGGAGAAAAGAGAGGAGCAGGCTGCAGCTTAGAAAATTCAGTTTAGTTTTTGTTGAAGGAAAAGGTTCATTTTAAAGCAAACTTTTATTTTGGAATCAAACTTAATGACACAAACACAAACAACAATGAGCGGAGAGGAATAGTCAGTTATTATTAATGACAAAAAGGGGATATGGGAGTGTTTTTCAACATGGGGGTCGGGGGCCCCAAAGAGGTCGCAGAATAAATCGGAGGAGTGAGGTGTTGATTTAGTTTTTTTTTTATCTTTAGCTTTTTTCTTCTTGCAGAAACAGTTCAAATCAAAACTGTTTGTCTGGGTCCAGTGGCTTCATTTTAAGGCTACACAAGCCAAAAAGGGTGCCCGTGTTTTTCACACACTCAGGCTTCTGTCCCTTTACACTTTTGGGCGGCTGTGGCTCAGGAAGTAGAGCGGGTTGCCCGTTAATTGGAAGGTCGACAGTTCAGTCCCCGGCTTCTCCAGGCTTAATGTCTTAGTGTCCTTGGGCAAGACACTGTTCCTGATGGCTGTTCCACCAGTGTGTGAATGCAGATGTAGTGTAAAAGCGCTTTGAGTGGTCAAAAAGACTAGAAAGGCGCTATACAAGTACATTTACCACCATAAACGGATCCTTTAAAAATTGCTGGCATTATTATTTATTTCCTCTGTTTAAAAGGACAAAGCTGAGAGGGTGATGACAGATTGGAAAGAGAGACCTGCTGCTGCTGTTGGTTTTTGGGATGCTGGGCTTTCCTGACAGCATCACACCCGTCAAAGCCAGGAGTCAGCCCACTGCCCGTCTTCTGCTCCGTCCTTTTATTCTCCACGCTTTCATTTATTTCTTCTGTCACTTGTCCACTCCTCCCTTCTTCCTGTCCTCCCATCCACATTTAGTTTCGGCAAAATTCTCCAGGGACGTTCTGATTTTTATGTTTCCAGGTGCTTCTTTTCATGTCTGTGAATTACTGGGAATGTAGGAGCTCGCTAACTGAAGAGGAGGCTGAGACAAAGTGGGTACTATAAAAGTATATTACAACATTTAATCACAAAGAAGAGGCTGATGGCTGATAGCAGCCATGCCTGAGGATGGTGTGTCTGTCCACCCACCACCAGAGCAAGACATCCTAACAACTAATCTGAGATGAGTCGCCATGAAATTTGTGGACATGACCTTTCTTTAGTGCCACTATCAGGTGAGCATTTCCACAAGAAATATAACAATAAAACAGACAGACTTCTGTGGAATTGATGCACATGGGTTTCCCCAGATGCCACCATCAGGACAAAGTGTCAGTTTTGCACACAAGATGATTCATAATGTGGTGAGCTGATTGTTATTTAAGTATCTGAGCGCATTCATGGTCCCAGTGGGACGAACCAGTTTGATTATAATGAACGATGACCCATTAAATGTGTCGCAGTGTAAGACGAGCAGCTCCGAAATAATATGATGTCGTCTGATCCTTGAACAACAGACATAGGTGGACAAAGGTGTTTGTCTCCGGACAGTGGTTGCATTTTCCAGAAAGTTTTGCCAGGTCAGGGAAAAGAATCAAGGTTTTTTCATCATTCATCACAGAGCAAAACAAAGAATCACAGATGCAATCATGTGTGTCACTGTATGTGTGTAAGTAAATGGTTCCTCCTCATGTTTTTTGGCATTTGCTATGCTATGCTAACCCTCTGTTTTTTGTGTGATCAACAGGATGAGTTTCTGATGGAGACTCAGACAAGGCTTCGGTCAGAGATCACCCGGCACTGCCTCGCCAACGTCAGCCGCTCCCACCTCGCCATGGAAACCTGTGAGACATTACCCGCCGAGGCCGACGAACGAGCTGACAGCGCGGCCACAGCCTGAGCTCACACGCCCAGCACACAGAGGAGGGAAAATGGTTAACCTTGTACAGATCACCTCAGAAACCACTCATGGATTCAGTCACACAGACGCTGTCTCCCAGAGTCCCAAACCCAAACAGCTGACTAGCAGATATATGCGAATAATAATTCTATCGCAAATAATGATAACCATAAAACTCCAAATCCGGGTAATAAAGGCGGAGCAGAGCTCCCTAATGAAACGCCGCCTCCCTGCTGTTTCCCGCCTAATGTTCCCGCCGAGCCGCTCGCCACTTTCCATAAAGCAATTTTGCAAGCCCACTTCAAACGTGAATCACCTAGAATTGAGGAGAACTGCCCTCCTCACACCCCACCCTTCTGAACTCCCCCACCATCACCCCTCCCCTTCCTACAACACTCACAACTGCTCTGTGTGTCTGTGTCGCAAATCCCTGTTTGCTTGTGTTCCATCATCACTTAATGTTCACAGTGATGCATTGCGGGACACTCCTCCGAGGTGCGCGTGTGTGTGTGTGTGTGTGTGTGTGTGTGTGTGTGTGTGTGTGTGTGTGTGTGTGTGTGTGTGTGTGTGTGTGTGTAGGGATGTAGCATCATTACTCTGACATTGGTAGCAGCCATGGACTCAGCCAAGTTCCATCTGCATTAATCAGCTGAGAAGCACAGGCAGGCAGACGTTCGACAGCAATACAATGTGGAACAACTGAGCCCAGTGCATCCAGCTACAGTAAACAGGGCTGTGAGGTGTCTGTCAGAAGGCCTGCAGGGTTGTTCTTTTCACTGGTTTGCTGCTTAATGTTGTCAGTTTAGCAAACTATAAGCCTTTGTGAACAGGCTACACTAAGGCTGCGGCCAGACTGCAGGCCAAAATGACCTAAATCCAGTTATTTTGCTCATATGTGACTAAGACCTCATCTTTTTTTAACAGTGTGAACAGGTCAAGTCACATGGAATCTGATCTTTTCCAGTTCAGACTTTCATTTGTGGTCCAAATCCACTGTGGATGACTGAAAAAGCTCCACAAAAAGCCATTATCAACATGTGACTCTTTTTCTTCTTCGCATCACTATCATCTGCTCACATATTCCCTTTCTCACACCTGAAATCCACCGGACCGCGAGCTCTCTTCTGAGTTACGTACATGCTACTTGTGTCTGTGCCGACATAGCGGAAAGAGGGAGAGAAAGGGAGTGAGTTGCAGGCAGTTGCGTTGTACAGCGCCAGAAACTGTAATGAAAAGAACAGAAAGTTGTGAACACTTGTCATTATTCAGGAGAAATGTGACCTGTGAGAGGACAATAAAGCCCCTTTTCCACTGCACGGTACAAGCTCGCCTCGGCTCACCTTTTTTTTGGTTTTTCCATTGTGGAAATGTTGCACCTGTACCTCCTTCTAGGTACTTTTTTCGTATCACCTCCGTCGAGGTTCCAAGCGAGCTGATTCACTGCATCATCATTGCGTGCGCCAGACAGAGGCCAGCAACAGAAAGTTTTATATTTTACAGTTTTCATATGGAATTTCATCACTAAATCCACTTCTGAGAAGTTTTGAGGTGAGAAATCAGCTGTGTAGATTTTGAATATTGACAGTTTTACGAGAAGTGATGGAGGAGCAAAAATGTGCTTGAATATT
Source organism: Micropterus salmoides (assembly GCF_014851395.1). Taxonomy (NCBI): domain Eukaryota; kingdom Metazoa; phylum Chordata; class Actinopteri; order Centrarchiformes; family Centrarchidae; genus Micropterus; species Micropterus salmoides. The sequence continues at coordinate 30,246,673 of NW_024041039.1, forward strand.
TTAGGAGTTGAGGAGCTCCGCAAGTGGCTGCGGGAGAAGCCTGCGCCGACCCGTGGGAGGAGCGTGTGAGGCCGGCCAGCCGCCCGCTCACAGAGCCCTCTGCTCCCGCCGTCACACAGACCGCTGCAGCAACAACGGCAGAGGAAAACACAGCTGGAAGGTTTTCATACCGCTTATCTGTCTTTACATTCTGAGGAATGTTGAAACGTTTTAACTTAAAAAAAAAGAAAGCTGTGTGGATCGCTGGTGTGTGTGTCGCATTAAACATTACGTGGCGGCAGTTGTGTGTGGCGTCGCTATGACAGCCAGCTACATTGAGGGGTACTGTCACTGGGTACTATCTGCAATGGAAAATGGAGCACGGCCAAACCGAGGTGAGTAGAGTCGAGTTGAGCTGGTACTGGTAATGGAAAAACGGCAAATGGTTAGCAAGTAGGAGCTAACCTCGGTGGCTCTGTTTAGCCTACTTCTGCACGACTGCGTGGAACACTGTGTTATTCTTCTGCACATGCAGGTCACTTTCAGGCCGTGGACATCACACTGGAGTCTGCTATGGGCCACATTTAAACAATAATGTGAACTGTGAAACAAAAAAATTGGAATCGGAATTGAGCATTAAGGCCTGCTGTCTGAACATAGGTTAATTCTGAAGTCGTTGTTTTTCGGGAGTCCTTCAACTTGGCAAGTTAAACTCTGGAGTTCAAACTCCTGAGAACAGCAGGACACAGTACGCTGAATTAGCAGTTGACCTAACAGCATTCTTGCTCAGGCGCAGGAAATGACTCTTGAACACAACTGTCAAATCTGAGTGTTCGTTCTTTTCATATTCAATTGATAAAATGTATTTCGTTGTTCATTCATGAATGAGTAACAGCTTGTTTTTCGTACTTTCTATTGAATGCACAAGTCAGACAAGAGGCCCACAGGCTGAATTTGATTTTGATATTTAATGTGTCCAATCTGTGTAACCAGGAAGTTGCTGACTTCTTTGTGTTTTGCAGCAAATACACTTGGGCGATGGCAGTACCTGATTTAAAATGGTGTAGGGCAGTGGTTTTGCACTGTTTAATCCAGCAGGTGGCGGTGATGCCAACCGCTATAAAACAACAAAGAAGAATCAGGCCCCCATCAGACATAAAGCATAAAGCGGTTTTTTAATGTTGCTAGGCAACCACTGAATGAGCTGTCCTGTCAATCTAATCAAAGATTATAGCGCCAGCGATCTGTAATCTCTGGTTTGCCGCTAAGTAATAATTTTCATATTAGCAGAAACCTGAGCACAACTCACAGGTCTGAGTGTTTTGTTGCTAAAAACATCTGCCAAACGCAGAGCGTCTGCTCTGGCACTGTTTTGAGTGTGTGAGGTGTACAAATAGCTTCGTCTTAATGATGGTCGGTTCAAGGCGTATTTTAGGATGAGTCGGGGAGAGTCTGGACAATTCAAGCAACTGTAAACCTCCGTCAGCACAACTCTCTCCATTCATCAGATTGGACAATGGGAAATTGCGAAATATTTTCTACTTCAAAAAGGGGTCGGACTGCCAGAAAGGTTAAGAACCCCTGGTGTAGGGAGTTTATTTCAGAAGCAGTTTTTGTTAAATTACTGAAATGATTGTTGTGCTGCTTGTCTTCCTGTCTGCCTGCACTCTGTCCATGCACTCGCTGCACATGAACATGTGTTTTGGGGGAGTGGTTTGGAGGGAGGTCTGAAGGGAGGGGGAGGGATTTTTTCCTGTTGGATATTTTCAAAATCTAGCTGTCGCTTGCTGCTTCTCCAGCTTTAATGTTCTGAATATGTGCTTGAATCAACATCAGTTGTTTTTTTTCCCCAACAAAGTATTTTGGGAATCTTTTCCTAATATGCAACACACAGTCTAACTCCCTGTATGCATGTGCTGGGACTGGAATGTGCTGCTGTTTCTTGTAAGAGTCTTTTCATTTTCATTTTTCAAAAAACACATATTGATGTTCATGCTCATATTCATTACACTGGATCAGGTAGCAAGCGTATTTGCTGCGAAGTTAGGGAATGCTCAAGGAAGTAAGTAACTTCTCGGTCAAACAAATCAGACACATTAAATATCAAAATCAAATTTTGTCTGTTTATCCTGTCCTAGTTTTGACTTGTGCATAAAATAATAAAAGTATGAAAAACAAGCCGTTATCAGTTCTTTGTGTTGGATTCATCGAATGAATAACGTCATAACATATTGTTTTTTCATTTTCTGATGGATTCTGTACACCTGTCATCTTACCCATACTTTAATTCTATCCACGTATGTATGTGTATATATACACACTGTATATATATACAGTATAGAGCATTAAAGAAAAGAGAGTGGGGAATGGCGATAATAACAATAACAAGTTCGAGCCTATGGCAGAGGTTTTCAAAGTGGGAGGCAGGCCTCTCCGGGGGGGCTCCAAACATGGGAGGCTCAGTGAAAAAATACTTTCGTCATTACATTAATTATCAAAAGGAGAAATAGAATAGCCTAAATGTCTGTGTTTTGGTTAAAGAGATGGTTCAGAGATCCAGTATTTTGGGGGATTTTACAGTTTTTTCCACCTTCCCAGAGACTGATAAATACCTTAGGATGGACCTTTATTACGTATTTTTCCTAACTGCTGGGTGTCTATGTGATCAAATAACCTAATCATGATCCCTTCTTGGACTTGAGTCCATCCAGGACTTGAGTAAAACTAAACAAGAAAACTAAGGGGGGCCCCTTTTCTCCAGGCTTTCCAAGGGGAGGTGAGAGACACAAAGCCCACAGGTGGATGAGGGGGTGGAGGTGGGGCTTTTGAAATTCTATATGAAGCGCAGCAGCAAGTGACAGTTAGCTTTCAGGTGGGCGGTGGGCTTGCACGTGTCTCAAAAGAGTGAGCACTGGTGGCCCCGTCGAGCGTATTCCATGTGAGTTCAAGTTGACTTGCCTTAAAAGTTCTCCAGCTTCGCTTCATTATTATCATAGTACTGTTTTTATTATATATATAATATATACATAAACTAATGTATTTCACTTAAGAAATGTTCTAGCTTTTCCTCGTCAGAAAGCCTCAATCTTTGAAAAACTACATGTGTGCAGTGGAGGGTTAAAAGCACTTACTCTGTTGGATTATATTTTATAACTCTTATTTCCATGAGTGGACACAAGGTTCAAAAATATCTGTGTCACAGTTTCTCAGAGGTTGGGACAACTTTATTCATCTGTATGCACAAGTTAAGATCAACTGAGGCTCACTGCTTGTACACAGCTGTACCAGATGTAGTAACTTCACAGCCTGTGCGATAGCTGTAGGACTGACAGACAGGCAGAGGGTCTGCAGGGAGGTGTGAGTTAGTTATGCCTGCAGCCCCGGCGGATCTGTTCTTCCTGCTTTCGTCTGAAGGCTGCAGGGCTTCAAACTAAGTTGTGCGCAGATGAAGTAGACGTACATGCTGTGATCTGCGTTGCTGGATGTGACAATATCAGTTTCATCACTCACATGACCAACACGTCCACAGCAGCCTGCACCCAGTGCACCCCCCCCCACACACACACACACAAACACACACACACACACGCAATCCACACATCCTCCAGAGTGGGAGGTGGGTGTGATTTTTCTGTGTGTGGAAGCAGACTGACAGCAGCATGTGGTCCCCTCCCCCCAACGTCACCTGATGTTTCAACCCCTAGTCTTGATCCACCTCCACCTCCTTCATCATAAACCATGTGGGCATGGCGGCCTCCCAACCTCCCTCTCCTCCAGCCAAAGTGGAGTGGACTGGGTTCAAGTCCAAACCAGAGCCCACTCATTGGACCGCCCCATCTCCCGCCCCACCTCCTCCAACCCGCCCTGAAGCCTGTGCGATCTGAACCAGATCCAGTCCTGATGGCAGAGGTAGAGGAGGCAGATGCCTGGGCAGTGGGAGCAGGGCAGCGTCCATGACAGGACCAGGCCTACTTTATCATAGTTAGGAAGGTGTGAGAGCAAGGCATGAATATCAGCACACACACACACACACACACACACACAGAAATGCATAATAAAACAGTTGAATTGAATGCTGAAGTTACAGCAAATGACAGGACCCAGTACAGTATGATACTTGAACGGAGTCCATGTGTTCTGTGAATTCTCATGCAATGTAACTTTACTTTATGTTTTTACTAAAATGTGGAAAGAATCAGACTAAACTGCACACTGTGTTCTGTTCTAAAAAGTAAAACGCTGGTTTCGCAGCTTTCTGATTGAACTAGACCACAGACTGGACGTCCACTGGGCTGCAGAGACGATCCGCTGCCATTGTGCCATGTGTCCACCTGCAGCAGCTCTTTTCTCCGCTCCGTTAAACAACTAAAACGAATACCTGAAACTTGTTAAAGTACACTCTGTAAAATTTATTAGGTCCACCAAGCTAAAACGAATGCAGTCTGTGGCTCTATTGAACTGTATGGCATTATACATATATATAAGAGGTGTAATATGTTGGCCACCACATTTAAATCAATGAGGGTACTGTACTTGAAACACCTCTCTGGTAACTCACCTCTCTTGGCTTGTTTGAGCAGAACGGGCCTACTTTGTCCACCTCTTACAGTCATTTGTACCGACTGGTGATCTGTAATGAGCAATGATACTTGGTGCGCTCCATGGCCACTGGAGATGACTTTTGGCCTTGTTGTGCATCATCGGTGACAATAAGCATGCCACTGCATATCATTAATGAGGAAAGCATAATAAAAGCATACACAAGACTAAAAGTAGAGGCTCATTTATGTCACATTATGTCAAGACAAAAAGAATATTCCACTAGATTGAAGACATTTTGCAAACTTACCCAAAATGCTACTTCCTCACAGAATAGTAAAGTGTCGGATGGAGGGAACAACAGGATGAGTGTTCCTATTCTTGGAGCCTTGTGAAGTTCAAATGTTTCTCCTGAGGGTGACAACGGGAGGGACTTCCATCAAGTGTCCAAAAATTCTGACCTGCTGATCGTGCAGGAGGAAAGGTGACGGCTAACCAAAAACATTAGGTCTTATCCTTATGGGACCAGGAATATCCACAACTCATTTAGTGGGAATCGGGCCTTTATCTTTAAAGACGCCATGGCATGGTGGAGGGAAAGTTTGGCCTGATGGTGATCAGTCATCGTCAAAGAATCACCATGAATATCCATCCCAAGAGACGCTGCCAACAAAACTGTTGGATGGACAGACGAACTGCCAGTAGCAGCACATTTTGAAATGATGTGACGTATGACCCTCACATATTGTGGAAATGACCAAAGGGAAGATGCAATCATTCATATTTGTGAATAAAAAGTGTTTCCACAACTTTGCATGGAAAGACAGACTAGGCTGTTGAAGTATGCACACAGTATGTTGTCTCCTCCTTTGTCCCTCGGGGGGATGATGAGGTGAAGTTTTCCTCCGCACTGATGGAAGGAATAGGTCAGCACGGTTGTAATCACTCATCGCAGTCTGACATTATGGCTGAGCAATTAGGCAGGACAGTTGTGTACTTTACTAATGAACAATGGTTGAACGAAGCCTCCCTCAACGCTCCCATCCATCACCCAGAAACATCCCCGACTTCTCCAAGCTCACAAACACAAACACACACACGCACGCACACACACACAGACATACGCGCACATACCGCTGGCTTCCTAAAACATGAGCATCCACCTCACACACACGCAAACACACACAAACACACACGTCCTGCTGTTGCTGGGCTGCTGGAGGTGTTTCCACCGGTTTGATGAGTTTCTGGCCGATGCTCTCAGCCTCCCTGCTGAATGTGTGGCTGCCTCTGCTCCTCCTCCTCTTCGTCTTTCCCCCTTGTCAACACAATCCCTCCATCCATCCGTCCTGAGGCCCGGGCCCGGCGGGGGCCGTTCCACCCCTCGCTGCGTCCTCTGGGTGCTCTCTGCTTCTCCTCTGGTCCCCCTCCCACTGCACACACACACACACACGTTTGTCTTTGGATGCCAGTGAGGACCTTTGATTTATTACATCGGTTCTCTAAACCCACACCCTGTTCTACGGTTCTGGATTAGTTATCAACCTCAAACCCAAATCTTTTGTAAACCCGCCATGTTCAGCTAATGCTACATGGACTGGAAACCGGTTTATTTGGCCATCATCAAAGTTTGTGTGGTTAGTAATATTCTTGTTTTTGGCTTTATTTTCAGCACTTGGTTTACATGTAGCTGGTCACAACAAGACTCAAACCCTAAAGCCCCATCAACAGACCCCAGAGACTAGAGACTAAATAGTTATTTATATTTGGATGGAACTGATAATACCAGGGAAGAGTGCGTTTATGTAAAGTGCATGAACCAACACTGTGACACGACTAACATAAGTGGTTTCCGGAGTATTTTCCACACTGTGGATTCCTCCTGGATAATTTAACGATGCCATAGGTTTATCGTATCACCATCAGCTCTGTTCGCTTTGGCAAAGGTGGATGGCTCTACATGCAACCACTCATTCAGAGCGCACACAAAGCAACCACATTTCTTAGGTGTGTCAGACTGAAATGCACCGTGGGAGTTGTGGTTTCCTTTTACACAGTACGTTTGACTTGAATTGTATGCGCTGATGATTTAAGAGGTAGAGTTTCATGTCCATCCAAGACCTGCCAACTGTCTCTGCAGAAACCATCAGGACGTTTACTTCCAGAGGCCCAGGTGCCGGTAATAACTCCTCCCGCTTTAGTTTGATTCAATGAAGCCGTCTCCACTGACCACATCACTGCTGGCATTCCACTCACACAGCACACTTTACTGTGACCAGGAGTAGGTTTTTACACTAATTTAAGCATGTAGCCACACTGTGTCTTTTGCTGTGAGCCCTGTAAAAATGTTTTACATTAGTTCTCACTGCAGTACTGTGGGTGAACTGTGGACACAGTGTGACATGACTGCAGATGCTTGCTGCTGTACTGTTTTCACCAGAGGAAAATCAGTCTGATGAAATGATGAAATGATCCTGTTCAGCTTGAGAATAACAGTAGAAACATAAGAAAAATCACTGATCACTGAGACATTGTGCAGGCTCATGTAGCTATAAACCAATCAAGTTTTCTTTTGGATCTTACCGTTATGTCAGGATTGGTTTATTCAAACAAATAAAGATCAGTGCAGTTAAAATCTTAAAATTAGGATCAGGCTGAGAGGAAGGCTATTTCTCAGGAGCTGAGTGTGAGAAAAAATGTCATGTCAATCAACTTCAAAGTAGGGGTATAGCGGGGCGAAAGTATATTATATATTATACCAACAGAATATGCCAGGAGTGAGGGTCAGAAAGACAGACAGAGGTCTGATTCAGCCAGATGTTTTCATGCACATTTTGGAATTATGTATAAAAACAGCTGGATAGAAACATGACTATTTTTGAATTTTTAAAAGAATTTATGAATATTCATTTTCACACTGTTCATATTGCTGAAGAAATGTTTTATAAAATGGATTGACATTGCCAATAAAAAACATTTTGAACAACTATACGGTTGGGTTACTTTTGAAACATTTGAAGAAATTGTAAAGAGATAATAAATAAAATTAAAATGTAATTTATACAGTTTTTGCAAAGATAAAGGACAAAATACATTTGCAGTTGCATATTTACAAGGTCATAGTCAGGTATATTTAATAAGAACAAGGGAAACTAGGAATCTAGTTGTGTTACTTTCAAACCCAACTGATGGAGTTGAAAGTAACAATGTGCTGCTTATGTTTAAAGTTAAATTATACGGAAGTCATTTGGACAAAATACCACCTGATTGATATACCACACCTGTGAGTTAGTGACCACAGCAAAAATATATCACTGTCTACAACATCATCTTTTAAAATCAGGTTTTCGCCCCTGCTCTCCCCCACTAAGACTTACCAGCCTGCAGGCTGTTCACCATTTTTAGCATGCTAACATTAGCTAATTAGCAGTAAACATAAAGTACAGCTGAGGCTGATGGGAATGTCATTAGTTAAACCAAAGTTATCACAATTCTAATCTGAACTAAAGATGCACCAGCATTACCATCCCATGTAACAGCAACGTCCTGTGGAGAGCATGAATGTGCTTAGTAAACTGAATGTCATTCTGCACATTAGATGTTGGTTTTCTATGCGTAAAAACTAAAATAAAAGTGGGACTTTTGCCCTGATGGTAAGACTAGATGATATCTACAGCAAATTTCGTGGACAGTGTTGATCAATGGGAGAATTTGACCCAAAAGTTATCAAAATCCATAAATATCCAAATGTACACCTCCGGCTCGTGTTGTATAGGGAAAGATGAATGAACCACATCCTGCGCTGACTGGTTGCTTAGGTTCTCCTTTGATAAAAGCCAAGAAGCTGCTAGTACTCATTAGTGGAGAAGAGGAAGCAGACTGCTCCTCTTCCTCTCTCGAGTTGGCCTGCTTGTAGAAATGACACATGCCCATTCATTACTGGGGAAATAGGGAGTGAGGAGGAGGGAACCGCTTCTGCAGGGCTCTTGTGGCCGTGCCAACTCTTGGGGAAACAGACGACAGGAGTGGAAGCGAGTTAGGGTTCAATGTATCCTCCCAAACAACTCCAAATTTGGCTCGTTCACAAAGGCTGTCGAAGTGCCGCTGAATGTGGAGATGTGAGCAAGTGTCGGAGCACTCATTGAGACTCCAGGTCTGTTTGTTAATGATGACGGAGCTCAAGAGTCATGACAGGGGGTGACGCACCGGGAGGCAAGTACACAACTGGAAATATGACATTGATGAACAAAAATTGTAGCTGGATGTCAGGTTGTGATCACAAATGTAAGCTTGGCTACAAGAGATGCAAGTTCACCCATTACAAAATTGTACATAGATCTTATTTTACACCCGTCAAAGTGTTTAAAATGGGATTAACCCAACATGTTCTATGGGGTTGTCCCTTGGTATTGCCTTTTTGCAAAGCGATGCTAGAAAAACCCCAGAGTTTGGGCTGCAGTAACAGGTTAGATTGTAGCTACCAGTGTTGGGCAAGTTAATTTGTAATTAAAACTACTATACTACGATACTACTAGTTACTTATTACTCCTTAAAAAAGTAATATTATTACTTTACTTATTACTGGGTGATAAAAGTAACTAGTTACGTTACTATATTACGGCTAATTATGGGAAACACTGCTTTCACTACATTTTTACATAACTGGGAGAGCCCTCAAAGATCAGCGTACAGAGTGACTTACACTCATGACAGAGACTGCTTCCTTTGAAAATGTCCAAAGCAAAACTAGACAAACCTGGGATACATTTCTGGCAAACATTAAAAGTGCAATATCTCAGAGAGGGTTTGAGATATTAGTTCATGGTAAATGGACTGTACTTATACAGCCCCCTTCTAGTGTTCTGAACACTCAAAGTGCTTTACACCACATGTCCCATTCACCCATTCACACACATGCATACACTGTTGGCAGTGATTGCAGTGCAAGATGCCAATAGAGAGCCTAAGTCACTCACTTCCGCCTCCGGCCCATGGGACCTTATTTCAAATATAACTTATGTTTTGATCCTGTTTGAACTGTGCTCTGAATTATACATATGATGTTTGAAAGATAATTTTGTCCTTCAAGAAAGTTGCAGTTTGTCCTAAAACAGTAAAATTAAATGTAATTTTGTGTGAAAACAGTTCAATGAACTCCATCTCCTGTCTCACACAATATACGTCGGCAAAATGTTAACTGAAGTTAAGATGTAGTACTTCAGATTTTGGATATTCGGTATATGACTGTTTCAGTATGTCTAGGGTGACCAGACGTCCCGAAAAATCCGGGACAGTCCCGAATTACAAGCAGTTGTCCCGATTCCTGTCCGGTTTGTCCCGAAAATTAGACCTAACATGAGTTTTGATTATAGCCTAATTAAACATTAAATACTGATCACTGTATAGTTCTCTTGCTCCAGCAGGGGTTGCAGGTTATCTGTACATTGTGTCAACAGCGTTGTTACAGCCGCAAAGTAACACTCGTCGTGCTCTTTTCCCCTTTTTGTTTTCTTGTGGTTAGTGGAAGTCACAGTCGCGAGGACAGGGAAAGTGTAGCTTCAGGCAGCCACGGCGGAGAGATCTGACAGGCGTGTTGCGCACTGCACTGATGACATGAATAAAATAAAAATAAAAATTAAAGCTGCAAGCAGCGTTGGGCGGGCCCTCGCACTTGTAAGCGCGTCCGCGCGTGAGCCGGCCGAGTAGCACATTCTGGAGCTCTGCCGGTGCGGCTGTGAATTTCCTACGCGGTTCCGACGCCGCATGAATGTGCTATATGTCACTTCCTGTGTCCCCTATGTGGAGCTACATAGCACTTGCCGCTATGAATATAAATCGGTATTGACGTGTAGATGTCTGCGGGGTGGGAGAGTTATCAAGCACGTAAAGTTTGTTTCAGATGTGAACATGTACACTGAACAATAATGTACCCAAACAATAAAATTAATTCATTTTATATTTCCCTGCCTTGTTGTTTATGTGTACATACAGAGGAAGAATGTGAGAACAGCACACATTTCATCGTTACTGTGTGTTAGAGCATGGGAGAACAGTGGATACTTTTAATACAGCCCACACCCCTAATACTGTGTAACTATAACAAGTAGAGAACAGAAGAAAAAGATGTTCTTTCTTTACAACTGTCTGCATAGCTTATTCATATTGTGTAATGAATGAAAATAAATAGGCCTACTAGGCTCCTCTCTACTTTGACATTTAAGATTAGCTTGTTTGATCCACCTTCATACACATGTGACATTACTGTACAACTTGAGAAAGGTGAGTTGTTTTCTGCTCCAGCCTGCCTAAAAGAAAAGCGTTTTGGGGATTAAATAGACTTTATTAGCTGCTGCAGTGCAGGATGAACTCAGAATAGACCCATTTCTCACCTTTATTATTCTAAATCATGCAACGAAGAAGAAGAAATGCATAAGAAATCCTGGGACAAAATCTGTCCACAAATACTGTACAGCATGTAGTCTGATGATCAAGACTTGTGTTATAGCTGACTTGGGCAGTGAAATGTTTAATTTTTTTAATTCATGTGGTCATAGTTGTCCACAACTCAAATCAGAATATAAGAAGAAATGTTTTATACCACCTCAAGAAGGCTTCCTATCAGAAAGGTAGGAAGGTATTTCAAATGTACAACTGCAGTACTTAAATCTAAGTAAAGTAATTTCCCTGACATTTTTGTGTTACTTTACTTTTAATAGACCCATGTAAGAGGTTTTATACTTCCTGTGAGTATAATCCAATCAATCTTATTTTCATACTGTATGTCCGTTGTGTAATTTGATAAATTGTGTTGTATGTCGTGCTCGCATCTCAGAGAAGACTCTGACTGCAACATGCGTCTTTGTAAAGAGAGAAACAGACAGAAAAAGTCTCTAACTCTGCCTGTCAGCTCGCTCTGCTCCGTTAAAACTGAATTTACCATACAGAATTGAATACGAGTGCACTCCAGATTTAGCTGCAGCCAGCTGACCGTGTGCTTCTCCCTATACCGCAGTTCTGTGTCCATGCATGCAGCAAACTGAAAGCACTGTCTGTCGGAGCGTCTACGTGAAAAGAGAAGGAAGACATTGCTGGTAGTATTGTCTTCAGAGTTGTTAAACACCTCAGCGCACTGAAGGAAGCCATCTGACTGTGTGAGGGGCAAGATCGTTGATGTCTGCAGGCAGAGTAGGAGCTCTCCTGTCTGACTGGTCCACCAATAGCAGAGAAGATGACCCCTTGAGACACAGCCCCTCCTCATTTGCATAATGAGGCAGAAATGCATACAAAAATTTAAAAAGACAGGCAGAAATAAATACCATGGGTGAAAATAAATAAGGTAAATAAATACAAAGGAAGAATAAAACAGACAAAAATATTAAAACACACATAAATAAATAAAATAAAAAAATTAGTAATAAATAAAGTTGAATAAACAAATAAGGTAATTATAACAAAGGTGAATAAGTAAAGGCACTAATTAAATATATACATTTATGTCTCCTTGTATAATTTAATTACTACCTACATTTATTTATTTACTTTATTTTTTTGTGTATTTAATTGGATGCTTATTTATTTATTGAGCATTTATTTATTTCTGTATTTATTTCTGACTGTGTCAGGATCGGTCCTCCATAGCGGGGTGGGAGAGTTATCAAGCACGTAAAGTTTGGTTCAGATGTGAGCATGTACACTGAAGTTACAACAACTTCCTGTGTCATGGCGAAGACTTGATCTCTGACGCCACGCCACGGACACACCCATTGACGAAAACTCGCAAATAGCACAACTTTTCATCTTCAATGCCTTTAGAAGGCACAGCACAAATTTGAAGTCGGTCGGACTAAATCCCTAGGAGGAGTTCGTTAAAGTACGAAGTGTGTAAATCATCCAAAATTTGACGTAAAATTCAAAATGGCCTACTTCCTGTTGATTTTAGGGCATCGCTCCAAGAGGCTTTTTTGTGCGTCTGGACAAGATACACGTACCACAGAAAATTCGTGCACGTAGGTAAAACGTGCGGCGGGGGCTGCTTCGTTAAAAGTCACTTCCTGTTGCCAGCAGGTGGCGCTATGACTGTCTGTGAATGTCAGCATGTACATGTGTTCAGGGCGGGACTCTCATCCTACATGTACAGTTTGGTCCAGATGTGAGCATGTACACTGAAGTTACGACAACTTCCGTGTCATGGCGAAGAGTTGATCTTTGACGCCACGCCACGGACACGCCCATTGACGAAAACTTGCAAATAGCACAACTTTTCATCTTCAATGCCTTTAGAAGGCACAGCACAAATTTGAGGTCGGTCGGACTAAATCCCTAGGAGGAGTTCGTTAAAGTACGAAGTGTGTAAATCATCCAAAATTTGACGTAAAATTCAAAATGGCCGACTTCCTGTTGATTTTAGGGCATCGCTCCAAGAGGCTTTTTTGTGCGTCTGGACAAGATACACGTACCACAGAAAATTCGTGCACGTAGGTAAAACGTGCGGCGGGGGCTGCTTCGTTAAAAGTCACTTCCTGTTGCCAGCAGGTGGCGCTATGACTGTGGGTGAATGTCAGCATGTACATGTGTTCAGGGCGGGACTCTCATCCTACATGTACAGTTTGGTCCAGATGTGAGCATGTACACTGAAGTTACGACAACTTCCGTGTCATGGCGAAGAGCTGATCTTTGACGCCACGCCACGGACACGCCCATTGACGAAAACTTGCAAATAGCACAACTTTTCATCTTCAATGCCTTTAGAAGGCACAGCACAAATTTGAGGTCGGTCGGACTAAATCCCTAGGAGGAGTTCGTTAAAGTACGAAGTGTGTAAATCATCCAAAATTTGACGTAAAATTCAAAATGGCCGACTTCCTGTTTTTTAGGCATGGCTCCAAGAGGCTTTTTTGTGCGTCTGGACAAGATACACGTACCACAGAAAATTCGTGCACGTAGGTGAAACGTGCGGCGGGGGCTGCTTCGTTAAAGGTCACTTTCTGTTGCCAGCAGGTGGCGCTATGACTGTGGGTGAATGTCGGCATGTACATGTGTTCAGGGCGGGACTCTCATCCTAGATGTACAGTTTGGTCCAGATGTGAGCATGTACACTGAAGTTACAACAACTTCCTGTTTCATTGCGAATCATCGACGCCACGGACACGCCCATTGACGAAAACTCGCAAATAGCACAACTTTTCATCGTCAATGCCTTTAGAAGGCACAGCAGAAATTTGACGTCGATCCGACTAAATCCCTAGGAGGAGTTCGTTAAAGTACGAAGTGTAAATCATCCAAAAATGGCCATAAAATTCAAAATGGCCGACTTCCTGTTGACTTTAGGCTATGGGTTCTTGAGGCTTTTTTGTGCGTCTTGATACGATACATGTCCCCAGAAAATTTCGTACATGTAGGTTGAACGTGAACGAGGGGCTAATCATTTCCAATTTTCTAGGTGGCGCTAGCGAGTCATTTTGCCACGCCCATGTGCGAAACTTGTAGAATACGAAATTTTTCACCGGTTCTGACATGTTTGCAAATTTTGGTGAGTTTTCGAGTATGTTTAGGCCATGTCATTTGGGCCTACTTTGCAGAAAAAAAAAAAAAAAAAAAAATTAAAGCTGCAAGCAGCGTTGGGCGGGCCCTCGCACTTGTAAGCGCGTCCGCGCGTGAGCCGGCCGAGTTGCACATTCTGGAGTTCTGCCGGTGCGGCTGTGAATTTCCTACGCGTTTCCGACGCCGCATGAATGTACTATATGTCACTTCCTGTGTCCCCTATGTGGAGCTACATAGCACTTGCCGCTATGAATATAAATCGGTATTGACGTGTAGATGTCTGCGGGGTGGGAGAGTTATCAAGCACGTAAAGTTTGTTTCAGATGTGAACATGTACACTGAACAATAATGTACCCAAACAATAAAATAATTCCTTTTATATTTCCCTGCCTTGTTGTTTATGTGTACATACAGAGGAAGAATGTGAGAACAGCACACATTTCATCGTTACTGTGTGTTAGAGCATGGGAGAACAGTGGATACTTTTAATACAGCCCACACCCCTAATACTGTGTAACTATAACAAGTAGAGAACAGAAGAAAAAGATGTTCTTTCTTTACAACTGTCTGCATAGCTTATTCATATTGTGTAATGAATGAAAATAAATAGGCCTACTAGGCTCCTCTCACTTTGACATTTAAGATTAGCTCTTTTGATCCACCTTCATACACATGTGACATTACTGTACAACTTGAGAAAGGTGAGTTGTTTTCTGCTCCAGCCTGCCTAAAAGAAAAGCGTTTTGGGATTAAATGGACTTTATTAGCTGCTGCAGTGCAGGATGAACTCAGAACAGACCCATTTCTCACCTTATTATTCTAAATCATGCAACGAAGAAGAAGAAATGCATAATAAATCCTGGGACAAAATCTGTCCACAAATACTGTACAGCATGTAGTCTAATGAACAAGACTGTGTTATAGCTGACTTGGGCAGTGAAATGTTTAATTTTTTTAATTCATGTGGTCATAGTTGTCCACAACTCAAATCAGAATATATGAAGAAATGTTTTATACCACCTCAAGAAGGCTTCCTATCAGAAAGGTAGGAAGGTATTTCAAATGTACAACTGCAGTCTGAAATCTAAGTAAAGTAATTTCCCTGACATTTTTGTGTTACTTTACTTTTAATAGACGCATGTAACAGGTTTTATACTTCCTGTGAGTATAATCCAATCAATCTTATTTTCATACTGTATATCCGTGTGTAATTTGATAAATTGTGTTGTATGTCAGAGAAGACTCTGACTGCAACATGCGTCTTTGTAAAGAGAGAAACGGACAGAAAAAGTCTCTAACTCTGCCTGTCAGCTCGCTCTGCTCCGTTAAAACTGAATTTACCATACAGAATTGAATACGAGTGCACTCCAGATTTAGCTGCAGCCAGCTGACCGTGTGCTTCTCCCTATACCGCAGTTCTGTGTCCATGCATGCAGCAAACTGAAAGCACTGTCTTCGGAGCGTCTACGTGAAAAGAGAAGGAAGAATTGCTGGTAGTATTGTCTTCAGAGTTGTTAAACACCTCAGCGCACTGAAGGAAGCCATCTGACTGTGTGAGGGGCAAGATCGTTGATTCTGCAGGTAGAGTAGGAGCTCTCCTGTCTGACTGGTCCACCAATAGCAGAGAAGATGACCCCTTGAGACACAGCCCCTCCTCATTTGCATAATGAGACAGAAATTTAAAAAGGACAGGCAGAAATAAATACCATGGGTGAAAATAAATAAGGTAGAAAAATACAAAGGAAGAATAAAACAGACAAAAATATTAAAACACACACATAAATAAATACATTAAAAAAATTAGTAATAAATAAAGTTGAAGATTATAACAGAGAATAAATAAATAATGTAATTATAACAAAGGTGAATAAGTAAAGGAACTAATTAAAATATATACATTTATGTCTCCTTGTATAATTTAATTACTGCCAACATTTATTTATTTACTTTATTTTTTGTGTATTTAATTGGAAGCTTATTTGTTTATTGAGCATTTATTTATTTCTGTATTTATTTCTGACTGTGTCAGGATCGGTCCTCCATAGAGGGGTGGGAGAGTTATCAAGCACGTAAAGTTTGGTTCAGATGTGAGCATGTACACTGAAGTTACAACAACTTCCTGTGTCATGGCGAAGACTTGATCTCTGACGCCACGCCACGGACACACCCATTGACGAAAACTCGCAAATAGCACAACTTTTCATCTTCAATGCCTTTAGAAGGCACAGCAGAAATTTGAGGTCGGTCGGACTAAATCCCTAGGAGGAGTTTGTTAAAGTACGAAGTATGTAAATCATCCAAAATTTGACGTAAAATTCAAAATGGCCGACTTCCTGTTGGGTTTAGGCTATGGCTCCAAGAGACTTTTTTGTGCGTCTGGACAAGATACACGTACCACAGAAAATACGTGCACGTAGGTGAAACGTGCGGCGGGGGCTGCTTCGTTAAAAGTCACTTCCTGTTGCCAGCAGGTGGCGCTATGACTGTGGGTGAATGTCAGCATGTACATGTGTTCAGGGCGGGACTCTCATCCTACATGTACAGTTTGGTCCAGATGTGAGCATGTACACTGAAGTTACGACAACTTCCGTGTCATGGCGAAGAGTTGATCTTTGACGCCACGCCACGGACACGCCCATTGACGAAAACTTGCAAATAGCACAACTTTTCATCTTCAATGCCTTTAGAAGGCACAGCTGAAATTTGAGGTCGGTCGGACTAAATCCCTAGGAGGAGTTCGTTAAAGTACGAAGTGTGTAAATCATCCAAAATTTGACGTAAAATTCAAAATGGCCGACTTCCTGTTGGGTTTAGGCTATGGCTCCAAGAGACTTTTTTGTGCGTCTGGACAAGATACACGTACCACAGAAAATTCGTGCACGTAGGTGAAACGTGCGGCGGGGGCTGCTTCGTTAAAAGTCACTTCCTGTTGCCAGCAGGTGGCGCTATGACTGTGGGTGAATATCAGCATGTACATGTGTTCAGGGCGGGACTCTCATCCTACATGTACAGTTTGGTCCAGATGTGAGCATGTACACTGAAGTTACAACAACTTCCTGTGTCATGGCGAAGACTTGATCTCTGACGCCACGCCACGGACACACCCATTGACGAAAACTCGCAAATAGCACAACTTTTCATCTTCAATGCCTTTAGAAGGCACAGCACAAATTTGAAGTCGGTCGGACTAAATCCCTAGGAGGAGTTCGTTAAAGTACGAAGTGTGTAAATCATCCAAAATTTGACGTAAAATTCAAAATGGCCGACTTCCTGTTGATTTTAGGGCATCGCTCCAAGAGGCTTTTTTGTGCGTCTGGACAAGATACACGTACCACAGAAAATTCGTGCACGTAGGTAAAACGTGCGGCGGGGGCTGCTTCGTTAAAAGTCACTTCCTGTTGCCAGTAGGTGGCGCTATGACTGTCTGTGAATGTGAGCATGTACATGTGTTCAGGGCGGGACTCTCATCCTACATGTACAGTTTGGTCCAGATGTGAGCATGTACACTGAAGTTACGACAACTTCCGTGTCATGGCGAAGAGCTGATCTTTGACGCCACGTCACGGACACGCCCATTGACGAAAACTTGCAAATAGCACAACTTTTCATCTTCAATGCCTTTAGAAGGCACAGCACAAATTTGAGGTCGGTCGGACTAAATCCCTAGGAGGAGTTCGTTAAAGTACGAAGTGTGTAAATCATCCAAAATTTGACGTAAAATTCAAAATGGCCGACTTCCGTTTAATTTTAGGGCATCGCTCCAAGAGGCTTTTTTGTGCGTCTGGACAAGATACACGTACCACAGAAAATTCGTGCACGTAGGTAAAACGTGCGGCGGGGGCTGCTTCGTTAAAAGTCACTTCCTGTTGCCAGCAGGTGGCGCTATGACTGTCTGTGAATGTCAGCATGTACATGTGTTCAGGGCGGGACTCTCATCCTACATGTACAGTTTGGTCCAGATGTGAGCATGTACACTGAAGTTACGACAACTTCCGTGTCATGGCGAAGAGCTGATCTTTGACGCCACGCCACGGACACGCCCATTGACGAAAACTTGCAAATAGCACAACTTTTCATCTTCAATGCCTTTAGAAGGCACAGCACAAATTTGAGGTCGGTCGGACTAAATCCCTAGGAGGAGTTCGTTAAAGTACGAAGTGTGTAAATCATCCAAAATTTGACGTAAAATTCAAAATGGCCGACTTCCTGTTGATTTTAGGCTATGGCTCCAAGAGGCTTTTTTGTGCGTCTGGACATGATACACGTACCACAGAAAATTCGTGCACGTAGGTGAAACGTGCGGCGGGGGCTGCTTCGTTAAAGGTCACTTTCTGTTGCCAGCAGGTGGCGCTATGACTGTGGGTGAATGTCGGCATGTACATGTGTTCAGGGCGGGACTCTCATCCTACATGTACAGTTTGGTCCAGATGTGAGCATGTACACTGAAGTTACAACAACTTCCTGTTTCATTGCGAATCATCGACGCCACGGACACGCCCATTGACGAAAACTCGCAAATAGCACAACTTTTCATCGTCAATGCCTTTAGAAGGCACAGCAGAAATTTGACGTTGATCCGACTAAATCCCTAGGAGGAGTTCGTTAAAGTACGAAGTGTGTAAATCATCCAAAAATGGCCATAAAATTCAAAATGGCCGACTTCCTGTTGACTTTAGGCTATGGGTTCTTGAGGCTTTTTTGTGCGTCTTGATACGATACATGTCCCCAGAAAATTTCGTACATGTAGGTTGAACGTGAACGAGGGGCTAATCATTTCCAATTTTCAAGGTGGCGCTAGCGAGTCATTTTGCCACGCCCATGTGCGAAACTTGTAGAATACGAAATTTTTCACCGGTTCTGACATGTTTGCAAATTTTGGTGAGTTTTCGAGTATGTTTAGGCCATGTCATTTGGGCCTACTTTGCAGAAAAAAAAAAAAAAAAAAAAAAAAATATAATCCGAGCAGATTCAATAGGGACCTCGCACGGTCGTGCTCGGGCCCTAAATATATAATCCGAGCAATTTCAATAGGGACCTCGCACGGTCGTGCTCGGGCCCTAATTAGGTAAAAGATCATGATTTACCCAATGTTACATATCCATGGTTGTTGTGGGCTCCCCAATGACAAACAGGCGACTTCATGAACAAAGATAATTAATTTTAGCATTGTGTTTAGATTTTCACGTGTAGGAATGTTAAATTGACCCCCCCACTCCCGAATTTCACTCATTCTCATCTGGTCACTTATGTCACTTATGTGCAGCAGCATTCAACACTTACGTCACATTGTTACACCTGTTCAATTTCCAAACTTGTGTTAGTATGAAGTCTAGACTACCAATTGACCCTTCGCTAAGCCCCCCTTAGTTACTGTTGTACACTGTTGAACTTTAAGCACGGCCCTGCCACTGTCTATTACTGCAGTCACTGAGAGAAATATTGTCAAATTTTGGGGGAAAAGCGATCTCAGAAGGGAGGGGTTTCAAGCTTTGGCTTCTCTGCACTGGCCGTGATGCTAGTTCCTAGTTAGCGAGAGGCTGGGCTAAAGTGTGCTGCTTGTGTAGCGAAGATTTGGTCCGCCACTTAATATGTCCGTGTGGAAACTCGGAATTTATGTATGTTCCACACACAAAACAAGCCTAATATATGACGTAAAAGACTGCATTCGGTGCACATGTGCACCGTTCCGAACGTCCTGTACCGTAACGATCCGGTATGAATACATGTACTGTTACACCCCTATTGACTATTGAGAATGAGGACAATGATATTAAGGATCAACACTGGGTAGGTCTCTATTCACTATTCCAATCATTAAAAAGCAGAGCAGTTGGGCTATATAACATTGAATTTAGTAGTAAGTTAGCCAGCATTAGCTAACTAACATTAGAAACAACAGACAGCCAACATTTTCCTGGATATTTTAGGTTTTGGAAAGTGAATAAATCGTACTACTTTCAACCTCTCTGGGTAGCGACTCTAACTATTAGTGCCCCAGGAACATCTTTGACCATATCTTGGAAAAATACAGCAAAAAAGCTAGAAAACTACTCATTTTGCAGTAGAGTCAATGGATCGCATCCATGGACGTGTCGGACCTCATTTAGAGCGAGTGCTATACTGCGCTGTGATTGGCCAGCTGAGTATTCGGGCCGTGGCTTAGCAAAGGTTCAACTGGGCAAAGTGTGCAACTGCGAACAGGAAGAGAACAGGCAGACAGCATGTCTTGGTGAAGTAGAACGTAAGCTGAATGTCTGTGGGCAACAAATCAAGGCTAGAATTGCTGGAACAGTGTTCCGTGGATCGGAGCAAGCCCTTTGTTTGTTTCCCATTTACAGATCCAGTTTTAAGTATAAACACCAGATTTTTTTCAGCGCACACACAGAACAGACAGCTAGTGGACCCTGAGGAGACATTCACTGATTGTGACAAAAAGACATGTATTGGATTAGAATTGCTTACCCCACTCTTAAGGCATAAGTTTTCATGCAGGTGTCCCACAACACCTGCATGCACCAGGAAGTTAGGTACTCTAGTTTGGCTGCTGATTTGGCTCAGCTCATCACCACAGTCGGCAGCCGGAGCTGCAGCAGGGCCAAACAGACCTAAAGCTCATGGAAGTGATTAAGACACTAAAGCCATTTATTCTCAACATAACTCAAAGCTGAACATACAGACATAATACATAACTGTTCACATATCCACTTAGAAAAAAACACTCCTTTTAACTGCAGAATGTGTCTGAGAATCATCATGTTTTTAAGTTTTCTTCCATATCAAAGTAATCCAGTGATAGTTGTCTGTACATCCATGGGTATACTGCAAACAGGTGCTGCTATGTGTTTAATGGAGCCGGTTTGACTAAATGTACACAAATACAGGCTAAGAACATGACAGGTGCAGGTGTCTTGGTTTTGCCTGAGAGGAGGCCTGGGCCTTGGGTTAATCAGGCCATGGTCAGCATGTATGTATGAATGAGTTTTGACATTTGGATTCTGTCCAGCTCCGCTTTGTAGCACCAGTATATTTTCAAGTGAACCATGCTTTTCCTCCTCAGCCTGCTACCTAAAGAAAAGCAAAACACTGCAGCTCCTTACCTTGACACCTGCCACAGCGCCACGCAGCCATTTTGATAAATTCACATTAAAAGAGGTGAGGCGTCTGGTGGCGGGATCTGCCTTCCACCACCTTTAATCAATGAAAACCCTTTTGTGGGCCTTCGGAGAGAGAGCGGAGCCGAAGATAAATATTGGCAGAAAAGAAAAATGTGTCGTCCTCCCCAATCGAGGGGGACATAATGATATTCAAAAGGAGACCCCCTGCTGAGATGCAAGGCAAACTGTTCCTAAGCAACAAAACACATTTTCCCTCCGAGTGCTCAGAACGAGTCTAGTGGCGGGGGTTTTGGGGAGGTGTGTGTTGGTGTGTGGAGGGGGGGTTCCCTTGACGACTTAAACCTGCAGTTTGATGTGTGCATGTCGTTCTGTCTGTCGCTAAAATGCGTGTCTTTGTCTATGTGGGTATGTAGTTCTAAGTCTGTGTAGGTGTGTGAGCATGAATGTGTGTGTTGTGTCATCTCTGCATGGATTAAGGGGTGTTAGGGAACAGTGACCAGCATCAGTGAGAGTAGATTCAGTCCAGATGCTGCCACACACTCAGACATATATGGCTTACTGCAGCAGATAGTATTGTATTAGGTATGATGGGGGAACATATATCATCTGAAGCCAAATGTTAAAGGTTCTCACTGCCAGGTGATTTGGTGCTGTCGCAGTGTACTGTCTTCATAGCAGCAAGTCAGTTCACTAATAAATAACAACAGACAATCCCATATTCCGCTGAAGTTCTTCTGTTAAGTAGGCTAATTAATATTGAGTTAATTTAAGAAGTAAAGCTGCTGAATTTAAAAGAGCAAAAAGTCATCCACAAAATGCAGAGTGTCATCCTGAGCCTGCTCTCTAACAGTGCGAAGTCAAGGGCCAGATCTACTCAGACACGCGCAGTTTGGACTACACTGGCTGGCTGCACAGACATTTTCACACATGTAGTTGGCATGTGGGCAAATGACAGATTTTACATCACACATACCCTCGCACCCATGCAGATGCGGAAAATACAATTCATGTATGTTTAAAGGCAATTTTAATCCAATACACATTAGATTTATTCATTTCATTTAGCTGACGCTTTTATCCAAAGCGACTTACAATTGCTACATATGTCAGAGCAACTAGGGTCTTGCTCAGGGACACAATAGTAGATGTGTCACAGTGGGGATCTGAACCTGGATCTCTCACACAAAAGGCATTTGTCTTATCAACTGTGGCTCCCCCCAAAATACACTTGCACTGACTTTAAGTCCCTAGAAGGAACCAAAACACTGGATCATACATTTCCCATAATGGAACACGGATGAGAAGTCCTCATAGTGCTCAGAAAATTAACCTATAATTCTAGGACAACAGGACAAACTCCTTCACATGATGAAGATCATGTGATGTGACAGAAAGTTCCAGATCAGTTAACAAATGGACATTCCAAGAGGATTGTTTTCTCACCAAGCAATGGCATCTTCTTGTTAGACCCTCCCTCTCTGGCAAATGCTCACATTTTAACTCCACACCTCCAGTAAATAAAACCTGTTGACAGCATCGGGGCTATTTTCTAGCTACGTCACGAAACTCCTCCAAGGGCCACAGCAGGCATTACACCACTGTTTTCACAGTGACCTGTGTGTGGAAAATTGGCAGGGTGTTTGTGGGAGTGTTTATCTTTTAGGCCGTGCACACAGGTTGTAAAGAGATGATTAAAGCACTTTTTCAGCTGTTGGTAAAGAATAAGAAATGTTTGTCTGCTAATATGTGCTGCTACTTGATGTAACACAGCGCTGGAGTCAGTTCATGAAAGCCTTTAGACACTCAGTGTCTGGTAGGGTGTCAAGTCGTCAGCTGGATGAGGTCCTTCATTTTATGTTTCTATGGAACAAGCAGGCAGACTGGGTTGTCATCATGAGCACTGATACCCATCATGACTAAAGAGACAAAGAGCAGAAGCTACAGAAACTCAAACTTTAACATTTGTGATAACATTCACATTGACATATGTGGATGGTTGCTGTTGTAAATCATACATTGTGCATTTAATAAAAAGCAATAAAAACATTTCATCACAGATCATCTGAAAACCAAGACACACAGAAATCCCATAACCAACAGCTTGTCAGCGAGTGCCTCCCTCCAAATAATAGATGATCTAAGACTGCCACCTAGTGGTACAACCCCGGTAGCTAAACACTTGGGAAACTGAGTCATCTTTTAGTTCAATTCAATCAAACCACAACTCTGGCCTAAAGGGCCAACGTCATCTGTGTCTTGGAACATCCTGCTTCCAAAGCTTAAAGCTCCTAAACCTGAATATATGTGTTGGGCTCCTGTTTTACAACATTTTTACACCTTGGCATGCAGCCTAAGAAACGTCCCATTTCCTTTGCCAATAAGACCGACTCTGAAGTTGCTAATGACCTAAACTCTTTCTATAACTGTTTAAATACTCATGATTTTAGCAAGGAACTTTCTGAGTATAGAAATGCTTTCACAGAGCAGAATGAGATACATGTTGATAGAGATACGGTGTGTAAACTCTTCAGGAGAGTGAAGGAGAGCAAAAGTCCTGCCCATGAGGTCCCTCATCTTAGGATTCTGTGTGTGTACCTGTGCCCAAGGTCAAAGCACCAAAATCACTCTGTCTGCCTTCAACTGTATCCAACTCAACTCAGTTTCTTAGAAGAGAGCTTTACCAGCATTCACAACACAGACCCTGGACTACTATGTTGGCTGGTTGACCTTTTAACTGACAGGTCCCAACAGGTGAGAGACAGTGTGTCATCTTGAGGGCAGACATATGATCAAGTTTGCAGATGATTCCATCATTCTGTCTTTGCTCAAGAATGATGAAACTGGTGGTTGATGAATTCAGTGACTGGTGCAAACACAACCTTCTTGGAAAATAAATAATAAATGTGTCAAAAAAAGGAAATAATAATTGACTTTAGGAGCAACCCTCCGCCTATTCTCCCCACTGATTTATGGCCAGGATGTTAGTTGTTTAACAGTAGAAGTATTTGGGAACCAAATACTGATGCTCTTTGTGAAAAGGCCCATCAGTGTATTTTTATCGGAAGCGAATTGGTTTTAATGTCGACACCACTTTAATGAAAATGTTTTATGCTTGAATTATAAGTCTGTCTCTCTGTCTCTTTACCTGCTGGCTTGGGTCACAGGTTAGAGGGAATTGTTTGACTGTGTAGTACAATTGCATCCATAAATCTGAATCTGACCTCTGCCAAATATACAAATTGACTATCTAGTCAGTCCTCGCTGATCTAGTTGCCCCTGTCCAGTGAGTTCAGGTTGCAGATCTGACCTACCAATGTGCTGGGCCGATAGATGTAAAACCTCACTTGTCCCTGCTGCTCACAGCCTTCTGAATAGCAGACTCATTTCTATGTATTCTCTGTGCAAATGGTTAACGTGTCGTTTAGCATGTTGACTGTGCTGCTGGCTGGGCAACAAATTCCCCTCTGGGATAATAAAGATTTACCTTGGGTTGCAGTGTGTATTCTTCTGTCTGGTGCATCAAATGTAAAATACTATATGCCTAGACCTGGACCCATTATTTTACTTACTGTCACTGTCTGTTTACAGCCATTTATCACATATGGTGTGAGTTACTGGGTTCTGCATTTGAAACTTAAGATTTAAAAGGATTCCAGGTTTCCAGGTTTTAGTAGATATACATTAATTCCTGTTGACAAAGCCAGCCAGCCTAGTTTCTGTTACCAGCTTGGAGAAACATGAAACCTGCTTGAACATCCATCAAAATATCATCTCTAATTCAGTCAGAATTGTGCATATTGATTGGAACAGTTGAATCTAACTTGTCAGCTCTATCTGCAGAATTTGAATAAGAGCACCAGGATGCATAACTCTAAAAAGAGAAAGTATGGGCTCTGATACTTGTGCATATGGTGTTCTCATTGTCTGTTAGCCGATGGTAAATAATGCATTGCAGTGATGGAACAGTTACAAGTAAAAGCCCAGCATTCAAAATCTTACTTAAGTAAAAGTTCATTTCACCTCTTTGGGCCTCAGTTATTTAAATGAAACTCTGTGAGACGTTTAGAGGGGAAATATTTCTTTGGTGCCAGCAAATCACAGATATCTGTTGGGACAGGAGGTAAAAAAGAACTCAAAGTGTTCTCTGTCTTCACAGGGCAGCACGGTAGCTGCTCGCTGCCGTAATAACCACTGACTCGGTATCAAACAAGCTGACCACGCACTCATCAGGGCTGATGGTTGGATGGTGCTTTCAAGTCCATTCCAAAAGCGTTGATCTTAATGGTCCTCAAAGCATTCCTGGATCACTATCACTTGGTCTGCTGCATGTACAATGTTAAGCTACCTGACATCTCCCATGTTAATCTACAAAGGGCACCTCTCGCATAGAAAGTACACTAACAAGTGTTGTAGACCAGGTGTTGGACAGTCATGAGATTGTTGCATTCAAAAACCCTTGCAATAATAATATTTGAAAATAACGTGTTTGCATTGCATTGATAAGAGTTATTATATGAAAGTAAAAAGAACTTTGATGGGATCAGAAGCCATGTGCACTGTTAGGGATTAAGTAAGGACAGGACAAAATAGAGCGCCTGCATGCAATAAGTGAGGGATCATTCAGTATTGGTTCAGTAACTTACTAGCAGAACATTTATCTGATGTATGGAATATATTTTCTATTTTGGCCAGGAATAAGGAACTTATATCTTCCACACACAGTAAACCACTGAATGGTCATAAACGAATCAGCAATCAGTGAAAAATGTTCTAATAATTTACAATATTATGTGCCTTCAGTCACTACATTTTTCTTTTTCATGTTTTTTTTTAAGCTTTATTGTTGAAACATGTGTGACCAATGACAGAAATATAGCAGCCAGCTAGCTAGCTTCGACTTAAGGCTGCTCCTGGCTCCATCAACATCCCGGATCAAGTACTTGCTGGGCAGACTGTTTTCCGAGCTGACAGAGCGCAAGACTCCAGCAAGATGAGAGGAATCGGACTCGTTTTCCACTGATGATACTAGGTGCTCAAACACAAAGTGGACTCCATGTTATCATCACTGCTGTTTACATTCCCCCAGACGCAAATTCACAAAATGCACTGCACAATTATGTATTTTTGTACAACAATTACCTTCATATACATTTAACACTCACGTTGGGGCCATTTTGCATATAGGACTTTTACTCTGGATACTCTGAATACTTTGCTGCCCATACCCAAGTTAGTTTTTGAATACGGGGCTTTTATTTGAAATAGAGTATTTTGTCGTTGTGGTATCAGTCACCACTCAATGAGTTACATGTCAATCAATTTTACTGGGTTTGTTCATAAAAACTTTGTGAACAGAAAAAGGACCAGAACTAAAAGGAAACATTTTTTAATTTGGTCCAAATGAACAGTGCAAAACATCTTTGCGGGGGAAGTGTCTTTTGTACTCCAGCCATTAATCAAATGCCATTACGAGATCTTCAGACTGTACGCTAAGATATATAAAAAAGTATTTTCTCCATGTTTCACATCACATGAGACCATATGAGAACATTGTGTTACCATATCAACCGTCTAAAATGTGTGTGTTTCACTTTCAGGAAACTCTCCGTGTTGTGTTTGTACCTGGGACTCACAGATGGTGCAGTCAAATTGTCTTCCCAAATAAACTCATCTAATTTCCCCATGTGGTGATTAAGTATGTACAATGAAATAATTTGGTGTTCCGTCGCAACCAATTATGTACACTTTGGAGTCGCGAGTGGCAACATGAGAGAGACACAAATTAGCTGCCATTTGTAACATTTATCCTTCCTGGATATCGGAAGCCAAATCAAAGCAATTATGACCCGAGCGTGCCTACTTTGAAGTTTACCAAGTTCATTACGCAAATTAACTTCCTAATTAGCTTTTGGCTTCATACGCACCTTCATCCAATTTTTCAGGGCGCTTTTAAGTAATGGCCGGCACACAAGAGCCCAAACAAAGCTGTGCGTAAATACAACAGGGGCAAGAGAATGGGCCACTTACAAATCAGACCTAATCAAAATCCCAGCATGAACCGAGGGACACTTGGCAGGTGATGTCTGAAATACTGTGACAAGTCTAAAAGACTCCACGAGGTCTTCTACATGCTGCATGTAATTTCTAATTTCTGTAGGGCTCGGAAAAACACATTTTATTTCAGTTTTGTTGTTTTGTGTTTGCATCATGTGTGGGTGCAACCAGAGGAAATGACTTTCAGTAGTTAAAAGGGTTGTTCTTCAACAAGTACTCCGCCTGGAACAAGACAAACCAAAAGAGATGATCATGATCAAAATCTAGTGAAGTCAGTTGCTAAAAATCAGGAAATAACGGGTGATTAACGGAATACCAGGAAATCCACAGGGTCCTGTGGTCGGGAGGTGCAGCATTCGATCAGGCCCTGGGTCAGAATGGGCATGACGTGCTCAGTTAGGTAGTTCCTCATAGGGACTGACTGGGCCTCCAGCAGCTCCTCCTCCTGCTGCCTCACCGCCTTTAAACCTTTAGTCTGACACACACAAAATGCACCAAACTTCATTCATCCAAACATATCAAACACAATTAGCTATCAACACTTACATTAAATAATTTTGCAATAGTACACATTTTGTAGTTTTGGCCATCATTTCTATTGCCGATAATAACGTTGTACTCCGGAACAGGAAGTGATGTCATATCTCTGCATAGGATTTTCCAATTAACACGAAAATTGAGCCCCTAACTTCCCATGCCCCACCATGACTCTATTCAAAATATGGTGCCAACTGGACGCTAGAAGACGCAAAATAATGAAATATGGAAAACCTATCTCATAATCAAAAGTTATTAAAATCATTTTGATACTCCAAAAGATGCAAAAGAGATGACAAAAATGACACCGGTCAGCCATAACATTATGACCACCTGCCTAATATTATGTAGAGCCCCCTTTTGCCACCAAAACAGTCCTGACCAGTTGAGGCACGGACTTTAGACCACTGAAGGTGTGCCGTGGTATCTGGCACCAAGACATTAGCGGCAGATCCTGTAAGTTGTGAGGTGGGGCCTCCATAAATCTGACTTTTTTGACATCCCACATGCTCGATTGGATTGAGACCTGGGGAATTTGGAGGCCAAGTCAACACCTTGAACTCGTTGTCGTGTTCCTCAAACCAAATACGGCTCATGTGTTTGGGACAGATTCTGTCACATCTGCACCTGAAAAACAGGCGCAAAAGCCTTATTACATCTGAGCTGACAACAGAGCAAACTCCATCCAGTGAAGAAGACTGTGAGAGGCTGTTGAATGCTTTGGTAAAAGCTAGTAAGTGGACCTTGTTTCTGTGACACATGGCCTGAGTCTAATGCTTGTGTATTGTCAGCAGCTTCTATTGACTTAAACAGACGCACTGATGCCTCCTAGATGTGGTGGAGCTATTAAATGTGATATGAAATGTTACATGCAGCTCATACTTTTTCGATTTACTGTGTACACCGCACAGAGGGACAGAGATCCCAAATACATTCATGGAATACACTTATGTCTTATGGACGTCCTTATGGGCATCAGCAGATGTGTTTGATAGTTAACTTGTGAAGCGCCGCATATACATCTCCAAACAACATCCCAATATCCAAACTCCAGCTCTCATCCCAGTACCTACCCACTCGTCCCAGTTTGCAGCCCTGTGTCTGGCCTCCTCTGCCTCCCTCCTTTCCTCCTCAGCTTTATCCTGGACCTCTCTCCTCATCCTCTCCTCAGCCTTCCTCCTCTCCTCTCTCTCTAGCTCCTGCTTGCTGGGGCCGTAGTTCCTGGGCTGGCCCACCATGTCAAAGATCTTCTGCTTCAGCAGCAGGCAGTCAGGTTCATTGCTACTGGTGATCTCTGAAGAGGAAGGCAAGAAACACAGTAAGGTTTGACAATATGGTGAAAATGTCTGAATCTATGGCAGATACATTTTTTTTGGCCGAATTACACACATTTCGTATTTGTACTGAATGCTGAACATACAGCCAGACCAACAAACCCTACACTGCAAAGTGGCAGACACTCAGACAATCAGTTCCTGGCTAACTCACATTGGGACCAAGGACTACAGTATGCAATGGAAGGATGCATTCACAGTGTTAACTGTTAGAATAAGGCAAAAGGACGCAGCGTGAGGCTCATTACGGTCACAACGAGAAAGGAAGAAGCAACACAGTCACACAGAGACCACACAGACGATGACCTTGCCAGGGATTTGTCCCTTTTCCCCTTCTGGGACCAGTACAGTACTCTATCCCTGTATGTCGTGTTTATCAAAGCAAATAACACCAAAAGTTACTTTGAGGCGGCACGTAGCCTTAGAGAGATAATTAAAAAAATTAACGTTTGGCTTTCAGGCTAATGATAATTCTGCCAACCCACTTGCTGCAGGAAGCACATCCTCTGCTGGGCTTTCTTAGTGAGGGAGCTGATGTTCTTAGTAAAATCCACAACCGCCTCCACTGTTTTATTCTGGCTGCACCAGGTCAATGTCCCACTTGTAGCCGGACTCATCCCCACCAGAGATGATCCCAATGAGGGTGGAGAGGACAGGAGGTGCACCTGTTGGTGTACAGGCAGAAGAGGGTAAAGAACAAAGCCTTGATGGGCACCATTGCTGATGGTCCAAGAGTCCGAGAGATGTTTTCTCAGCTTCACATGCTGCCTCCAGTCAGACAGTAAGTCTGTGATCCACCTGCTGGTGGAGTCAGGCACACAGCTGGGAGAGTTTGTTTTGCAGCAGAGCCAGGATGATGGTGCTGAAGGCGCAGCCGAAATCCACAAACAGGATCCTGATACAGGTTTCATAACTTTATTTCTGAGTGTTCCACTGCAGCATGGGGGATAACGTGATAGGCACTGCTTATTGCAGTGTAACAGCGATACAGAACATTCTCCCGTCTGGTTGGACATGATCAAGTTCATCAAGTTTGTTGCACAGTAAGCACACGTTGGAAAGAAATATTCCTGGCGGAGACGCACAAGCGCCATTATAAAGCTTCAGACGGGGCAAACTGCACCTACCAGTAGGTCTGAAGGTGCAAACCATCATTTTTATCAGTGATAAACGGTAATCCAGAAACATTTAACATATTATGAGTTTTGGATGTCCAGGAAAGGATGAAGTAAGGTGATGTTCGTCATCATGGTAACAATAACACGCGTGGTTAACGGTGGAAACGGTCATAGAATTCTTAGGTTTAGGCTCCAAAACTGCTCGGTTCTGTTTAGGAAATGATGATGGTTTGGGTTAAAATAAGTATGTTAGTTAAAAAAGTGTCGACATTTGATTTCACACTGGAAACAAACAGCTGTCTCATGGGTAAGAGTCCTGTGTTTGACCCACACCACTACCCCGACCACGGCCTCAGGTGGACTTTTCTCGCTCTTTAAACTGTATCCCCTGACCTCGACGGCACAACAAAAAATTACCTTCTAAAATGTGCTGATGTGCTCTAAATCTGCTCCCAATGACAACTGATAACGCCTATTTAATCAGATCTGCCTGGGCCCCAACATGGTCCAGTCAGCAATTGTAGATCTGTAGCACCCCCACACAGGATTAGACATGATTCATGGATTACCCAGGTACAGAGGGGTGATTTCCAGCTCATTAAAGTAGTTGACAACAGTTTCATCTTCCACGTTGTTCTCTCTGTATCTAGCCAGTCGTCGCAGGAAGTGGTCCTGATCGTAGTTGTGTCCCTGTACCAGCCCCTCAGGCAGGTTCATCACCCGATCCTTCAGGAAAGCATCAGACGCATCCAGGTACAACACAAACTCTGTGGCACACACAAGGAAACCATAACAAATACTATAACAACGGAGACTCAAAGGCTCAGGCCTTTTTTATCAATATGGATGTTTTTGTGGTTACTGATTTTTTTTATTCATAGCTTATAGTTCTGATTGCTACAAGGTCTACAGGCACTGCTGTGTGTCGAAGTCTCTCCCTCCAGGGGAAATAACAGGATTGTAATGACAATACAGAGACCTGGCATGTTCTTGCTGTGTGAAGAAATCGGGGACGTTTCATCTTCTGATTCCTGCTCTACAGCTAAAAAAGAAAGAAAAACAAAACAGATATGTTGTGTTTGTATAGTATGTACAGTCTGTGTCCATGTCGAATTGAGCCTGTGTGTGATTTTGACACTGGTGCAGAAAGAGCTTTTTGTCAGTGTCTCACCATAGAAGAGCTCTTTAGCTTGATCATATGTCTTGGGAAAGCCATCCAGAACAAAACCCTGGTTTCTGCATGGGTTAGACATCAGCTTATCTTTCACCACCTTCACCAACAGCTGGTCCTCCAAAAGACCTAAAGGACAGAAACTCTGACATTATGTTGTGGCAACATAATCTTAAAAGGATATCCAATGATTTAGTACTACACGTCGGTTAAGTCAGGGGAATCGGCGTCGCCAGGTTATTGTTCCGGAGCTTTAGCCCCGAATCTCGCAGGTCTTCAAAGAACTGAGGCTGCTCACAATAATGTTGTTACATTTCGTTTGAACTTCACGTAAAGTGACCCCCCCCCACCACCGTTACTCAGCGTGCCTGCATTTAGAGAGAGAGAGCGCACTGCTCACAGCTTCAGGGCTTCTCACTACTGACTGCTGACTGTAATCCAACATGTAGATATAAATGTTGTTGGTCAGTGTCTGGTCAATATATTTGCTACACAAACGGTTAACAGTCCGCCACAAAGTAGCGAGAGAATAACATGACGCACTTGGCCACGACACAGACACCTGTCGCTCTCGTTACTCTCTGTCCTCCTCGCTCAGAGACACCTTCGCTCTGTTTGGACCGTCTCTTTGCTCCAGGATGCTTAATTCCCTCTGAAGCGGCTGAGCTGCACTTTATCAGAGATGCTCAAGTTTATATTTGTGTGGATGTGTAGTGAGATGAAGAGCAGTGCGCTCATCTCATCCAGTACGTCCCCAGACGGGCTCTATTGGACAGTCTGAAGGGAACTGCCCTATCAGCAGAGCGATAACACAGGGTAATGCACAGCAGAGGGGCAGGTAGCTTTTGTTAAAATATTATGATTTTATTCTCATTAGATTGCAATTTTATACTCATAATATTACAATTTTTATCTTAAGATATGATTAATATATTAATAATATAAAATTAATATAATCTGCAAATGTCAGAAAATAGTGAGAGATTGTTAATGTAAAATTAATAAATTTATCAGTGAGGTGAAAAGGTGCCATATGCACATTTAAAGACTTTACTTCAGCCATACCTGCATCTGTGTTGACTCAGCAGGGTTGAAATTAAATGAGAAAAGTTGATCTACAGGAGAAATACAGGATGTCTGAGAGTCTTACTGCATTATTTTACACTATATTTTCAATTGTCTCCTGTCACCTGAATTTTGTAGTAGTCAGTAGTAATTATAAAAAGCATAAGAACTGTATGGCCTATGATATTTAAAAGGAAAATTTAGCTCAATGATTTATAGGTAAAGCAGGTATAAGGTTCAGTTTGACAAACGGCATGACAAGTAGCAACAGAAAATGAGAACACACTGAAAACGGCATTAATTTAAATGGAATTTGTCCTCCTGTTCACCTTATTTATGAGAATAAATTGCACTGCATGCAAGTATTAATTAATATGATTCCTGATTAAAGTGTACAACATATTTGAGGTGTTCTTTTGCAGAAACAGAATCCGTTTGTGTTTATTATCCTCAGTCATGGATCTTTTTGTGGGCTGCAAATTATATAAAATTTTGTTTCTTTATTTTGCACTTCAGGGAAAAACAATCAAAGGAGTGTCTGAATATTTAGAAAGGCTTTAAGCCTATAATATATTTAAAGGTAATATTTCAATTCATTTAACACAGTTTCATCCTTCTGCCGTGTGAGTTGCCGTTTCTCATTTCTCCTCTTTATGTGCGCATGGTTCAGAGTTTACTTACAGGACGCACATTCTCCCATCAAGTTTGTTTTTTATAGATCACAACCTTTGCTTGGGAAGTGGCTGAGACATGTTTCCAGCCCTGTTTGTACGTGTACCGTTTATAAATGAGACCCCAGGGCTTTATATCTCTGACACTTCTGATTTTAACCGGATTTCATTTACACCTGGTATTAACAGGTGTCTCCAGGGTCCACATTGAGATCAGATTAAGATCCTTCGCTGTGTCCAGCTCAAAAAATCAAACATCACATCCTCCTCTCATTTGCGCAGGTCTAAAAAAAAGCTCTATAGACTGTATAATAACTTTCTGTGACATCTATTTACACCATGATTTGTTTTCCTCTCTGGATTACACAACATGTTTTCCTGTAACAGCTAAGCCAGGAAGAGAAAGTGAAACTTTATCTACCTGTCTTCATAATGTGTACTCCTTTCAGTTATTTTTGTAGTTTACTGAGTTTAACTCAACTGTGTGTGACTTCACGTTCACAAAAGGATATGTTCAGTTCCCCAAAAACATGAGCACATTCAATAAACAGAGCTCTTTAAGCGTGTTCATGCACAGCAGTCTGGACTCTACTGCTGAAGAAGAATGTGAGATATGGTTGAAAGGCCGTAAAGTTAATAATTGAATCTCCATGCTCAAGTTAATAGAATATATTAATGTTACATAATGTACCTGCAATAATACATTTTGGGGGCATGAAACAAGTTGTGAACACAATATTAACGTTTTAGGTGCGTTCGAGATGACCGCGGCTGACTTTTGCAGACTTGATAGTCTAACGTGAGCTGCACGTTACTGCAGAGGCGAGGTATAAAAACAGTGTTGTCCAGTCGGACACAATCTACCTGCGTTAGTTTACTGTGAGTTTAGAACGACTGATCTTGCGGCATCAGGCAAAAGGTGGTTTCAACTTTGTGCAGCCGGACTCGGCGCCTGCAGCCGCCTTGCTCCCATGAGGTTTTAATGTCATGTGACATGGGGACGTTTTGCAGCGCCGGCAAAAGTCGGACACATTTTCTAACCAGCATGCCTTATTTTACGTTCGGCATGCATCATGTTAAGTCAGCGCTGCGCAGCGCCGCATGAAGTCAAACGCACCTAATATCACATTTTTAGTTGATATAGCGAGCTTAGCAAATACTCGCATATCTACATACCCAGGCTGTACAGAGCAACTTTAGTATTCATTTGAAATCATGTCCACCTGATGATGGTAAGTCTAATATTCACTCTTTGTTAGCTCTGATTTTGGTGTGCACCAGCTCCTGAGGAAAGTATCTGACTCTTTAGATGCTAAAAGCTCCACTTTGTTCACCAGCTAGTCTCTGACTGTGTCTACTGTTTGAAATAAGATAATTACAAATTTACTCAATGCACCAACAAGCTTAACCTGGATATGCTGGCTGCCACGTTGTTAGATTTTACTGTTAACGTGTCTTTAAACTCCTTACATCCTGACACTATCATCGGGCATTCTTTTGGGGAAAATACAGCGTATGCGCTGAAAAAAGCAGAACACACAAGTGAACTTGCACCAACTCAACAAACTAACATCTTATTCACTATCGTAATACCATTTAACACCAGTGTAGACAGTCAGAGTTTGTCAACCCTGAGTTAAATTGGAGTAGGTTAAACTCCCTTCGTAGTATAGGCCACAGGTCTATCTCATGGTGGCGGCCAGGTGAAAGACAGTATGACGGATTAAACAGCCTCACTTTTCTTTACTATGACTCAGTAAGCGTTTCACTCTGTCCAGCATCCCTCCTCTGCACCACTATCTACAAACTGAAGATAAAGAAAGGGGGATTGAATGCCAAATCAGTGAGTAAGGACAGAAAAGTAGTTGTTTCTGGGAGATAAACCCTGGTTGTCTCAGTGTGTACCTGCATTCTGCTCCATACTGTCCTTCAGGGTCTTCAGCAGCTCCTGGGCCTCTGCTGCAGAGTCCTCCTTCTCTGCATCTGGATCAGCATTCTTCACAGCATCTTTCTAGAAACGGGTATGGAAATGGAATTGTAGGAGCATTAAAACACGTACTAGAAATGTATGTCTATTTTTGTTTTTGTGTGAATCAGGAGAAGCTCACCAGCTGTGAGACGGTTTCAGAGATGGTCTCCTTCAGCGTGATGTGATGGAGTTTATAGTGTTCACAGATCTGTTTGGACACTGTGCTCTTCCCCACTGCAGGAGGACCCAGTACACACAGACGGATGGGCTGGAAAGAATACATTTACATAGATTAGCTAGTACAACTTAACGAGAACCAAGACAACTATAATAACAAAGCACTTTCAGACATATGGGAAAGCAACACTACAGGTGCTGGTCATATAATTAGAATATCATTAAAAAGTTTATTTATTTCAGTAATTCCATTCAAAAAGTGAAACTTGGATATTATATTTATTCATTCCACACAGACTGATTTATTTCAAATGTTTATTTCATTTAATTGTGATGATTAAAACTGACTAATGAAAATCCCAAATTCAGTATCCCCGAAAATTAGATTATTACTTAAGACCAATACAAAAAAAGGATTTTTAGAAATGTTGGCCAACTGAAAAGTATGAACATGAAAAGTATGAACATGTACAGCACTCAATACTTAGTTGGGGCTCCTTTTGCCTGAATTACTGCAGCAATGCGGTGTGGCATGGAGTCCATCAGCCTGTGGCACTGCTCAGGTGTTATGAGAGTCCAGGTTGCTCTGATAGTGGCCTTCAGCTCTTCTGCATTGTTGGGTCTGGTGTATCGCATCTTCCTCTTCACAATACCCCATAGATTTTTTATAGGGTTAAGGTCAGGCGAGTTTGCTGGCCAATGAAGAACAGGGATACCATGGTCCTTAAACCAGGTACTAGTAGCTTTGGCACTGTGTGCAGGTGCCAAGTCCTGTTGGAAAATGAAATCTGCATCTCCATAAAGTTGGTCAGCAGCGGGAAGCATGAAGTGCTCTAAAACTTCCTGGTAGACGGCTGCGTTGACCTTGGACCTCAGAAAACACAGTGGACCAACACCAGCAGATGACATGGCACCCCAAACCATCACTGACTGTGGAAACTTTACACTGGACTTCAAGCAACGTGGATTCTGTGCCTCTCCTCTCTTCCTCCAGACTCTGGGACCTTGATTTCCAAAGGAAATGCAAAATTTACTTTCATCAGAGAACATAACTTTGGACCACTCAGCAGCAGTCCAGTCCTTTTTGTCTTTAGCCCAGGCGAGACGATTCTGACGCTGTGTCTTGTTCAAGAGTGGCTTGACACAAGGAATGCTACAGCTGAAACCCATGTCTTGCATACGTCTGTGCGTGGTGGTTCTTGAAGCACTGACTCCAGCTGCAGTCCACTCTTTGTGAATCTCCCCCACATTTTTGAATGGCTTTTGTTTCACAATCCTCTCCAGGGTGCGGTTATCCCTATTGCTTGTACACTTTTTTCTACCACATCTTTTCCTTCCCTTCGCCTCTCTATTAATGTGCTTGGACACAGAGCTCTGTGAACAGCAGCCTCTTTAGCAATGACCTTTTGTGTCTTGCCCTCCTTGTGCAAGGTGTCAATGGTCATCTTCTGGACAGCTGTCAAGTCAGCAGTCTTCCCCATGATTATGCCGTTTTAAAGGCCTTTGCAGGTGTTTTGAGTTAATTAGCTGATCAGTGTGGCACCAGGTGTCTTCAATATTGAACCTTTTCACAATATTCTAATTTTACGAGATACTGATTTTGGGGTTTTCATTAGTTGTCAGTTATAATCATCAAAATTAAGAGGAATGAACACTTGAAATATATCAGTCTGTGTGTAATGAATGTATACATTATACAAGTTTCACTTTTTGAATGGAATTACTGAAATAAATCAACTTTTTGATGATATTCTAATTATATGACCAGCACCTGTATGTCTATGAAACTGTTCATTATTTTGCCATTTCATTATAACTGTTTTTTTTTAGACATGTTTTGGCTTTCTGCTTAGTACCTACCTGCAGTCCCCTGGTCTGCCTGTATTCCTCTACCACCAGCTCTATGTTCTCCACCAGACCAAACTCACACAACCAGTTGAAAGAGAACAGTTCCATAACACGGATACCCTCCATGTGAAGGTTGACCAGTATGGAATCAATTTCCATTACCTGGCAAGGGGAAATAACATGTCAATAGATCTACAAAGAATAATTAAATGCTTTGGAAAATAAGCTCATTCACATTTTTTTCTGGGAGTAAGATAAAGCTACAAATTTCATGGAGGTGTGTTAAAGGTGGAGTAAGCGATTCTGGAGAAATCCAACAACATGACAAATATCTGATGTAGAGCAAACAACACAGAAAGTAATGTAACTAATGTCAGCTACGTTTTGGGTGAGCAAACTGCGGCTACAGCTGCTGCTGTGAAGCTAGCATGCAGAGAGGACGAGACAGTCCCAGAACCAGCACACAAGCTCCATTCAGCGATACTCACGACTCTCTTAAACTAGCATCACAACAGCATGCCTTGGCAAACTAAAAAGTAAGCTCTATGTCCATGGGAAGTTCATTTAGCATTACCTGACACACAAATCATGGCTGGGATAGTGTTGTGTGGCGAGGTGCGGGCCACCTTTGTTTGTTTCCAACTTACAGAGCCAGGCAAGCACCGTATATTTTATTTAGCGCACACATAGAACAAACATCTAGCAAACCCTGAAGAGATATTTGCTGAATATGACAAAAAGACGTTACCCCACCTTTAAGTAAGACAGGACATAGTTAGCCTAACTTCACTTAAAGTCTAGAAGCCGGCATAAACAAATAACCAACACCTCTAAAGCTCACTAATT
Source organism: Micropterus salmoides (assembly GCF_014851395.1). Lineage (NCBI taxonomy): Eukaryota > Metazoa > Chordata > Actinopteri > Centrarchiformes > Centrarchidae > Micropterus > Micropterus salmoides. The sequence goes on from NW_024041039.1 coordinate 30,284,636, forward strand.
AATATGTTTTATCTCTTTCATTCACTGTATGCAAACAGATATAGGTTAAGATATAGATAAGTTTGGCAATCTCACTGAATACATATTTAATGTTCAAACTGAGAAACACTAATTGTTGAAGCTTTGTAGGTGGAATTCTTTCCCATTCTTGCTTGATGTACAACTTCAGTTGCTTAACAGTCCAGGGTCTCCATTGTCGTATTTTGCGCCACACATTTTCAATGGGAGACAGGTCAGGACTGCAGGCAGGCCAGTCTAGTGCCTCAAACCACGCTGTTGTAACACATGTAGGATGTGGCATGGCATTGTCTTTCTGAAATAAACTGGAACGTCCCTGAAAAACACTTTCCTTGGATGGCAGCATATGTTGCTCTAAAACCTGTATGTACCTTTCAGCATTAATGGTGCCTTCACAGATGTGCACGTTACCCCTGCTATGGGCACTAACACCCCCCCATACCATCACAGATGCTGGCTTTTGAACTTTGCGCTGATAACAATCTGGACGGTCCTTTTCCTCTTTGGCCTGGAGGACACGACGTCCATAATTTCCAAAAACCAATTAAAAATGTTGACTCGTCAGACCACAGCCCACTTTTCCACTTTGCGTCAGTCCATCTCAGAGAAGCCGGTGGCGTTTCTGGGTGTCGTTGATATATGGCTTTCGCTTTGCATGGTAGAGTTCTACTTGCACTTGTTGATGCAGCGACGAACTGTGTTAATTGACAATGGTTTTCTGAAGTGTTCCTGAGCCCATGTGGTAATATCCTTTACACATTGATGTTGGTTTTTAATGCAGTGCCGCCTGAGAGATCGAAGGTCACGGGCATTCAGAGTTGGTTTTCGGCCTTGCTGCAGAGATTTCTCCAGATTCTCTGAATCTTTTGATGATATTATGGACCGAAGATGATGAAATCCCTAAATTCCTTGCAATTGTACGTTGAGAAACATTGTTCTTAAACTGCTGGGCTATTTGTTCACGCATTTGTTCACAAAGTGGTGTTTGGTTTCTGTAAATATGATCACATAGTACAGTCTAGACCTGCTCTTATGAAAGGCGCTCTGAGATAACTGTTGTTGTGATTAACCTGTTCACCTGTGGAATGTTCCAAACAGGTGTTTTTTGAGCATTCCTCAACTGTCCCAGCTTTTTTGGATCGTGTTGCAGGCATCAAATTCAAAGTGAGTGAATATTTGCAAAAAACAATAAAGTTTATCAGTTTGAACATTAAATATTTTTTTTTTGTGTGTTGTGTGTCAATTGAATATAGGTTGAAAAGGATTTGCTAATGAATGTATTCTGGTTTTATTTACATTTTACCCCACGTCCCAGCTTCATTGGAATTGGGGCTGTAGCAAAGTATCTTCAGTGTTGTCACATGAAAAGATATAATCAAATATTTACAAAAATATGAGAGGTGTACTCACTTTTGTGAGATACTATAGCTAATTGTTTTATACAAAATGTTCTTTACCTTCCCTTTATTGTGCAGATTAAACAAAACAAATGTAATGAGTAATTAGTAACTTCAGAGTTGTTGGTGGGTGAATTTTTGAATTAGCCCATGCTCAAATTCTTAATGCTAAGCTAAGCTAACCATGCAGACCCCCCCCCCGCCACTGCCCATCTACTATAACTACAAGGCAGTGGTTCTTTAACTTTATTGCTGCAGAAGATGCAACGCCTGCTAATCCAGGAACACACAAAGAGTCTGATATAAGAGGTTATTATTAAGATCAACTCCAATGTTACATGTGATTACAAAAGAGCAGAACGGCTTAGAGTGGGTGAGGAGGAGGTGAAATGCTGCCTCCTATTTGTTTGGAGCATGTGGCCAGGAATTACACATTACACTTTACCATTAAGGTTTTGTAAAATGTAGAGCTAGGAAGGGTTAGGGGTTAGGGTTAGGGTTAGGAAGAAGTCAGTTTTAATTTCTAGTGTATTAGCAGTAGTAAAACAAGATTGTGAACAATTCAGTGTTAGTCCTGGCATAAAAAAACAAACAGTAAACTAAGTGATATTTAAACATCAGTGGAACATACACTCAAGTCCTGTGAAAAGAAGGCTTCCTCAAATGGCCTTTTCCGGATCTTCCCTGGTCCAAGTACAGAGGCAATTGTCTGGTGGAGAAAGAACTCACTTTCATTATATCATCATCATCATCATCATCCTCCTCTCTCTCTCTCTCAAAAAAAAAAAATAGAGGATTTATATCAATATACAGTAGGTGGATATACTGAATCTCTGTAGACAGATGTAAAACCTGATACACAGTTTTGTTTGTATAATACAATAAAGGTCTAAATTGGTCAGTAAGTCTAACATTGTTGAGTTTGTAAACGTGTCACTGCAAAAGTTGAACAGGCTTTATTACATTTTCAGCCCATTCATAGGGACACATTTCTAATTTGTGACAAAATATTTCTTGATCACTTACTTACACATACCTTCACAATGTCCTCCATGGTATTGGTGGAATTGTCCACAGCTAGTAGGTAATAGGGCTTGGGCTGATGTTCAATCACATTCTGAATCACACTTTAACAAACACATTACATTTATTACAGCATAGAAATATTGACTTGTAAATATTAAATGTTGTCAATTTAAGTCAATATAGACCTGATTTCTTAAAGCTTGTTGCAAAGCAGGAGTCATATCAATGATTGTTCAAGGGAGCTATTATAGTGTGTGTGTGTGTGTGTGTGTGTGTGTGTGTGTGTGTGTGTGTGTCCGTGTGTGTCCGTGTGTGTGTCCTACCTTGCCAGATCATTGACGTGAATCGTGGGAACCTTGTTCTTGCCGTCTCCAAAGACTGGTATTTCACGTTCTTGTCCCAGCCATGATGTCTAATAATACAGTTAATTAGTTACACATGTGAAACAAATTCACACTTTTCACATTGTTTGTAAGGGTTGTGATGGTTTCGTTAATTTTTCCAAAAGAAAAAGACAGGTGAGATATGATACTGAATTTGATTCCTCTCCAGACCATCAAATGTGCATGAAAATTGGCTCCTGTTAAATAGGTACAGAGGAACTAAGCAGGTGGACACAAATTCCACTGGTATTGTTCACACAGATGTGCTGTAATAAAACAAGCAGTTTTACAGAAATTCATATCATTACTTTTTTAGAAAATGAACAGTCAAATAAGGCAAGGGAGAAGGAGCAGCAGCCGGGCAACAAGGCAGAGGAGAGAGCAGGTAGTTGAACAGCACCAAGACCAAAAAGAGATGATGAATCAGGAAGTTCAGGCAGTTTGGATTCTGAAAATGATCGGGAAGAAAGAACAAGATGTGAAGATATCCCAGAATATTGGCCAGAAAATCAAGGAAAGGAGAAGGAGCTACAGGTGCATCTCAAAAAATCTGAATATCGTGGAAAGGTTCACCACCACAATGAGAGTTAAAGGCTCAGCAAACCTTTGCAGCTGTTTTGAGTTAATTAGCTGATTAGAGCTCTTCTCATGTTGACATTTCTGTTAGATATAGTATCGTAAGCATCAACATTAAAACAAAAATGAAAGTGAAATATTTCTCTTTATGTGTAACGAATCTAGAATGTAAGTTTCACTTTTCTCAATTAAATTACAGAAGAAAATGAAATTTTCCTATTCTAAATTTTTGAGATGAACCTGTGTATCTATGGCTTGTGTGTAAGGTAACACTTTTTGTTGTTCAACCTGCAACAAGGCTAATGCTGCTGGACCAGAGACAGGTGGAAAACCTGTCACGTCAAACAGAGGAGTTGATCAACGTGCACAGCAACAGTCTCTCTGTAAGAATACATAATACAACGATACAGAACTTCAGACTTTAGGAGACTGTAGGACATGCTGTGTAGGTGGCTGCAAGCCTCAATCAATGTTGGTCTTTCTTTGATAAACTGTACCGCCTCTATCATGCTTCTGCTAAAAACCAAAGACAGCTGACTGCATGTTGTCAGACACTTTCACTTTCAAGATTAACTGGCTATTTAGGCTATGGCTACAGGCTATAGGTCAGGTAACTTAAAATGGCCCTGCTTGTAGTGTATTGTGAGGAAACATGAGAAAAAGGTAGGGTATTTACTCATTACTTTAATATGCAGAAAAAAGACAGTTGATGTAGAGAGAGAAGGAAGATAATTGGATAAAATTAAATTGTTGAATTTGAAGTAATTGTACTTGGCAGCAAAGATGAGAGGCTTGGGGTTGCTGCTCACCTAAACGTCAAAGGCACTTAAACACAAAAGAGCAGGTTAAGAAACTTCTACCTAAGTGTCATGTAAAAGCAGTAACAATATCAACATTTTATCACCTTATAAACATGGTCAGGGACCTTCTGAAAAAACAAGAAAATTAATCCATGCTTCTGTCTCTTGCAAAACGGACTACTGCAATGGACTTCTGACAGGACTACCTAAAAAGACCAGCAGGCAACTGCAATGCATTCAAAATTCAGCTGCAAGAGTCATTTTACGTCTTTTTCTGCACCTCTTGCTTTCTCCTCAGATTTCTTGATGTCACATTTGAAATTAAGGCAAAATCCAAAAATAATTGAATAAATAAAAACACATGTTAGCGGTACACAACAAAGATGGTGAGAGCTGTAGCTTCTAAATGCAGAACATATATTAGACTAAAATTTCACTTTGGAGAAAATGTGAGTAAAACTAATCACACTTAATCAAAATCAGATGCCAAAAGTAACACTGTGCTTAACTCCATTAAGATTCAGCTTAATGTGAACCTGGTCGGACTTGGGACCCTTGTTTGGTTTTAGTTGCTAGGAACCAAGTGGATCTTCAATTCAAACTTTTGCTTTGTCCAGACTGCAGGCCAAAGTGACCCAATTTTTTTTGCCCATATGTGACTCAGATCTGATCTTTTTATAACAGTGTAACAGGCCAAGTCATAAGTAATCTGATCTTCAGTTCGGATTCGGGCCACTTCCATATGTGGTCCAAATCCGATACAGATCTGATCTTTTGGGATGCGACCTCAGTCTGGACACTCAGGTCGGAATTGATGCGACTTTGACGTCACTCTAGAGCAGCTGTTCCCCCCCCAGATGGAGCAGCGATGTACAAAAGGACATTATTAAACATGTGTCTCCTCTACCTCACTATCATCTGCTCACAAATTCCATTTGTTACACCTGAATCCACCGGACCGCGAGCTCTTTACTGAGTTAAGTGCATGCTACTTATCTGAGCGGACGCAAGAGAGAGACAGAGAGTGATTCTTATTATTTTACCTACAACACTATTTTCCTCTTGTTGCACTTTTTTTCCCCTTTTCATTTGTTTCTAGTATTATTTTTTAATATCTAGTTTATTATTATTATTTGTTTTTTAAGGTGTTTGTCTAATTTTTGAACAGATTACACTTGGAGATGAAATCATTTACAATAACATGTTGGACTGTGAGTGTACATTCTAGGTCTGAGATCATCAGCTTTTGGTTTAAAGAGCAGAAACTCAGATTTTAATAGAGTTAAAATACTCTGACATCATAGTTTTACAGGAGACATGGTGCAGAGATGTTTCCACTGGTCGTCCTCACAGCTACACTGAGACTATTATACCATCAACAAAAAATCCCACAATAACCCAAGGCAGAGATTAAGGAGGCCTGATTATATGGTGTAAATCAGAACTGAACCAGTCCATCATAGTTATTAAAAAAGAAGAATCTTATATATGGTAGATTATTTCATTACAGATCTAGATCCAATGTCTTTCAGAGCTTTCACAGTCAGCCCCCTCACACCCCTCTCAGACCACAGCAAAATCACTATCTATCTGAAAAGGGCTCAGTCTGAGTCTGGGGCCCTTATTGCCTGTGAACTGTTTAACAGCACATACTCATACAGATGGACCCCAGACAGCATGGGGGCGTACCAAAAGGCACTGGAAAATCAAAACATACATGATTTAACTCATTTATTTCTAAGTGAAACATTTCCCCAGAATAATTCTGGTGTAAATTCTGCTGTGGACAAAATCAATTCAATATTTCATCATTTGGCTTCATTGTCTAATTTGAAAGCCTCCAAACCAAAACCTCAACAAATGAACAATAACAAATGGTTTGACACCAAAACTTTAAGGAAATTACCAAATGAAAAGCATAGGGACCCAGATAACCACAACATACGCTGTCAATATGAGGCCACTGTAAATGCTCCGTACTTGTATAGCGCCTTTCTAGTCTTTTCGAGCACTCAAAGCGCTTTTACACTACATCTGCATTCACCAGTCACACACATTCATACACTGGCAGAACAGGCGCCAGGGGCAATTTGGGGTTCAGTATCTTGCCGGAGGACACTTCTACATGCAGCCTGGGGGAGCCTGGGGGAGCCGATTGAACCGCCGACCTTCCGATTAACGGCCAACCCACTCTACCTCCTGAGCCACAGCCATCCCCGCTCGCCACTCTGAAACAATACAAGTACACCCTAAAAACTAAGAAAGAACAACACAGCAAGAACCAGCTCTGTGAAACTGAGGAGTCCTTGGAGTCCAACCAGTTCTGGGAGAAAAGGAACACCCTAAACAAAACCCAGCAGGATAAATTGGCAATCCAAGATGGAAATACTTGGATTAATCATTTTAGTCAATTATACAGTAATATTATAAAAAATGATGATCAGCACAAGATATTCACGAAATGGAAAACTCTGGAGTCAACCAAAACCCTCTAGATTACCCTGTAACAGAACAAGACTTAACAGAAGTCCTCCAGTCCCTGAAAGGAAAAAAGGCTTGTGGTATTGATGGAATCCTCAACGAAATGCTCAAATACTCAGACCTTAAAATCAGATGGGCTATACTAAAACTATTCAACACTATTCTAGCAGCTGAAACAGACATCTGGAACAAAGGTTTAATAACCCCAATTCATAAATCCGGAGATTAATATGATCCAAATAACTACAGAGGAATATGTGTATCCAGTAACCTGGGAAAAATATTCTGCAACATCATTAATAAACGACTTGTCAACTGTCTTGATGACCACAATATTCTGCATAAGTTTTTTTTGCCAAACTGCCGCATAACGGACCATATATTTACCCTGCAGATTCTAATTGATCAAGAATTAAACATTAAGAAAAGAAAGGTATATGCCTGTTTTGTTGACTTTCAAAAAGCCTTTGATTCCATCTGGCACGAGGGCCTCTTCTATAGGCTACTTGAAAGTGGCACTGGAGGAAAAACAAATGATTTGATTAAGAACATGTATATAAAAAGTGAATGTGCCATAAAGATTGGAATAAAACAAACAGAGTTCTTCGCCCAGGGCCGGGAAGTGAGGCAGGGATGCAATCTCAGTCCAATTCTCTTCAATCTATATCTCAATGAATTAGCGAACCAATTAGGGAGTTCCACAGCACCTGGCCTCCTCCTGAACGACACAGAGATCAGAGGTCTGCTGTATGCAGATGACTTAGTGTTGCTTTCACCTACTAAAGAAGGTTTGCAGCAGCACCTTAATCTCCTGCAAAGATTCTGTCAGACCTGGGCCCTGACAGTAAACACTGCAAAGACCAAGATAATGATCTTTCAGAAACAATACAGAAATCAGGTTACACACAACAACAACATTACATACACAGGGAACTTCAACATGGCTGTGAAAGATCTGGGACAAAACCATCATAGAATCTTTCCATACTGAGTTCTGTAAGAGCATCCTGCAGGTGCAGAGAAAAACACCAAATAACCTGAGCAGAGCTCGGCCAATACCCCCTCTTACTAAAAATACATAAAAGATCAATTCAATTTTACAATCACTTAAAATCATTAAACCCCCAGACATACCATCACAAAGCCCTAACATACCAGGAGCTGAAACCAGAGAAGAGTCCCCTCAGCCAGCTGGTCCTGAGGCTCTCTGCAGTAACTTCCCCTGACAGCCTCAGGACAGCAACACCAACTCAAGCAGACCAAACCAAATTATCAACAAGCAAAAAGAAAAATATATTGAATACTGGAAAGAAACGACCAAAACACAAAGTAAATTACAATGTTATCTGACCGTAAAAAGAGAATTCACACTGGCAAATCACCTTAGCACAATAAAATGTCCTAAACTAAGAAAAATGTTGACAACATACAGACTGAGTGAACACAGCCTGGCCATAGAAAAGGGTTGCCACAGACAGAGCTGGCTAACCTGATGCCCTAAATATAAAACATTAAGACAAAAACACTTTGCAAACATTTCCCAAGTATACTCCGAATTCAAATTCATCTCAGACACACAGAAACCCCTATTTACTGGTAGAAATGCCCAAATGTGAAATAATTGCTTCAAAATAAGTCTCCTCATGCCACGAAGTGAGGACAACCAGTGGAAACTCAGACTGATAAAGAATGTATACATTTTCAAATTATTATTATTTTGATTTTGATATTTTAGTAATTGTTTTGTTTTTACATTTGATAGATTTGATTTTTTTTATCAATAATTTTTTTAAGTTTTCGTCTATTAATATACACACATGTATAATCTATTTATTTTTTTAACACACACACAGGCTTGTTTTATTTATTTATTTTATTTACATTTTTAATATATTTAAATTTTTCTAACACACACAAACACACATACACTTTAATTACTTTACACTTTAATTACTTGTTTAATGAAATGTATGGGATTGATTGTTCTTATGTAGTTTGTATGATGCTTTGGCAATATTGTTGTTATACATTCATGCCAATAAAGCTAATTTGAATTGAATTGAATTGAGAGAGTGTTGCGCGGCATATACATTATACAGCAACAGAAACAGTAAAGAATGTCATGAAAAGAACAGAAAGTTGTGAACATTTGTCATAATTCGAGAGAGATGTGACCCCGGGAGTAAACCAGGAGAGGACCATGAAATACAGGAGTCTCCCGTGAAATTTTGGAGCTAACTGCTGTAGCTTGTTTACGTCTGTACGACAGTGTGCTGCGTGTGACGTCGTGTTATTCTTCTGCGCATGCGGGTCACTTTCAGGCCGTGGACAGTTCCCACTGGAGTCTGATATGGGCCACATTTAAATAATAATGTGAACTGTCAAACAAAAAAATTGGATCTGGGAAAAAATCGGAATGGAGCATAAGGCCTGCAGTCTGCAGTCTGAACGTAGCCTACGTTTCAGTGACACATCGGTATATTAGGAAAATAAAAGTGGATGGTGTTGATAGCTAAAGCAACAATGTACAGTAGTCTTCAAATCTCACCTTGAAAAAGAAGTGGAAGACATGCTCTCCCATCCCGTACTGAAGTCCTGATGCCACCACGTAGGTTGAGAACAATTTCCTTTTCTACAAACAACAACCATGTGACCAGGTGGCATGTGTCAATAGCATGTGTCTCCTATACAAAATGTGACAACTTAAACACATTTGAAACTGACAGTTTCACCCATTTTGACCACCCTCTTCTCCAGGTCAAGGTGTTGTTTGAAGTTGGGATGCGCTCTTCTTTTCCTGAAAATCTCGTCAGTGAAAGGAAGCTCCAGACCATCCTGTTACACAACACAGACAACAACAGGGATGCTACTAGCAATGAAGTCTCCCACCGTAGCATAAATGTGATGTCGGCAGAGCTGATGAGTAACCAGACCTGAGATATTGTAAAAATGAACAGTAATTCATTGGGGTTATTGCAAAAACAAATTAGTATTGATTAATAAATGACAGAGTGCAGGTACTCATTATAAGCACTCACTGGCCACTTTATTAGGTACACCTTGCTAGTACAGGGTTGGACCACCTTTTGCGTTCAGAACTGCCTTAATTCTTCATGGCATACTTTCAACAAGGTGTTGGAAACTTGACATGATAGCATTCTCATGTTCTCATTTCTAAATAATAAACTCTGAACCGCCTACAATTAGTGCAGAACTCAGCTGCTAGGTTATTAACCCAAACTAAGAAGTTCGACCACATCACTCCAATTTTAAGCTCTTTACATTGGCTCCCTGTCTGTTTTAGGATTGATTTGAAGTTCTAATTGATTACTTTTAAAGCTCTTAATAGCCTGGCTCCAGAATATATTCGTGACCTTTTAACCCCTTACGAACCTGTACGCAGCCTGACATCCTCCATCCCTGAATCCAGGCTGAAATCTAGAGAAGGCTTTGCAATAAGGGCCTTTTTAACTGTTGTGATTTTAATTGTTTTAATTGTACTTTCTAAGTGCTCTACAAATAAAATTATTATTATTATTATTATTATTAAATCCCCACCCAATCCCTAGATTGGGTATTTGAGTTACTGTTGCCTTTCTGTCATCTCGAACTGGTCTGCCCCTTCTCCTCTGACATCAACAAGGCATTTTTGTCCACACTGCTGCCGCTCACTGAATATTTTCTCTTTTTTAAACCATTCTCTGTAAACCCTAGAGATGGCTGTGCGTGAAAATTCCAGTGGATCAGCAGTTTCTGAAAGACCAGCCCGTCTGCCACCAACGACCATGCTCGGTTTGAACTTCAGTAAGTTGTCTTGACCACGTCTACATAAATGCATTGAGTTGCTGCCCTGTGATTGGCTGATTGGCTAATTGTGTGCAAACAACTGAACAGGTGTACCTAATAAAGTAGCTGGTGTATGTTTATTAAAGTATGGCTATAGTATGGCTCTTAAACATATTGTTCAATCCTTCCATTATCGATAGATAGCGGGGGGCTGACGATGATCCCAGCGGACATTGGGCGAGTGGCAGGGTACACCCAGTCAATCAGGACAACCATTCATGCTCACATTCAAACTTACGGACAATTTGGAGTCACCAGTTAACCTAACCTGCCTGTCTTTGGACTGTGGGAGGAAAGCAGAGCACGCGGAGGAAACCCACGCAAAATCACTAATTACAAAAAACTAAATATATTTTCAATTCACTTGAAACTTCAATAATATATAGTGTGAGGAGTCAGCTGGCATTCTGTTTTAGACTGTATCATTTTAAACTGAACATATTTGGGGTTGTTGGCTGGGTCGACGAAAGAAAATATTTGGTGATGGACAGTTATTATTTTTAAACATTTAATGAGGAATAAAAAGGGATTCATGTTCACAAAAATAGAATATATTAGGCTAGCCAAAGATACAGTATGTGTGCACTTACATGCTTAACTGGCTTGCTGCACGCCCAGGTCATCACAGTGGAGATGAGGATGAACATCTTTGGTCCAGAAAAATTACTCATTTCATTGTGGAGAGCTACAAATACAACACAAGAAGAACTGGCAGACAACATCTCTATAACAAATACTACTTAAATCACAATGACCATATCCAGATATGTCTGTTTTATTGGGACAATTTCAATTGTTTTGGGGTTATTTTTGGCATCTTAGGTCAGTGTCTCAAACTTGGACTTGGGTCCCAACATGGTACAATATTAGACGCAGATGTGGTTTATAGGACGACTGCTGTGATATTAGAAGTCATTGTAGTAGCAATTCTGAGAACAGAAGGACAGTCCCACAAGGAGACCATTCCTTGTTCCTGATAACTAAAGACTCAAATTAACTGACAACATGAAACCTCTTTAATTGCTGAGGCCATGACAATTAGTATGAAAAATGGGGTCACAGGCCAGAAACAGTGCAAAAACCCTGCTAAAAAGTTTCATTAATGATATTAATGGACATATTGTATTTGTGAGCAGCATTATGAGAAAATATTCATGTATACTATATCACTACAACAAAGTATTATATTTTGCTCCATAATTGAAAATACTCACATTACATATTGTATATATTTTTTGTATGTATATACACAACTGTACATATTCCTTGTTAATATAATTTAGTTTGATGTATTTTAAATGTGAAATTATTGACTAATACAAAATAAGAGTAATGGGTATTGCATTACTGGTAATGAAGGCACAAGAAAAGATCTTAACCGCTTAACGCTGATTGTTGTGAATTCGTATCACACCTCTTCCTATCAGACTGCAGCCGAAATAGCATATGGATTCCCCCAATGCCAGTTTGTGCATATTCAATATGTAACTAGGAACCGTTTGCAAGCGCAGGTTTCTCGTTTATGACTGTTGTCACTAATGCATCATACCTACATCATTTATATCTATTCTATGTTCTATAGACAAATTAACAATCTCCACTTAATTAATAATTAATTAAAGCATCAGCTTGAAAGCAAATGAAAGCACAAGTAATACATTTTCTTATATAATTGTAAATAAATTCAGGCGTCAAGAGGTTAATGCAGCCTATGTAAACAACCAGTATAGTATGTAGCAGAAACTACAAATTTAAATTGACTTGTTATGCTCATCATTATATTTTTATTTTGGGACTCCACAACAGTAACTGTTTAAAAAATCCTAATTTATCTTCTACTGGCCCTTGGCTTCATGCAACTTCTCAGTTCTTCCTGTCTGAAACAAGCCATATCTAGACTAAACGATTGTAATCCAATATTCTTCCTGTTAAATTCAGCGAATATTTCCTCAAAGTTCACTTGCTCTCCATCTTGTGTGCTCGGGAAAAAAATCCGGTTTTCTTACGCAGCCCTGGCTCTGTAAATGGAACACAAAGAAAGTGGTGCGGTACGATCTCCACATCACTGTTCCAGCCAATCAGCAACAGGTGGCGGAATCACACTCGTGCACAGGAGCAGTAGGAGAGAGAAAGTTGAAAACACTGTACAACTGAACAGGCTGGTTACGTCTGGTTCCAAAAAACAAAGATGACGACGGCCAAAATGCCAAACTCGAGGCTTCAAAACAGTAGTCCACAAGCTAATGGGTGACGTATCTGTGACTATGTCCACTTCTTTTACACAGGCAATAAGCCAGACTCGGAGCTCGTTGGTGTTTGTAAACACTGCTAGCACAGGAACTTTGGGCAGCTGGAAGGAGGAGGTTTTAAGGCCCAGGCTAACTTAGCTAACTAGCAAACGTTATAAAACATTCAGAGCAGTCTGAAGCCTCAGCCTTTTTCTCATAGGGATTACTTTTACATATGTTTACCTCATTATATGAAACTATTTAACATTCAACATTATAACATAATGAAGCGATATAGCAGTGGCACTGAGAAAGACAAATGGTACCTCAATGAATCACTACAGGACAGATAATATTAATATCTGACCGGACACTGACCGAAAGAACCAAACCAGTTATATATTGTAGATGCAGTTGAATACTTCAAAAGCACAAACCAACTAAGTGTGAACAGTCTGAAGAAAAGTAAACCCATCAACACTGAACAGAGACTGAGAACTGCTTACCTGAAACAGCCCAGAGGGCTTCTTCCACCTGATCAGCATGTTGGGTAATGTTGTAGATGATAACATCACACTCCTTCAGTTTTGACAGTAGCTCATCCCTGTTCAGGTGCTTCCATAAAAACAAGAAATGAAATAGAAATGTCTAAAGTCCTGTATGGAAGCCTCTAGGGGACTACATTAAAATTATGGATGCACCCATCCGACTTTTTCAGTCCCGATACCAATGCCTTGGCTTTGGATAACCTACTGCTTCAGAGTGTAATCCACCGCTGTCATAGCTGTACACAAGCATTTGCTATGATTACATTACAATAAAAAATTAGCAAGTCAACAACTTTGCCAACTGTCAAACATCAAGCAAGTGCAACAACACAAGACATAACAATATTACTTACTTGTCCAGCTGTGTACAGCCTTTTATTTCACAAAGCTCTCATCTTGGTCACTGTTTTTCTCGTCTTAGCTTCCTCCGTTAACAACCTCTTCGCCTCTGCTATTAGCTAATGTTAGGTCCATAGAGGCTGCTGAGCCTGGTTATGCTGCAGCTCTGGCAGACATTTCTCTGACATTTAATTTTCACAGTCAAACCCTGCTGTACAATTGACAATATTCAAATGTTCATTTAAATATGAATTTAAAATGCAGCATAAATAATGTAGCCTAATGTTGTATTTGTGCAAACAACATTAAAGTCACTCTTCATATGGAAACGGCGTTTGACATTTCATTTTCAAAAACTTAACCTGCACATTGGTCAGTCCTCTCATCAAAGGCGGGTCTTCAATTATGACATCAACCATGGGCTTTCTACCAGAACCTGACTTCTGCAGTCATTGCATGTTGGAAAAGTTCGTAGCTTTGTTCCTAAGAGAAGCTGCAGAGGTCAGTGTAGCAAAATTTACCCCATATTGATTTTGTTTGTTTTAGTTTAGTTATTTCCCACACACTGACAGATAAACACTGCTACTTCTGGTCGGCACATGAAGCTGTCCATGGCCGGTAGGTAGAAATTGTAAATGTTAATGAACCAATTCACTGAGAAAGAAGTGATGACCTAACTGAAGACCCGCCTTGATGAGAAGACTGAAAGACTGCAATTTCATTTTGACACAAAAATAGTGTGGTGACATGTAAAGACAAGACATGCAAAAGACTGGTGGCGCTGATTCGCTTATTGAATTCAATTACTGCCCTCTGTACAGCAGGTTAGGGTCTGCAGTTTCATTTTGACAAATTTACAAATTTACAAATTTTACAAATTCCTTGCATAAATGTTGCATAAATGTAAATATTGTAGACATTTAAATTAACATTTGAACCCTGTCCACTGTACAGCAGGGCACAATGTTAAAAAATTAAATGTCGAACAGCTTTACCATTTTCATTTCAATATGGTCATAGAATGCCCATATGGAAATTAAAACAATTTGATTATTGCCTTTTTAAAACTCAAATAACGCATATGTGGACAGGTATGATATTATGATTTTAATATAGTCCCCTATAGGCTTCCACACATTAATAATGTTCATTTACAGTTTGTCAGATTGAGTACTTACTAGATACTCCTCCAGCACATATGGTCTGTCCTCGTCCAATTTGTCGGAGACAGTTCCAACAACGTGAAAAGCTCCTGCTCCGCTGGGGTTTGAAATCACCTTCTCCTCCTCTTCTCCTTCAGAATCAACAGGTGTCCTGACCACAAATTCAGACAAAAACTGCAAAGAAGATAAATAACTAACTTTCGTTGCTGAACAAAGTTGTCGACGAACGTCAGTGTGTGCTACGTGGATTTCCTGCTGTGGCATCTTCACGCTAATTCATGACTAACGTTACAAACCATGAAACAATGACTGCTATTAACTCACATTAACGCTAGCTACCAGCTTCACTAGCTCAATTCAGACATTCCACATTAAATATATTTACCTTGGCGATACATTTAGAAGCATATGAGTCTATGTTGTTGATAAAAACTCTTTTAGGCGGCTGTTTGTGATTCTCCGCCATGTTAGCCTCCCAGCAGCAGCTTGCAAGTGTTGCTGTCCCGTTGCCATAGAGATGGCCCTCTCGCGCCAGCGTCGCGTGAGTGTTTGCGCTGCGCAGTGCGGAGGAGCAGTGCACACAGATCACCGTTTAAAAGCGGGGGGGAGGTGGACAAACACCCGAAAACACCGTATTAAACGTTTACAGATGGCGCCACGTAACCTCACTACACTGTACAAAGGCAAAGCACAATCTATCATTTTAACAGAGAACACCTGGCCACAGTCTGGTAGGATGTGGACGTAAGTTACGGACCTAACGTTACTTAAATCTCAGAATAAAATGTTTAGAGCCCCTTAAATCTCTCGTGGCCTTTTCACTGTCCACAGTTAACATATGCTCCATCCTACACTGTGAATACCAGGAAATGAAAGCTGAAATTCTGAACTCTTGTCTCATACTCATCTTAATGACTCTGATCTTAAACCCAAATGTCTTCAGTGATCAACAAAAACAAAGGAATTTGCCTTACTGTTCCAATTCTTTTGGAGGGGACTGAAAAAATAACAAGTGTGGCATTACAGTAGTTTAAACCAATACATAACCACCTTTTCATACCAATGCCTAGATCATGGTTACTTACAGTAGGAACTCTGAAATCATTTATTTAATGTATTCTCATACTACACATGATTTTAAACATTACAAAGTATTTTAGTATTAAAAACATAAAAATTTTATAGGTTTTTATTCCATAAAAAACAGTGCAAAATCATTTACAATTATACAAGGCTGCAGTTTGTTCCGTTAGATTATGTGCCTTCTTGTTCTATTAATTCTTGTTTAAGAGCGTTAAATCTTTATAAAGACAAAATAAAATGAATCTCTATTTAGCACACTGAAGTGTTAAACCAATGCATTGATCAAGTTAATAAATTAATCACAATATTCCCAGCATAGCTCAAATCATTATTTTGCAGTCAAATCATTACTCTGCCACTACAGCGAAGTTATCAAACTGTGCCAGTTCAAATGAGCGTGTTCCTATAGCAGCCCAGCCATTCTTTGGTGTCAGTACCACAGCATTCTTCCACAGCAGGTATCCATTCATCAGCCCTGACGCATACTGGCCCTACAGGAGAGAGGGATCACAGTGACAAGTTGCAGGAAATGGGTTTACAGTATGACGCTTTATAGACTGTCCTGACAGTCAGTCACATGGGTGGGACAAAAAACATAAAGATCTGGCTGAGAGGTTCAGTTACCATGTGATCACACCAACATTAATAACCAGTCACTACGAGGCCTTTCACTTCCTACAGAGTGAGGCATCCAGTAAAACCTGACCTGAGTCTCCAGACATAAGCAACACAAGTTCAATCAATCAAAACTCTCTACATGAACTTAGTACTAAATATTAACAATTCATTTTATTATCAGTTCATTAGCAGATTGTTCTCTGTGAATTGCTTAATCTAGAAAATGGGAGCCCAAGTATTCACATGTTTTTGTCAGTGATATTCAGATATTTTTTGGTATATGTGCTTTAAAAGAAATGATAGATTATTGACATTGATGCAGCTTTGATCGCCTAATAGACTGATTAATAGAAGACTAGTTTCAGCTCTATTCTGGAGAAAATCTCACAGAATAATCCTGCTTTATTTTGGTGTGCTGCCACTGCTTAGTGTTCAATCCCTACCTGTGGCACTCGATCCAAACTGACAAATAAATTTAAAGATTGATTATTTTCCTACAAATTCAACAGTGACACTTTCCCACTGTTGAACTAAAAGTAGTGTGAGTTCAAACACTTTCCAAACACAACAACAAAATAAGAATTCTCCACTTACTTTCACAGTAAGTGATAAGGTGTGCCAACCATATGCTCGGGTACCAGACTGTCCCTCTGCAAGTACAGTCTTTCCATCTGTGGACAAAAAGAAAAGACACACATCAATAAAAGGTACAGCAATGACACCTATTCAAACTTGTACTTAGGTCGGTCTGTAATATCTCTACCTTTTCCCTTGAGATGTTTCTTATCTTCTGCTCTCCATAATAAAATGTGTAATGATGCAGAAGATAATACTACTGACCGAGATCATTGGTAACTTTGTATGTGCCATCTGCAAACACCCAGAAGAAGACTCCTTTAGCGCTGCGGACTGACTGGCCGCCTTTATCCACCCTGGCTGCTATGAACACACCACCTGCCTCAATGGTCTCCATGAAGACATCACATGTAACCGTCAGGTTCTGCCTGCAACGTAACAACAATTAAGTTAGCACATTTGCCAAGGTATACTCCCACTGGGCCACCAGTGCTGAAAATGAACACTTTTAGGTACCATCAACTCACCACTGATAGTCTCCTATGACACTGATGGTCTGGTCAGCGTCACTCGCCCATGTGACAGGTCTCTGAGTCAGAACCTGTCTGAAGGTGAAGATGTGAGGCCCGGGGTCAGTGAGGTTGATGTAGTACTCAAACACCCCCGTCTGGTCAGCAAAGTGTGGAGCCTCCGAGAAAGGAGGGTTTTCTACAGGTCAGACACAGATGGATGAAGACTATTATTTATTTATTTATTTTATTTTTAATATATTTTTATTTTTTAAACACACACACAAACACGCTTACTGTTTTATTTATTTATTTTATAATATATTTTTATCATTTAACACACACACACAACACGCTTACTGTTTTATTTATTTATTTTATAATATATTTTATCATTTAACACACACACACACACAAACACTTACTGTTTTATTTATTTATTTTTAATATATTTTATCATTTAACACACACACACACACACACACACAAACACTTACAGATTTATTTATTTTATAATATATTTTATCATTTAACACACACACACAAACACTTACTGTTTTATTTATTTATTTTATAATGTATTTTTATCATTTAACACACACACACAAACACTTACTGTTTTATTTATTTATTTTTAATATTTTTATCATTTAACACACAAACACACACACTTACTGTTTTATTTATTTATTTTATAATATATTTTTATCATTTAACACACACACACAAACACTTACTGTTTTATTTATTTATTTTATATTTTTATCATTTAACACACAAACACACACACACTTACTGTTTTATTTATTTTATAATATATTTTATCATTTAACACACACACACACAAACACTTACTGTTTTATTTATTTATTTTTAATATATTTTTATCATTTAACACACAAACACACACACACACTTACTGTTTTATTTATTTATTTTATAATATATTTTATCATTTAACACACACACAAACACTTACTGTATTTATTTATTTTTAATATATTTTTATCATTTAACACACAAACACACACACAATTACTGTTTTATTTATTTATTTTATTTTAATATATTTTCATTTTTTTAACACACACACACACACACACACACACACGCTTACTGTTTTATTTATTTATTTTCTTTTTTTCTTTAAACACAAACACACATACACTTTGATTACTTTACGCTTTAATTGTTGAATGAAATGTATGGGGCTGATTGTCCTTATGTTGGGGAAGTACAAGAATACATACATACATACATGAAACTAAATCCGTTAGAGAGAGAGAGAGAGAGAGAGAGAGAGAGAGAGAGAGAGAGAGAGAGAGAGAGAGAGAGAGAGAGAGAGAGAGATTGTGTGTATGCTATACTTACCAACCCTGAAGTCGTCCTTGTAGACGTTAGGGAAGCGAGCAGAGGGAGGTGGGTCAGGGTAACAGCCTTTCTGTCCCGTTGTAATTGTTGTTAATGTGTAAACCTCATCTTCAGCCAGATTTAAGGTGAATGATCCATCTAAAAGCTGAAGTCATCATAAGCATGTAAAAACAATAAAGCCGTGATAAACTTGCCAACATTTCTAGTAGGAAGAATATTTCCTCGTTTATCTTTTTGGACCGTCTCTTTCACCTTCAGTGGAGTTATGTTCTCGAAGAAGGAGGGCTTCTTTGTATTGACGTTAAACTGTGACCGCCATACTTGGAGTTCCTTGATGGAGGCCTAGGAAAAATAAATATCCCTGAATAAGACAAAGTATCACTCACCAACTTTCAACAGTGTGATGAAGACAGAGAAACTTACAAAGGATCCCTGAAGCTGGAAAGTTGCGTTCTGGGATGTCACATTGAAAGGAGGGAGTGGAGGTCTTATGCACACTGACTGATCATGAGTCTGTAAAGGCAATATTGAAAAAAGCAGTGTAAATGTAATGAATGTTTTTGCCGCTTTGTTAGTTTATGTTACCAAACAGCTGAGCTTCATTTAATCTCCCTTAAAGTAGAGTTCTTTATAAAACAATTTTTCATATTTAAATATTCTTTTCAATTTACAGAACCAGAAGATGAAAACATTATTAAAAATGTAAATAGGAAAGCCTAACTTGCCATGGTTTCTATGACAACAGTGAGGTTTCCTTTCCCATCAGTCAGCGCCACGTAACTTCCACCTTGTGCCAGATGTCCAACAGTCTGTAGGTAGGTCCATCCTGGCTGGGTGAACTGTGTTGTGTGGGCTATAAGGAAAATAATACACTGCAATACTGTATCATTTCTTTATTAAATCATTTCTGATAACAGAGTTCGACAGATTTTCTTTTCACACCCAGTCCTTTCTGTAACAGTCAGAGGTCCTGTAACTGTCCACTATCAAACTAAATCTGTCTTAAGTGTAACTAAATGACTAAAATCAAAAGTTCTACATTAGCTTTTTTATATCACCTCTACATAGTCAAGGGCGTAGACATGTTGCTACCAACATCCAGCAGCTACTCAACTGTCCCTAATTATAATTTTCATCTAAACAATGAAATAGATCCACTGTTGCCCGTCAGTGTCTACTCAATATATTTGTTACACAGACGGAATGTGCAATTTTAGCCCTTTCATGGCCTTTACAGGGTCCGTACTTTAATGAACTCCTCCTCCAGAATTAATTGGATCAATGTAAAATTTTGGCTGTGCAATCTAAATTCACTGAAGATAAAAAGTTGTGCTATCTGTGGGTTTTCGCTTAAGGGCGTGTCCGCAGTGTGGAGTCAAATATTGATGATTCTCCATGAAAATAGAAGTTGTTATAACTTTAGTGTACATGCTCACATCTGTACCGAACTTTACGTGGTCGATAAGAGTCCTGAAACGAACACATCTACATGCTAATATTCACTCAATGTCACAGCACAACCTACTGGCAACAGGAAGTAGGCACTTTGTAAAAATTGGATTTTTATTGCCTTTTCACAGCATGGTCCACACTTCATGTACTGGTACACAACATAGCATTAGCGGGTGTTGTCTAGCACCACCTTGGGGACACGAATTGACGTTTCACTCAATTCCTTTCATGACCAGTCTAAAACGTTCAATAATTCTGAGCTGCGTCTCCCGACCAATGTGCGCAACTGCTTTTTCCATTTGCATTGTTTTCAAAAGCAACATGGAATGTCCTGTTTGACATTCTCCTTGACTGTTAGAATCAACAGAAATAATATGCCTCGTAGTTCACGGTATCCAGTAAGTGCAAGATGAAATGCAGACCTGTGATCCAGATAGGGGCCTCCACCACATAGTTGCCGCTCCAGGGCTCCTGAGCTGTCATTAGCCCGTCTCTGCCGAATGGCAGGTCCTCATAGTAGCTGGCCACCAGGTTCCAGGAGATGGTGCTGGAAGAAAAATCATGGCTTAATCCAGGCTTTCCCTGCATAGTTACATTCACTTTAAAAGAAAGAGATAACTGGGTGAATGGATTAATGACTTAAATGATGATATGAAAACACTGCCGAGGCTGCTTCTTCTGTTTTTATTCTATTTAAGGTACTTTCTTTTAATTGTATATATTTATTTTAAACATGGATGTTCCTATAGCTTTTAGTCACGTTAAGCACACTGCATTGCCCCTGTGTACAAAATCTGCTGTGGAAATAAACTTGCTATTGCTTTGAAAGTAATTCTTTAAAACCATCAATTTCTGGTTAATCAAATAAAGCCTTTGATGAAAATCTGAAATCCTAATGAAATAAACATGCAGTCAGAAATGCTCATTACTTTACAATATATTGCTTCTGTATTTTCTTACGCAGTCATGAGTCCGTTGACGTAGTTCTGGTTGAGGATGCGAGCCCAGCAGCCTCCCCCCACCTCATCATTGAAAGTGCTGTAGTCCTCTGACGACCACAGCTTCTTCTGCGTCTTCAGGGCATCTTTCACTGTGGTGGTGCCTGGGTAGTGGGCCCTGAGTGTCACACATACACACACACAATCAAGTTCAATATAATCAGAAAATAACAGAGGTCTATAAACATGTGCGTGTGCTTAGGCAAGATCTGTGCTCTCACACACAAATTCCTACATTCCCAACACTCATTCTACACCGACCAAGTGTGGGCCTCTGTTTCTGGTCATTTTAAAGAAACAAAAAAAGAATTGAAATTTCACTACTTTTATGGTCTTTTACCATAATATTACAGACACTGTCTGAAAGGAAAGGTTATAATCCCTTCATTTTTCAGGCTGATTATTTTCGTCAAAGAAACCATTGCAACAGAACCTACAAAATAGCTAAAAAATGCAGACACTGCCTTTGGATGATCGTCAGGGAAAGTGAATACAAGGTTGATTTATTTGTCACAATACAACAGGTTGTAGAGGGAAATTGAGTTTGTGACTCCTTCTGCTACGTAGCAGACAATATACATTAATACAAAAGCAATTGTAAAAATAACTATATTTGGTTTAATTAATTTGAATCACAAAGAAATTAGTACTTTTCTATTAAAAGTATTTTTGTTGAGGAAAAGGGACTTAAAAATATTTACTAATCATATTTGTTGAAAAAGATTTTTTCATAATAGTTTTGAATGTCTTACCTCAGATTTGTGAAGTGTTTGAACGGTTTGGTCTCAAGTTTGTCACGTTCTGATTATAAAGAATAGTTTAACCACGCAATTAACCATCTGGTTCCTTCAATTTTCACTCAGGAGCAAAAATCAGCCTTTAAACTTGAAAGAAATAATGATTTGACATATGTCGTGATATCGATATAGACGGATATGAAATGTTTTTATTGTGATAACAGTTTTGGCCACATCGCCCAGCCCTAGTTTATCCACATTGATATTTTTCAGTTCCAAATGAAAGCCAGGTTAAGTAAATTTAGATTTAGCAAAGCTAGCGATGGCTTATTTATAGGTTAAAACAGAAGTCAAAAGACTTCAGTCTTACTAAACTTTTGCCAAATATGTGGTTGCTGGGTTTTGGTGATTAGTAGATATTACAGATGCTGCAATCAACAAGCCAAAAGCCAAACAGGCCAAAATCAATCAACAATCAGATATTTCCTGATTTGATTATTAAATTTCATAATATATAATATTTTATTTTACATTAATACGTAACGATACCTAGCCCAACTAACATTTCTTCACAGAGCTTTGACAAAATCCATTTATCCTTCTGAATATTCAACTTCAGAATTTACTCTCACATTACAGTAATCCAAAATCTACTTAAGTCATCTTTTCATGTTCGTTATTCTACACATACACAACAGACAGGAGTCCACCATACACAAGGTACAAAGGTTTGTAGTCCCTTCATGCCACACACACACACACACACACACACACACACACACACACACACCCCTTAACAGAAAACTAAATTTGTAATAAAATATAATAACATATCTTGTTTTCTTTTATTTATTTTATATACAGCTATACACAAAGGCTATATATTGTACCTACACATATACACCCTGAACATTCTGCAGTGCATATTTTTAATACTGTGAACGGAAATAAAACTCCAGAAACTTCAGCCACAGATAATATGATTGGTGATTCTCTAGTAGCTTAAAAGCCACAAACACGTGGAAGAATTCAAAAAAGTTGCACATGCGCACACACAAAACAGAAATGCTGTGATCATAGGCATATTAGTGTTGTAGGTACTGTACATAAAGCATGCAGGTAAAGACTATATTCTCAAGCCCTCACCACAGATAATGTATCACCTGTTAATAGCTCAGTATTTTTAGGCACAAGCATCAAGTTAGAGACAGACAGTAACAACAACAAGCTGATGTTAGGTGCACATGTCATGCATGAGGGGGATCCTACCCTATCACATCTACAGCACTGCTGAGATCAGAGTCGTTCAGCAGAAACAGGGCAATGGGCTCCCACAGGTTGTCACTGGCTATGATCCTGACCCACTCCAGACCATTCTTATCCAGAGTGTACCGCAACAGCTGGTACAGCCAGTCATAGTCACACAGGAAGACGTAGAACAGAGGAAGACACAGATTCACCGCTGTGACATTTCTGACTTGGTCTGGCTTTACAGTATTTGCTGCGGCCATGTAAAACTCAAACACCTGCAAAGACTATACGGCAATAAAGAAAACTGACTTTAAAGCTGAGTTAAACAAGCTGAACGCACGACACCTGACATATTCTGATCTTACGTCGGCGTGCCTAACATGTTAACTATTTACACCTCCAGCAGAAACGGAGCAGCATTAACATTTTTTCATTCATTCATTTGTAGTTGTCTTCCTGTGAAACTGCCATATGCTCACTGTCCTGGAGTGGTCTCCATCGACAGCTGAGAAAAAAATATCTGGCTCTTTAGTAGGGCTGGACGATATGACCTAAAATCAAAATTACAATTAATTGAACATTTTACCTCGATTATAAAGATTGTTTTGTTTTTGTTTTTTATTTGGTTTTGGCCCTCATAGTTCACCGAAAAGGCCCGTACTGTTACTATAACTGTATAACTATTTAAGGGGGGGTATTTTTTTTTCCAATTCACAAATGTCAAAAATCAAAATGTCGTCCAGCCCAACTGTTTAGCTGTTAAATGCTCCTCCATGTTCACCAACACCAAAACAACTAAAAGAGGCTAAAAGGCCTGTTATTGCTGGACGATTATTGCTTAGTGCCCACTCTTTGTGTTGTGTGAGTCATTGTTGGTTACCTGGCTATATAGTAGTGACAGGGCGAACAAGGTCATTTATCCACAGTTTAGTCTGCTCCCATGGCCTCACCTCTCATAAGCAGAGATAATGTCTCATCACCAAAGACAAGTATTTTATCATTCTATCTTGCCCGTAAACTGTAGCTAATCATGTCACAGTGCACATGCCTCAAAACAGCTAATGTAGCCGGCCATCATCTGAATTATTTTTTGACCGCAAATAACTTTATGTACATTGAATTAACTACTTCTTCAATTTTACCATTTAGCAATCAATACTGGATAATTCAGCTTAAGGGCTGGTGATGGGGCAGTGGAAAAGACACATGCCTTTGGTGTGAGAGACCCCGGTTCGAATCCACTGTGAGACACCAACGTGTCCCTGAGCAAGACACATAATACTTAGCTGCTCCAGAGGCGTGCGACCTCTGACATATAGAGCAATTGTAAGTCGCTTTGTAAAGCGTCATCTATATGTGAAAAAAAGATGTAATTATTTTTTTCCAGTCCCGGTGATTATTGTCTGTGAGGTTGTCACTCTACGACACCTTTGACATTACACAAAGTCATTTGATCCACTGTATGGAGCGCAGCTTTTAAACCACTTGAAAAATGCAATGTTGCATTTGTTTTTATTTTACATGACGGCAGCAATATACTGTCCAGTTACATACATCAAATGAGTGACCAATGTTTAGTGTTAAATATGTCACCCTTTATAGGAAAATACTTTCCCATGCTCCTACAGTAGGTGGACCATACTGAAGCATGCACACATGCAGCTATGACTGTACTGTTACTAGCCCAACAGAAAAACAGCCACAAACATTCAGCTTTGATTCAGCACAGCAGTTAGATTTATAGCAAAGAAGAAATTGCCAGATCAGGACAAGCCCAACTCGCCAAGAGATTTGAGTAAAGACACCCCCAAACGCAGCGGACAGTTCTCAGGTATCAAAAAAGGTATCAAATTGTCTTGACTCGCAGCACACGGGAGTTTTAATTTCGTGCCACCTCTGAGTGTTACTTCAAGCCGATTGTACTTACCCAACCACCTCAACAGAATCATTAAGGTACGGGTCAAGGATCATAGATTTAGCGATGCTCCAATCGCCGTCTGCTGCGATGATGCCAATCCCAGTTAGACCCACTCTATCCAGCATGTTCCGGAGCACCTTGGCAACAAACACATGCTCTCAGAGGAACCCAGCTAGAACTTCAAATCGTGTCAGCCGCTGAAAATCAAACTGAATCTCTCATGTGGGAACCAACTCAAAGTTGGTGGCTGTTTTTCTCATTTCCTTCCAAGTTTAGGCTAAGCTTACCCACAATTAACATTTGCCAGTCAAATCAATGATAGGACATTGAAAGATAAGAGTTGAGGATTACCTTGATGTACTTGCTGTCAAAGTTTCGCTCATTCCAAATCTAAAGAGATAAAAGTCAATTATAAATTACACAGCACCCTCCTCAAGGTAACATGTAATCTGTTGTTCAAACAAACTCCTCAATCCAGCATTACATGGTTTTCATACCACATGCAACTGAACTCTGTCAGACCTGCTTTGTGTAACAGCTCCTATATTTACTTGAAATGCTGTCCCCAAGGTAGTGGCAAGGTTTTTCATACCTGTGGCTATTATTCTAATAGATTACGATAACATTGTACTCACCAAAGTTCAGTGTTTAAATGTGGGGCAAGCAACCGCAATGTTCATACCTTCTCCTTTTACCCTTCAGTGCATGCTAAATGAATAAATCAGTGCTTCAAAATTTCATGCATTATGAGGGCCGTAACGATTCAAGCGCTTTTTTCATGTTGCTTTTTGTGGAACTTAAACTATAACGTTACTAACTTTCAGCGCAGTTGTCAGTTGTTAATAAAGACCATTCGGCTCAGCACCAGCGTGTGTATTTGTGTAAGTTGCCGGTTTATGTAAATTTACTTAATAATAAAATTTGTTTGGTAGGGTTTTATCACTCTGACTAGCACTCAGCACCTAGCTTGCTCAGACTATCTTTTCACACAGGAAGCTTGGGGTCACAGGGGTCGCTCTGCGCTTCTCAGGTGAATAGACAAGGAGACGAGCATAAAACAGGCGCTGTATGGATAGTAACCATGGCAACAGCTTCTTTGGGCTCTACAGCTGTAGCCTTTTTAACTTAAGTTAAAATTATACATAACATTACCAGATATATTAAGTTTTTCATGAAACAAAACAAAAATGTCAATAATACCTTGTTAAGCCAAAAGGGGAAATGACCTCACCACGACAGTCCTACCTGAAATGTCAATTTCCTCATTCCTTATTGTACAGGGAAACTGAGAACACGCAACTACACTATGTATGTTAAAAGTTTATCCAGGACGTTGGTCTGCAAACCGTTATTTGTGATGGACATTTCCAACAGACAATTTGGTAACAGTTCCACCACTCACCTTTGTTTTCACTTCCAAATAAGTGTTTAACACGGGGATTTGTTTTCAGCCTGTCTGATCACACTGATGTCAGCTATTAACAGGTGAGTACAATGTTATTACCAATAGTGTAGAAATATTGGTCTAATTGGTCTATTAAAAGAAGACTCAAGTTGTACCTTTTCCAAATGTCAGCATTATAATTAGCAAAGCACACTTCTATTGTCTTGATATAAGGGGCAGTTCTACAACACACAGCATGGAGCTTAAACAGGAATTAGATTCAAAGTTAATGAATACACACCCCAACATACTGAATGTCCAGGTCATGGTACTGTTTGGCACCAAGGATCCAGTTCACCACATATGCTGCAGTGATGTCTGGGTAATCATAGGGCCAGTTCTTTCCATGGCCCACCCAACCAGGAAAGGCCCAGGGTAAACCTACATGAAGACACACACCTTGTGAAACATGTCACGCCACATCTAATGAGTATCAGGGTTCTACAGAGTACCGAGTACACGTAAAATCAATTGGTGCCATTTTTTGGTCTCTGAGAGAGCATCTGAGTAAAAGAGTAGAAAGAGAGCGAGCGAGACTACGAGAGTGAGATTCCTTCACCCCTGCAGCCACCACCGGCCTGAGGGCCGTTTTTGTTTGCCGTTAACTGTAAACTTGACAAGCGGCAGCGAGAATAAGCTGTTAATAAGCACGCTGTTCCACACTTCAGGCAGGTCTCACTCTCACTGCAGTATCCCCGCGTGATGGTGCACGTTATAAATATGACATCCAGCCTCTTGTCAAACCAGAAAGTAAAGGTTGAGTCCCTTAAAACTGTAGCCACATACAGATATCAGATTACAGATATCCTGTGAGTAAGGGAAATGGTTAGTGTTTAAAAAAGAAAACACATCCTAGCAGGGCTGCCTTTATCACATATTTATTAATTTGTTTTATACTTTAAGTTGTAAAATATTATCATTTTAATTACTTTTTTTTACGTATTACTAATGTTAACAATAATGATGTTCTAATTAAATCACAATGTTGAAATTGAGAAGTCAGGACTGTGAAAAGGTACTGTTGGGCATCAGTCCAAACAGTACCCAACCCTAATGAGTATGTATAAGCATTCAAAAAAGTATTCATGGTGCATTCAACCAGGAGTTCCTGACATCCATTCAGTCATATTTTGAATATTAATTAATGTCAGTGTCTTAGTATCATGTTCTTATGTTATCTTTATTTCCTTTTCACAGCGGTTAGTTCGAGTTTCCTGCAGTGCAGATTACACACGCTTCCTTACCTATAAGTGTAATATTTGGATTCCTCTTCTTGGCCTCTTTCATCAGCCACCACTCATAGCCTCGAAAGTAGTTCTCGTCATTCTCATAGTGCATGTGTGACGGCTCTGTTCCATCTTGAAAAAGACAATAGTCCAAAGTATTGGGAAAACCATGATAGCATAACACAATCCATCATCTGTGGATCCAAGGCGTACACAGTGTTTACCCGTGGCCCTGACGCAACCCACTTTCTCTATCAGTAGGTCTTAACAGCTGACTATCCTAAATGACATCTGGTCCACTGTTAGAGGTCTGCTGCTCTGTAGCTAGGATGAGTTAGAAAGAAAACAATTCAGTTTCACTACCATACATGATCTATAAACGATCAGTCTAATCAGCCCAATGCCAGTATGAAAGAAGTATTTATATATTTAGTGATGATAGCAGATATTCTATCTACATAAGGCCAAAACCATGTAATCACAACTTAATATCTGCAAGCAACAAAACAGAAATACATGAAGTCTTTCCACCACATGTCAACTGTTGACACTCTAGCAGCCATTTAACATGACATTACCATGGTTATATTAATATTTTGTCTTTTTTAATTGTTTAGTAATTCTCAGCGATTCATTCTAAATATCTTTGGTCCGAATAAACATGTCAGTGTTTGTCATGCACCTTGAAGCTTTGGGGAAATTCCAACCTTTCAACCCTGACTGGAACACAGCATGATACAGCCACTGATAAGAGTATTTGATTTATTGACTGCTGTCTGGATGTAAAGAGAATTTCAACAACTATAGTATAACACACACACACACACACACACATATAACGTTATATATAAACTTACGGGGAAAAAATGCCTTCCCCAGCTTTTAAGCAAGTTTTAAAAACGTTATAGTGTTACTAAATATCACTCACCAGTCGTTTGAGCGTCTCCTCCAATCTCCACCTTCAGTATGTGCAAAGAGGCTCCAAAGTTTGGCTTAAGACAGTAAAATAAAACCATAACAGTGAGTTCCCGGGTAGCGGTCCTTCACACAGCACTGCATGTGTGCTAACGTTAGACATCATAGCATCATACCTTGAACAGGTAGTCTAATATCTGGCTGCGGTATGGCTCAGCATAACTGACCAGTAAACGGGACGTCGCCTGAAGGAACCAGTACACACAACGTTACATGAGGAGCATGTTACATGTTACATGTTACATGGACAAGGACAATAACAACAGTAAGATTCAGACAGCGAACGTCACGCTGTCCTGTGTGGACTGTAACGTTGGTGCTATCATAACCAGGAAGTTAACGTCCGACACCGAGTGAACTCACCCCTCCGCCGCTCAGACCTCCAATTCCGTCAAAAACCCTGCCCAGCCCTTCTTTGTCGTTCAGCACATACGTCTGACAAGAGCAACACTCCAAAGACAAATAAAAACAACATAAAACAGCAGCCGCAGACACCCGGCGGTCCATCCCGGTGCCCGGAGTGTCCGCACAATGCGCGCGGATGCTGCTTGCGCGCACACGACTTAAGCACGTCACGTGATAGCGCTGCTGGGGTCATGTGGTCTCAAATATGTAAACAAATTTCGATTCAGTTCAAGTCAATTAAATTCAAATCAGCTTTATTGGCATGAATGGATAACAACAATATTGCCAAAGCTAGAGATTACATAAGAACAATTAATTTCATACATTTCATTAAATAAGTAAGTAAAACAGTAAAAGTTGTGTTTGTGTGTGTTAATAAAAAATAATAATAATGAAAAATGTAAAAATTCTGTAAAAATAAATATGAAAAATAAAAGTACATAGCAGCAATTATTTGACATTTGGGCATTTCTCCCAGTAAACAGGAGCACAGACGAAATTGTCATCAGTAGATGGAAAAACCTGTTTGACTGCAGCTAACTTAAATGATCAAGCTTTTTTCCCTTCCCTTTACCAATCTTATTTCAAGAAAAGAAAAAAGAGAAATTAAAAGAGTATTCTTAAGTTTCTTTGAGAGTATCTATAGGTATAACGCATAAATAGTATTGGTATTTTGTCAAAATTGTGATTTAAATGATGCCTGAAGTCACATAATTAAAAATACATTTTCTGTCACTTATGGTTCCAAAGAACTTTTGTAACAAATGAGGTCTGTATTTTATATGTGAGCAACAAGCAAAATGTGCAATAAAGGACACAATCACTGGGTGGCACTGTTGTTTGATTGATTTTTATTTAGAAGGGACCATGTGCAATTAATAACATAAATGTAAACTTTTGATGCATTACACCAGAGTTAGCCTTAGGCTAATTGTTCACCTTAATAGACTGAATTCATCTGTTTGCTTGGAAATGATTCATCATCTCATGTCAGAAACTAAAAGCAGGACAGGACATTAAATATAGTTGCTTGGAAGTATGTTTATTTGTCATTGGAGTTGTTGTTTGATATGTGAACTGAGCTGTCTGAAGAGGTGTGTCTGTTTTCACCAGAGTGAAATATACAGCTGAACTGTAGCTAAATGTAGAATATTGGCACATGAATACACTTGAGTAGGAAATCATCGGGCTCCACTTCACTGGATACATTTTGAATATTATAAATTTGAATTAAAATTGCTCTAAAACTACCTGTTTTCCCTGTTTATACATATGTATACAGCACACTAAGTCATGATAAAATATAATATATACTATAAAACTTCAATTAATAAGCCGTAGCTTCACTGAACTCACCATGCCATTATTTGGGACAGGCCTTTAATTCCTTTACCACACCGGTAAATCTTAATGAATAATACTTTGAAGCTTATTGTTTCAGAGAAATGAACTAAACGATTGAAAAGTGGAGAATCTAAATGATCTAACGACGTACAGCATTCTCATACTGGCAAAGGTTTAAACATTTATATTGGTATGCACAATCTAAGCAGCGACCCAGTGAGGTTTAATACATAAAAAACAGAGCAGCCATCTAATTGAGACCTGTGTTTATTTATAAAAACTTGTAGCCACACCAGACCAGTAAAACGGACAGGCGTCTGATTGGGACTAGGCTTTTTTTTGAGGTTTTAAAGTACTTTTGTGGTGTACATTTGTCAAGCTTAACAGATTTACTCCAAGTTACCATGTGGCCACCCATCAGTCAATTCTATCTATCTGCTGATCCTGTTCAGCGCCATGGGGGGATGGAATGTATCCCAGCATGCACTGCGCAAGAGGAAGAGTACAGCTGCCTCAGGGCTAACACACGTGGACTGTCTAACTAAAAAATAATATTCCACCACCTGCATCAAATGCATCCAATCCTAGTCAACAAAAAGAGTTCAAGACACCATCCTGATATCCAAATCAACACCATTCCTGCAGTTTTGTACCTGAAAATCTCTATACAATACGCCTACATGTAAACACAATAATTAACATGTACAATATATACAGTGTTGTTCCACCTGTGTGTCAACAGTTTGTCTTTGTCCCTCTCCTGTTTCAACATGACTATGTCTACATGCATAAAGCAGCCCCTTAAAGAAAAGTTTTTCCCTTTTTGGTCTGGAGGAACTTGACCCATCCAGCATCACATGGACAGTCTTACTAGAAGCAGCCCAGGCAGAGGAGGCAATTTTGGAATAAAGTATTTTACAACTGTTTGGCTCAAACAGACTCCAATGTGCTAAACTTTTGACACAAAATGAAAGTATCTGTATAGGCACTACAAAATGCATCATATCATTTAATCCATAATTATCAGAGCATCACAACATGCTTCACAAATTCCACTGCTTCTGAAGAACACCTCCATCACCTACTGCAGAATACATTTACTGCGTTTAGTTGACCCTCCTGTTAAATTCATTTCGCTCTTAACTTTAGCCTTCAGGGTGCTCTTCCTCTCCCGCTCTGCCACCTTCTGCTCCTTTGAAAGTCTTCGTTTCTCTTTCTTTGAGGCCTTTTTTGCTTTTGTGAACAACCGTGCAGTGTAGTGCCCTCCGCCATTGTCCAGAGTCATTCTGTCAATTTTCTCCAGTAGCTGGTCAATCTGTTCCTGGTCTTTCACCTGGTTGTTGAAGACGTGATATCTCCCATAGCATTCCTGAATGAACTCTTTGAGTTCTTCACTCTTTGAAACAAAGCTTTCAATAGTTTGTTTCTTTAGTTTGTCTCCATGTGTGAACAACACTAGTGAGTATTTAGCTGCCTCTTCACCAAAAGTGCTTTGAATCATCCTCAGGGTGTCTTTCTCCTCCTGGGTGAACCTGCCGAGCCTCAGAACCACAAGGAAGGCATGAGGACCAGGGGCAGACAGAGAAATACACTGCTCAATCTTCTCCAACACTTCTTCATGGGTGAAATTTGTGTCACACAGCCCCGGAGTGTCGATGACGGTGACATTTCGACCTCTAACCTCTCCCTCAGCCCTCTTGCATTGAAATGTCCAGGAAGCAGCAGACAGTTGTGACTGAAACACTTCGCTCCCCAAGATGGTGTTTCCTGCGGCACTCTTCCCCGCTCCTGTCTTCCCCACCAAAATTATTCGGAGTTCATCACTTTTCATCTGCTTCCGAGATACTGTTGAGATAAAATATGGCAACATAATACATGAAGTTTACAAAGGCATTGGCTGGTGAGGATCAAGGCTCCTCTCACTTTGCTTAATTAGATAAGCACTCTGCAAATCTTACCAAAATGTCTTTTTAATTTTTTGAAATACAACAGAAACACAAAGTAGTACTGACAGCCATAATTTCAGCTTGTGGTAAAATGGTGCAACGTTTTTAATGGGTATTTAGCATGTGAAAGTACAAATTACATATTTGCGTGCACAGTGGCACTATCCAAAAAACACCTTTTTTAATGCATATTCGGAAAGTATTAATTATTGGTCACTTGATAGGCACACAGTCATGATATGTGTCACTATTAGCAGTTAAGTAAATACCTGTTTTCCAACAGGGCAGTATAAAACAGAGGTTTAGCTGGTGATCTGAGCTTCCATGCTGTTACCGTTATATTGCCAATAATATTCATCATCTGTTTGTCTCAGGAAGGTAACGGCACATTTCTGTCCACCTTGCAAAGCCATAACAGAGCGCTGTAGAATAACTACATTAAATTACAATCCAACAACATATTTATTTCTACCAGGGCAGTAAAAGTTTAGCTGGCTGATCTGAGCTTTCATGCTGGAAGCTACCTGTTATTGCCAATTAGTGATCAGCTGATTGATTGCCAATTAACGATCAGCTGATTGTCTCACAAAGTAGTGACAAAGCCAAAACAGAGCACTGGAGACAGAGAGTCACTACATGAAATTAATCAAACTATATATTTTACACCACAAGCCAAAGTACAGCGCTGGAGAATAACTGCATGAAATTAATCCAACTACATGTTTTTTCTACCAGAGCAGTAATAGGTTAGCTGGCTGATCGCTTCCATGCTGTGAGCTAACGTTACTGTTTTATTGCCAACTAACTTTACTGATCAGCTGATTGTCTAGCTAACGTGACCGGAAAAGCCAAACCACAGCACTGGAGAATAACAAGGCTCCATTAAATGAATCCAACTAATGTTACATATTTTACACCACTGAAAGGAGAAACACGCCAGGTCTGTCATTGATTATGATTAGCTTCTAGCTAAAGCTATAAAACAGCAGCTTTCATTTGCGTCGCTAAAGTCTGACAACCTCAATTAAAAACTTAAGCTCCGCTTTGAAAACATCTGTCCCATATTGTAGCCTTCCATCTGGGAAAATCCACACCGATCATGTCCGTGATTTTTTTGCCGTCAGCTCTCTGTATCTGTCCCAACTCCATCTGGCTTCATCTTATTAAGATCCACATGCTGTCGGCTCTCGTGTAAAATTACACGTGTGCTCGTTCATTTGTCCAAATGTCACTTCTCTTCTAACTTCTAATAAACCAGAGGAGTAATCAGAGACTGTGTAGTGGTTAGCACTGTCGCCTCACAGCAAGAAGGTCATGGATTCAAACCCCGGTTGCCCCGGCCTTTCTGTGTGGAGTTTGCATGTTCTCCCCGTGTCTGCGTGGGTTCTCTCTGGCTTCCTCCCACTATCCAAAGACGTGGATAGGTTAATTGGCGACCCTAAATTGTCCTTAGTGTGAGTGTGAGTGGTTGTGTGGCCCTGCGATGGACTGGCGACCTGTCCAGGGTGTACCCCACCTTTCGCCCGATGTCAGCTGGGATTGGCTGCATACAAGATCCTGTATGCAGGATAAGCGGTTGACGATGGATGGATTATTATTATTTCCTCTTCTTCTTCTACGGACGCATTTAAGGTAGTGACGGGCGTCTACACTGCTGGAATTATACAAGCAGAAGAACGCCGTGATGACGAAACACGCTCTGTAACGCTGTTTGTCCATTGTCAGCTATCATAGAAACATGAAGACACAATACTGCTACCTCCATGGAAGGGGGTGCCCGCGGTTTAGTAGATATAAGTGGCTCATTCTAAATATAGTGCAGAAAAGTTGGCAAATTGGAAGTCAGGTGACATCTTATAAAGAGCGAGAAATAGCTTAAGTAGATGCATGGGGTGAAAGAATGGGTCAAACCCAGGACTTTCACACAGGAGACCAAGTAAATGTTGAGTAATGTAAAGTTTTAAGTTAAATAGCATTACCCACTTATGTCACATGAGTTAAGTCACATGGTAAATGTCACGTGACTTAACGTAACAAACGTATTTTAACCCAAACCACAATCTTTTCCTAAACCTAACTGAGTGGTCTTGTTGCCTAAACCTAACCGAATAGTTGTATTACCTAAACCTAACCAAGTGGTTTTGTTGCCTAAACCTAACCGAGTATTTGTACTGCCTAAACTTCACCGAGTGGTCTTGTTGCCTAAACCTAACCGAATAGTTGTATTACCTAAACCTAACTGAGTGGTTTTGTTGCTTAAACCTAACTGAAACCTAACCAAGTGGTTTTGTTGCCTAAACCTAACCGAGTATTTGTACTGCCTAAACTTCACCGAGTGGTCTTGTTGCCTAAACCTAACCGAATAGTTGTATTACCTAAACCTAACTGAGTGGTTTTGTTGCTTAAACCTAACTGAAACCTAACCAAGTGGTTTTGTTGCCTATACCTAACCAAGTGGTCCTATTGTCTAAACCTAACAGAGTAGTTGTATTACCTAAACTTAACCGAGTGGTCTTGTTGCCTAAACCTAACTGAAACCTAACCAAGTGGTCTTGTTGTCTAAACCTAACAAAGTAGTTGTATTGCCTAAACTTAACCGAGTGGTCTCGTTGTCTAAACCTAACCGAGTCGCCTTATTGCCTAAAACTAACCGAGTAGTTGTATTACCTAAACCTAACCCAGTGGTTTTGTTGCCTAAACCCAGGGGCATTTTTAGGATCTTGAAACATTGGGGGCTTAGCCCAGCTCATAAAACTTCATATCTTCACATAATAATTGAATA
Organism: Micropterus salmoides; assembly: GCF_014851395.1. Lineage (NCBI taxonomy): Eukaryota > Metazoa > Chordata > Actinopteri > Centrarchiformes > Centrarchidae > Micropterus > Micropterus salmoides. Next base: position 30,320,076 of record NW_024041039.1, read on the forward strand.
AAAGAAACAGGCTTATGTCCAAAGTGATGCTCTGTTCAACAACAGGACACTTTTAATATATTTTAAAAATCTCAATCAATGCAGTGATCATCTGACATAGATCTTACAGTGTGTAGTCGTCTTCATTTGCTCTGCAGAGACACTTTTAATGCATCATTAATGGAAAGTGAAAGTATTTCACTTGCCGGCTTATGAAAGCACAAAAGAAGAAGCTGCACCGGCCTCAGCAACTTCTTTTTTCCTCCCTCAACATTTCTATCGGCTACATTTTGTCCGCGACTGATGCAGAGAGTGTGAGTGAGTGACTGGTCTCTTAGTAAACCGCCTCCTATATGAGCCAGCTCCGAAATTGCCTGAGCCAGGAAGGCATTGTGAAATAAAACTTCAGGTGGAGCAGAGAGGGCAGACACAGAGCTACAGCTGTATTATCTTATTCTCCGCTAATTTGCAGGAGAATAAATAATAACAATAATCTCTCTCTCGCTCGCTCCTGTGCACGTAACATTAGTTAGTTCAATTTTCAGCCTTTTGTTGTTTGTTTTATAAAAATACTTCTGAGATCCAGGGCTTTTCAAAAAACATCTGTGGATGCCCAGGGCTAACGACGCCGCTGCTTAACCCTAACCAAATTGCAAATTGCTATGGCAACGAGCAGCCCATGTAGATGCAGCAGCCGGTAGCGCGTTCAAACTTTGCTACACTTTTATTGTGCTACCTATGACAGAAATATGCTAATTGGAAAAGAAAGACATGGTTTTGGATTAAAGAGCAGTGGACCTTAGCCAATCCACCAGCCAGATCAACCGAACCAGGTACCATGGTGGTGCTGTGATTGCTCAGAGGAGAGGAAAGAGAACTGGTCAGGAGCCATGTTGGCCCAGCTTAGACTGCTACTAACGGTCCAGTCTGGACAAAATGGAACTCATGTTGGCCAAACAATAAATAACTGAACTATCCCACATACACCCTGCTGCCCCAAATACTCACTAGAGCACCAAATGTGGAATAATCATCCACTGAAAAAAGTCCCCAACAAATGCATTTATTCCTGTCTAAGTAACGTTTTACAAAAAGATGGAAATGATCTGTTTCTCCTCCTTCATATACACATCAAATGCAAATGCACAGAATCCAAATGATGATAATTCAGTCATAATCCATCATGAAAAGTACATCAATGATTTTTATTATGTTATACAAATATTATACAGTCAAGACACTGTTAATGATGCATAGTAATACAAGTCGATTAGCTCTATTTCAGGTACAAAATATTTCAATTATTGACAAAAAGTGATTATTAATCATCTTTAATGCAAATTATTTATGCAAAGAGTTTACTAAGAAGCAATGGTACACTAGAGTAGAGGACTATATTTTTTCAAGAAATCAATTAAATATAAACATTTATCTGTAAGTTGTACTGTCCTTATTGCACATGGCAATGCTCTGAGACTCTCAGTGATAAAGCACCCACGGCAGCTCCAACAGCGGCTCCAGCTGCGACTCCAACTACCATGCCGATTGGACCTCCTGCAACTCCGATCAGACCTCCGACAGCAGCACCACAGGCTGTTGCTATAGCTATTACCGGAGCGGCGACAAACTCATTAGATCTTTCAGCTTGAGCTCTTGCTTCATTCTCATATCTCCTCTGCAGCCGTGACTCCTCCCTTCTCAAATCCTGCTCTAAATATTTGGCTCTCAGTTTATCCAGCTCTCTCTGCTTCTGTGCTTCCAACTCCTTCAGGAGTCGCTTTTTCTCCTTTTCTATGGCTTCCTCTGCTCTCATGAACATTTCGTTGGTGTAGTAGCTTCCACCGTTAGCCATAATCATCTTGTCAATTTTGTCCAGGAGCTGACTGGTTTGTACAGGGTCTTTGACTTCGTTATTAAAGACGTGGTATCGATTATAGCACTGCCGAAGGAAGGCTTTCAGGTCAGCACTCGCTGAAATATAATCCTCAATGGTTTGCGTCTTCAGCTGGTCTCCGTGTGTGAACAACACTATTGTGTATTTAGCTGCCTCCTCACCAAAAGTGGTCTGAATCATCTTCACAGTTTCGTTCTCCTCCTTGGTGAATCTGGTCAGCTGCAGAACTATCAGGAAGGCGTGAGGACCAGGAGCAGACAGAGAGATGCACATCTTGATCCTCTTCAACACTTCTTCTTGGGTGAAATTAGTGTCAAACAGCCCCGGAGTGTCGATGACAGCGACCTTTCGATCTCCAACGCTCCCCTTGGCTTTCTGGCATTCAGACGTCAGGGAAGACGGAGACAGTTCTGATTCGAAAGCTTCTCTCCCCAGGAGGGTGTTTCCCGCAGCGCTCTTCCCTACTCCAGTCTTCCCGACTAGAACAATCCTCCTTTCATCTGGATTTGTGGCACCTCTGAACCCTGTCGGACAGAGATACAGCGTTCGTCATACAGAGCTGCGTTGTGAAGCGGAGGGACTGTGTGCAGACTCCAGATGAAAAAAAAAGATCTCTGACCACATTTTTGTCTCATGAGTCACCTCTCTTGAGACAATGTCTTGTTAATCAAACAGCTGGGTTACAAAGCTGAAAAAATAGCCTATGTTTAGCTTGATGATAGCACCTTTCAACCATGAGGAAATTCAAAGTGGCAAAAGAAAAGAAAAGCAAACCAAGTCAGAAATCTTGGTGTAGTCATGGACCCAGTCCTAAATTCTAATAGTCAGAAAGAATTATAAGATTTAGAATAACCTGTCCGTATGTTTATTTTCAGTGGGCTTGACTTGCTGCCTTTACAGGTGTCTCTAAAAGCCTTAAAAATATTTATCCTCAAAGCACAGCCATGTACAAGACTCTAGGCATTTGAATCCACAAGTAAATACTGAGCATCATGAACTGAAGCGACAAAATAATTCTGTCTTGCAAACTCGGCTCTTACTCCAATGTCAAACATTGAAAAGACTGAACAACAATGCTGCACATGACGTTAAACACTTGATTAATGGTTTTCAAATGGTCGCAGTTTGGTTAGGTTTAAGTAACAAAACTACTTGGTTAGGTTTAGGAAAACTTTAACATAAATCACATGTCACGTGACGTCGACGTAAGTCAGTAATACTATTTGCCTTAAAACTCTAAATACCTCAACATTGACTTTCACATGAGACTCCAACACCAGCCTCCAGTGTGAAAGGCTATCCATCCACCCCGTTCCAACAGGGACTGTCTCGCTCTTTATGCTATGTCATCTGACTTCATCATACGGCCACAAGGGGTCACTGCAGCAATAAACGCAAATATGGGTCATAATAAGCTGCTTGAACAAACGACATATACGTTCATATTTCTGGTGAGGACAGGCTGCAACTACACACCTGCACAGTGGTGACGTTCAAAATCTGTCCACAGACACAGACAGTTTTTAGCCTGTGCCAGGGGCTACTGTTTGACACACACAAGTTGGTGAAAACATTCCCAGCCATGATGGTTGAATTCCATTTAGCTGTGTCAGTTTCAGGGTGTGATGGCTGAATTCCATTTAGCTGTGTCACTTTCAGGGTGTGTTCACACTGCCACACTGCCTGGGCTTACCGGGGCAGTTGAACAGGGCCACCCCTAATGTTGTTAGAAACACCTGTGCTTTTCTTACTGTGAACAGTCAAAATGTCTGCAGTGAGAAAACATGTTATTGCAGTGTGCCTGTTGTGTAAGGTCTCATCTGTTTTTTTATGCTCTGCTGTCAAACTGCTATTTGTGGTATGCAAAATTAAAAAAGGTAAAGACAGAAGTGTTTTGTAGGTTTTAATCTGTCTGATTTGTCACATAAAGCATATGCATATCTTCAAAAGTACTCAATATAAATAAAATGTGTTGTTATTATGAAATGTCAAAATGTCAATTAACAAGATCTGCTGCTATTACTATAACTAGATTACTAAATTGTCGTCACAATGGTTAGTGGAATTGTAGAGCAGTGGTGGCCAAGTTATTTTAATAAATTAGTCTTTTCATTACTCATTTACGAAGGACTTAAATTACTCCACAGTAAAATAAATCACATTACGTGCCACATTACACTGTTACCTGGTCCAGCTCGGTCGATGGTGCTTTTAACATCTCGTAATCCTCCACACCACTGTCACATATTCTAAATTTAATACATGAAGAAGTTCAAAACGAGACATGTAGTTTAACAAGCAGTCAGCCTTTGACATGGCAGCATTTACTGACCATCAACAGGTAGCTTAGCCCCGGTGGATAAATCTGTGTATGGTTCGTTCTTTTGTTTCAAAACCAAATCAGAAAAAACTAAAAAACCAAGTCGTTTTTTGGTTTCTGTGTTTTAAAACTGGAACGGAAAACCAAAAAAAAAAAGACATCTGTTCCATCGTTGTCTGTTTGTAACGTACTGGGGATCCCTATAGCTTCATAGGTCAACGCAGTGGGGGAAGCCCTGTAGCGTCAGTTTGTGACGGTAAAGGCAGGTATATGATATTTAAAGGTCCAGTGTGTAATATTTCTTAGGATCTATTGACAGAAATGCAATATAAGATCCATAACTATGTTTTCAGTGGTGTATAAAGACCTTACATAATGAACTGTTATGTTTTTATTACCTTAGAATGAGAATCTACATAACCGCAGGCACCCCCTGCTGTGGAGGTCGCTGTATTGTGTGGTCATGTTTCTACCGTAGCCGACAACGGACAAACAGTTTCCTCATTATGGCGTTCTTCTTCTGCTTGTGTAATTCCGCCCGTCACTACATTAAATGCGTCTGTAGAAGAAGAAGAGGAAACTCTTACTCTCTCTCTCCAGCGCTGTTTTGGTTTTGTTATGTTCATGAGACAATCAGCTGATCACTTATTGGCAGCTTCCAGCGTCGAAGCTCTTACTGCGCTGGTAGAAGAAATGTGTAGTTGGATTGTAATTTCATGTAGTTATTCTACAGCGCTCTGTCATGGCTTTGCAGCGTGGACAGAAATGTGCCGTTACCTTCCTGAGACAGATGATGAATATTATTGGCAATAAAACGGTAATACCATGGAAGCTCAGATCAGCAGCTAAACTTCTGTTGAATACTGCCCTTTATTTTACTGCTAATAGTGACACATACTGTGAAACTCACTGAATTGACCCTGCCTTCATTTGGGACAGCCGTCCATATGGGACAGGCCTTTAATTCTTTTTGCACAAAACTGAAACTACCATGAAACAGTTTATTTATTTCAAACAGAATGATACTTATGTAAAAATTATCAATTAATATCAAATACACGTCATTCATTTGATCTAGCTCCGACAGACGGCTTATGCGCTTTTATTCTGAAGGCAGCAACCTCACGAAAACAACAACACGGTGCAGGATGAGAGAAGTTAGCCGACAGAGAGCGATGGATTCACATGACAGGATTCACAAGTTGGATTAATTAGGGCCCGAGCACGACCGTGCTCGGTCCCTATTGAAATTGCTCGGATTATTTTTTTTTTAGGGCCCGAGCACGACCGTGCGAGGTCCCTATTGAATCTGCTCGGATTATTAGGGCCCGAGCACGACCGTGCGAGGTCCTATTGAATCTGCTCGGATTATATTTTTTTTTTTTTTTTTTTTTTTTTTTTTTTTTCTGCAAAGTAGGCCCAAATGACATGGCCTAAACATACTCGAAAACTCACCAAAATTTGCAAACATGTCAGAACCGGTGAAAATTTCGTATTCTACAAGTTTCGCACATGGGCGTGGCAAAATGACTCGCTAGCGCCACCTTGAAAATTGGAAATGATTAGCCCCTCGTTCACGTTCAACCTACATGTACGAAATTTTCTGGGGACATGTATCGTATCAAGACGCACAAAAAGCCTCAAGAACCCATAGCCTAAAGTCAACAGGAAGTCGGCCATTTTGAATTTTATGGCCATTTTTGGATGATTTACACACTTCGTACTTTAACGAACTCCTCCTAGGGATTTAGTCGGATCGACGTCAAATTTCTGCTGTGCCTTCTAAAGGCATTGACGATGAAAAGTTGTGCTATTTGCGAGTTTTCGTCAATGGGCGTGTCCGTGGCGTCGATGATTCGCAATGAAACAGGAAGTTGTTGTAACTTCAGTGTACATGCTCACATCTGGACCAAACTGTACATGTAGGATGAGAGTCCCGCCCTGAACACATGTACATGCCGACATTCACCCACAGTCATAGCGCCACCTGCTGGCAACAGAAAGTGACCTTTAACGAAGCAGCCCCCGCCGCACGTTTCACCTACGTGCACGAATTTTCTGTGGTACGTGTATCATGTCCAGACGCACAAAAAAGCCTCTTGGAGCCATAGCCTAAAATCAACGGAAGTCGGCCATTTTGAATTTTACGTCAAATTTTGGATGATTTACACACTTCGTACTTTAACGAACTCCTCCTAGGGATTTAGTCCGACCGACCTCAAATTTGTGCTGTGCCTTCTAAAGGCATTGAAGATGAAAAGTTGTGCTATTTGCAAGTTTTCGTCAATGGGCGTGTCCGTGGCGTGGCGTCAAAGATCAGCTCTTCGCCATGACACGGAAGTTGTCGTAACTTCAGTGTACATGCTCACATCTGGACCAAACTGTACATGTAGGATGAGAGTCCCGCCCTGAACACATGTACATGCTGACATTCACAGACAGTCATAGCGCCACCTGCTGGCAACAGGAAGTGACTTTTAACGAAGCAGCCCCCGCCGCACGTTTTACCTACGTGCACGAATTTTCTGTGGTACGTGTATCTTGTCCAGACGCACAAAAAAGCCTCTTGGAGCGATGCCCTAAAATCAACAGGAAGTCGGCCATTTTGAATTTTACGTCAAATTTTGGATGATTTACACACTTCGTACTTTAACGAACTCCTCCTAGGGATTTAGTCCGACCGACCTCAAATTTGTGCTGTGCCTTCTAAAGGCATTGAAGATGAAAAGTTGTGCTATTTGCAAGTTTTCGTCAATGGGCGTGTCCGTGACGTGGCGTCAAAGATCAGCTCTTCGCCATGACACGGAAGTTGTCGTAACTTCAGTGTACATGCTCACATCTGGACCAAACTGTACATGTAGGATGAGAGTCCCGCCCTGAACACATGTACATGCTCACATTCACAGACAGTCATAGCGCCACCTACTGGCAACAGGAAGTGACTTTTAACGAAGCAGCCCCCGCCGCACGTTTTACCTACGTGCACGAATTTTCTGTGGTACGTGTATCTTGTCCAGACGCACAAAAAGCCTCTTGGAGCGATGCCCTAAAATCAACAGGAAGTCGGCCATTTTGAATTTTACGTCAAATTTTGGATGATTTACACACTTCGTACTTTAACGAACTCCTCCTAGGGATTTAGTCCGACCGACTTCAAATTTGTGCTGTGCCTTCTAAAGGCATTGAAGATGAAAAGTTGTGCTATTTGCGAGTTTTCGTCAATGGGTGTGTCCGTGGCGTGGTCAGAGATCAAGTCTTCGCCATGACACAGGAAGTTGTTGTAACTTCAGTGTACATGCTCACATCTGAACCAAACTTTACGTGCTTGATAACTCTCCCACCCCGCTATGGAGGACCGATCCTGACACAGTCAGAAATAAATACAAATAAATAAATGCTCAATAAATAAATAAGCATCCAATTAAATACACAAAAAAATTAAGTAAATAAATAAATGTAGGTAGTAATTAAATTATACAAGGAGACATAAATGTATATATTTTAATTAGTGCCTTTACTTATTCACCTTTGTTATAATTACCTTATTTGTTTATTCAACTTTATTTATTACTAATTTTTTAATGTATTTATTTGTGTGTGTTTTAATATTTTGTCTTTTATTCTTCCTTTGTATTTATTTACCTTATTTATTTCACCCATGGTATTTATTTCTGCCTGTCTTAAATTTTTGTATGCATTTCTGCCTCACTATGCAAATGAGGAGGGGCTGTGCTCAGGGGTCATCTTCTCTGCTATTGGTGGACCAGTCAGACAGGAGAGCTCCTACTCTGCCTGCAGACATCAACGATCTTGCCCCTCACACAGTCAGATGGCTTCCTTCAGTGCCTGAGGTGTTTAACAACTCTGAAGACAATACTACCAGCAATGTCTTCTCTTTTCACGTAGAGCACCGACAGACAGTGCTTTCAGTTGCTGCATGCATGGACACAGAACTGCGGTATAGGGAGAAGCACACGGTCAGCTGGCTGCAGCTAAATCTGGAGTGCACTCGTATTCAATTCTGTATGGTAAATTCAGTTTAACGGAGCAGAGCGAGCTGACAGGCAGAGTTAGAGACTTTTTCTGTCTGTTCTCTCTTTACAAAGACGATGTTGCAGTCAGAGTCTTCTCTGAGAGCGCGCACGACCATACAACACATTATCAAATTACACAACGGATATACAGTATGAAAAAGATTGATTGGATTATACTCACAGGAAGTATAAAACCTCTTACAGGGTCTATTAAAAGTAACAGAAACAAAAATGTCAGGGAAATTAACTTACTTAGATTTAAGTACTGCAGTTGTACATTTGAAATACCTTCCTAATCCTTTCTGAGGAAGCCTTCTTGAGGTTGGATAAAACATTTCTTCTTATTTCTGATTTGAGTTGTGGACAACTATGACCACATGAATTAAAAAAATTAAACATTTCACTGCCAAGTCAGCTTAAACAAGTCTTGTCAGCAGACTACATGCGTACAGTATTTGTGGACAGATTTGTCCCAGGATTTCTTAGCATTTCTTCTTCTTCGTTGCATGATTTAGAATAATAAGGTGAGAAATGGGTCTATTCTGAGTCATCCTGCACTGCAGCAGCTAATAAGTCCATTCATCCAAAAACGCTTTTCTTTTAGGCAGGCTGGAGCAGAAAACAACTCACCTTTCTCAAGTTGTACAGTAAGTCACATGGTATGAAGGTGGATCAAACAAGCTAATCTTAAATGTCAAAGTAGAGAGGCGCCTAGTAGGCCTATTTATTTCATTCATTA
>NW_024041039.1:30329541-30350159 GCF_014851395.1 Micropterus salmoides
TTAAAAAAAAAACATTTTTAAGGTGGCTCTCTCTTTCTAAGGTGGATTTAGACTTGGATTTAAAATCTTTATAATGAATAATGAATATTATTATTGTATGTGTATATTGTACCCCCCCGCCCACACACACACCATTTCATTTTTAAGGTGGAACAGATCAAGTTCAGTTGTGTGCTGATGCTAAGCTCAGTGATAGTCGTGTGTTCTCCCCGCTGAGCTGCATTTACTAAATTCATAATAAGACATCTTATTGGTTGTGTCACTGTGTGGGAAGGCAGTGATGGGCTGAGGCCTCTGATCAATCCTGAGCATCTTCTTGAGGACCACTGCCACCCTTCCTCTCTGTTTGTGTGTGTGTGTGTGTGTGACGTTCCTCCCTCTACCGGCTCCAGGTTGATGTCCCATTAAAGAGGCCTCACAGACATCAGACCAGTCACTCAGAAACAGAAAGTGGGACTCCAGGACACTCAGGATATTCATTAGACTTTGGTGCCATTCACCCGACTCCAAACCATCGCCTCACTGAAAAAAAAAAAAAAAAAAAAAAAACAAGACAACTTCAGAACCTTTGGGTGGAGAAACAGAGAACGGAGAAAGGCTCAGAGGGATGGGTGGGGATGGGGGGGAGTGGAGGCGGAGGTGGAGGGGAGGGGTTGCACTTTAACAGATATTAAAGGCGAAGGAGATGGGCTTTGTTAAAGATGCGATTCCCCTGGGTTCCCCTCCTTGAGTCGCAGGGATCTGATAGCACAACGCTCCTGTTCCAGCAACACCTCCTTTGCTGGGGGGAGATAGGATGGTGTGTAATTATACTGCAAGGGCTTTCTGGGAAGGAGAGAGACATCTGCATACCTTTTAGTTCTACTTCAGAATATAGAAACTTGTCCTTTCTCGTTTGTTTCCGACGGTTGTGTGTTTTCCTTTTCTTTTTACCTTCCTCCCGCTCGCCTGAAGAGGCTTGTTTTGGAAGTTTGGGGCTCGTTCTCAGTGCTCATTTGATGACTTTCAGGGAGGGGGGAAAGTGGAAGCGAGAGAGCGCCTTTGATTTACATTTGAGAAATGGTTACTAATGAGAGGAGATAATCATTGTAAGAGTTGAGGCTTTTGTCACCAATTCAAGTGCTGTTTGAATGGATTCATTTCATCATTTGTACAATAACAAATTGAACTTAATAAGTGACAGCGATAATCAGTGATCAAACATAATAATAAGAACAATAAAAAGACTCTTTCAAAGGCAGTGTGGATTCAGTAATAACAAACTAAATGAGCAGGACAATGCTCTTCTAAAGTGATCATCATCAGTGGTGATGTTTTTTTTCCGGAGTTCATCACCACACATTTCCAACGGCTGACTACTTCCTTCATTACTAAATGCTGGATGCAATTTGTCACAAAGCATCATAGAGTGCAGCGTACAGTATGTACAGCGTGTACACTGCGCCGTTGATCTACTTGATCTCCATAGATTACAACATAACATACAAAGAAATGTTACGACCCAAATTTGCTGCATTTCAATGCGTCTGCTGTGTTTTCGTGCGCAGGCAGGGGATGGCATTTTCACAGCAGAAGCTGCACCCATGCATTAACATTGCTTTACTTCAGTTTGGTGAGCTTGGTGTTTTCCTTGTGCAAGACAAATGGGAGTAAACAATGTTTCCCCGTCTCACCAGAGAGACGATTCCTGACTATTTTCCATTGTCAGAGATTGAAGCAGGACGAGTGTGGTTGTTGTGTGTGTGTGAGTGTGTGTGTGTGTGTGGGGGGTGTAACTGTGTTACCCACAATTGTCCGTGTCCTTGTACAGGTAGCTAACAGACGAGTGGACCCCACCACGCTCCCTTTCATGTCTAACAGCAGGGTAGAAATGTTAAATTGCAGCGGCCCCTCTTCATATGTATATAGAAATGTCTTGAACAAGATGCTTATCTTAATAGATGAAGTAGGAGCAAACGGAACTATAATTTTAATCAAATCTCGGACTCATCGGTGTGACGGTGTTGAGTGCTATTGAAGCTTAAAATTCATGTTGTTGGGGGGCTTGGAGAAAGGGACTCAGCGGGTGGTGTCTCACAGTGTAATTATCCCTCACTTACAGGTATTTCTGTTGCCACAGTCATTATCTTCCCTTGTAAAGAGGAAATCAATTTGTACAGATGTATATGAGGAGTGGAAGATTGCCCAGAGGAAAAGAAAAGAGGATAAAAAAAGGCATTCTCATGAAAGAGGGACAGTGAAAATTGTGGATAGATAACTTGTTATTGGTCTGCGTGCAGGGCTTGTTTGTTTTGTTCGCCTGATTGGCTGCAGTTAGTGTGGCGTTGCATTCGGGAGAGCAGCACAATGAAAAGCGTCTTTGAATTCAACTCATTATTAAGTTTTATTACTGTGTTGCAAACAAGAGCCCACTATCACTTTTACTGACTATGGCTGTTCTGAAAGAAACCCCAAATTCAAAACCGTCCAGCGTTGGTTTTTCTTCTTATTTTTCATAGAAGTGAATTGAGTGGACTCGTCTTTGCAAAAAATTTAAATTGGTTTACCTTAGCTACTGTTTTTTGCAAAGATAGTACATCTAAATCAAAGTACACCCCGAAGTTTGACAGCCAATCTTTGTGTTATGTTTGATCCGACCCTCCCGTTTGATCGGGACATTAAAGCAATCACTTAGACCCCACTTTTGCACCTACGCAGCATTCAGCTAAAATGAGGTCTTTTCTGTCCTCGGGTGATGCAGAGATCCTAATTCATGCTTTTGTTTCATCCAGACTTGATTATTGTAACTTCTTGTTGTCAAACTAGTCCTAAAAGTCCTCAAATGGTTCCGAATTCTGCAGCTAGAATCTTTACTAATAAAATGGGCCTGCCCCTTTATACCTGTCTGCTCTCCTTAAACCTCCTGTCTGTCCCCAGAGTTAAAAAGAAGTCTGCTGGCTGCAGGGCCTTTTCCTCTCATGCCCCCGTCCTCTGAAATACCCTCCCTGTTGACATCAGACAGTCTGACTCTGTTGAGGTCTTTAACTCCAAACTTAAAACAGCATTTGAGAATACTGTAAACGTTCTAAAAACCACTACCTCTTTGTAACCCTCTGTTTGTCTGTGTCCCACAAGCACAGCTGTGTGTATATTTTTTTCTGGTATATGGGGACATTAGGTGCAGTTTAAATAGTATAATATAAAGTTACACATAGTTGTTGTTTAAAGACCAATGTTTGTTTGCTAGGTAGCTGATTAGCACCCATGACTGCTCAACTGTCCCCCATGTCTAAAATCACATATGCACACTTACATATTAGTTACAGCTTTCACATGCAAAGCTACATGGCTGGACCTAGTTATCCTTGTTGCTTAGATAGAAATAAGTCGAGGATCTCCGTCTGCTGATCTGGACTCTTCATTTTTCGAGACTGTGGACCAATCAAGCCACCGTGGTCCTGTCATGAGGCCTGATCATCTGGACACTGCATGGATGCTCAGTCTGTTAGTCTGTTCTCATTATTTAATGAAAGTGTTTATCTGGCCTTGTTCGTCAGTCCCTCCTGTCCTTTGATTGGAGGACGAACGATGTGGGTGGCGGATGGCAGCGGTCTGGCCAGCGAGTCATACAGTATGGCCACTAACTAAATTACTGCAATTAAGGTCAGCCTCCGTCCTGCTTTAGGAGAGTCAGGAGAGATAACATCACCATCTACACACACGCGCACACACACACACTCACACACACAGAGGCAGCGATTAGCTGTCTGAGACATGACACCATTACTGTCCTGTCTGTAAACGAGCTGTCCTGATCGTTCAGACCTCATTGCTAATTAAACCACAGCATTTTCTTACCATATTTTGCAGATGTTCAATGGGTACACCGCTGTCCCTCTGTGTTGTCCGGCTCAATTAATCCCATTACAGCCAGCCCCGTCTGGAGTGTGTGTGTGTGTGTGTGTGTGTGGGGGGGTTGGGATGTCATGATGATCATCGTGTTGTGTCCAGCTGCCTGATTGTGACGACTGGACCCCCCCCCCCTCCGCCTGGCTGCTCTTCCTCACTAAGGACACTTCTTCTCAAATGACCACTGGCAGCCTGACACCTCCCACAGCCCTCTGGGGCTAAAGAGGCGGCCGAGGCACGGCCAGAGAGCCATGTGACATCCATCCAGCTGCTCTGTGGTCTGATCCCATTGCATCGGGGATGATCAGGCCAAGCAGATGCCTGATGCTGCACTTAGCCCCAAAGGGCAACTGTAAGGATGGCCAGCACCTTCGGACACTTGAAAAGTCGACTGTGCTCCCATCAGAGGAGGCAGAGCCAGCAAGATGGCTGCTGATGTCATACATCATAAATCACAAGCTTATGTTCCACGAGGATCTCCGCACATTTGATGATCAATGAAACACTTTATCTTCTCACGTGCTATCTTGAGTTTGAACAGTTTCAAAATGCATCAACTATAATTCTCAAATAAAACCAGTATTCAAATATTGTCTATTAAAGTTTCAAATTATGGCCATCCCCAGCTTACGTTCAGGACACCGTATGATTTCACACAAAAAAACTAATACAATATTATATAATCTAATACAATATTGCTTTATACACGCCTATAAGTCGGGAGACAAGGGGTAAAGGCCCGGTTCTCTCTGAAGCTGAGATCCCTGATCACTATTTGAGAACTTCTGCTATCTATTTATTTATGCATCTAATGTACGTGTTGATTTAGCCCTCAGTTACCACCATGCAAGCTACCATGTGTAATGTCTAACAGGTTGCTACCGATCAACCCGCTTCACTTACCTTCTTTTAGCTAAATGTTTTGGTTCCTCTTGTTGGTTTTCCAGGAGCTGAACCCAGGCCATGGCCCCTGGAGGAATCCATACAGACAATAAGCATCTCCTGAAAGAACTTAATTGCCTGGAGACCTACTATCTACCAGTAACCTCATGAAGTAAAGCATTCTTCTACGAACCTTTACAATGTTTACCTTGTAAAGGTGTCCTGATTATCTGGTTCTGGGAGCTTTTTTCCCCCTTTAATAGATTCCTGTGTCCCCAGCATGAAGTAGGGTATAGAGTATATGTTAAGATCCTACTGAGGACTGAGTGTCTCCATATTGGCAGATGGTACAGGAGAAACACAGGGGGAAACAGACTACAGAAAATAAAGAGGTCCACAAAGTTAAACTTTTTCCCTGCATCTCACCTGACCTAATTACAGCACCTCAGTGGCTGCTAGTGCAACACTTTGCCTTTGGAGTCCGACGTGCTTTCAAATTCCTGAGTTATTCTCAACACAGTGTTTTTTTGAAATATTCCTCTTTGTTTTGCTGCCTCGGTTGTAGCCCTCCGGGGACGCTGCTTGTTGTAGGAGTCGGGAGAGGGTTGTTCTTCCTTTGCTTTGGTTTGGTAAAGAGAATAAAAATAACTTCTGCCAGGCTTTCATTCACTACAGCTGTGAAGACAGGATTTAACTGAGCAGTACCAGACTCCGAGTCCTGGGAAAGTCTGCTGTGTTGCTGTGTGTGAGCTAACAAGATAAGCATTGACCCAAACAAAAGTGGAAGCGATGATGTAACAGTTTGACGGTGGGAATAACATATGCTCATATTCAGTTTGCTGAATATTCTGAATACTTTGATGAATATAAGAAAATGCAGGGATTTGCCCAGAACTTTAAGGATATTTATTATTATATAATATATAATTATTGAATAGACCAGGTGAGAATCCATAATTAGCTTTAACTCCTCATTAGAACAATGACATTGTAATGGTAGACTGTAAGGGTGCTGGTCGCTCTAGGAAGGGGTACAGCTCTGTCCCTCTAGAATTGCTTCCAGACCATCTGGAGGCAACTTGTGCTGTAGCCTTGGTATTACGTTCACGTTGAAGTTGAAGTTTTTTTGTTTGTTTTTTTTGATCAGGGATGGGTAGACACCCCCCCTCCATGATGTAACTACTCCTTCACTGTAGCTGTTTGTTCTACCAATTGCACCATTTGCTGCGGCTGTTAGAACTCATTGGGATATTTATAAAAAAAAAAAAGCTAATAATCATATTAGATATCCTAATAGCAATCAAGTTTTGGTTGACATAGTCTGCTAACCTATAGGCTGACAAATACAAAATAAATCTCATGAATCCATGGTGAAATGATCATTTTAGAGTCAAAAGCAGTGCAGGAATTAACAATGTCTCTTCCATTCTACTGAGACCACAAAGCTGTATGTTTAGAGACGCAACAGCTGTTCACAGCCACTGTTGCCCGAGAGCTGAGGGCCTCCAACATGGCCACCAGAGGGGGAGTTACGTCACGTGCAAGCTCCTTCTGCATAAATATCAGTGCACGGGCCGCGGCTCTGTGTCCCACCAGGCACCATTTTCCTCTCCAGGTGCAAAGGGGCTTTCATGTCCTTCTGCAGAAACATCATCCCTCACACATGCACAAATAATTGCACCTTTTGACACATGCACACACACTCGGAATAATCAGGAGTGATACCTAGAGGCCCGGAGGATGGTGGGGTTTGCCAGCAGAGGCCCCAAATCTGAGATAATCTGTGTCATTCATATTCTGTTGCCTGACACAAATGATCTGATAATGCACATGTGAAGTGAATTAACATCTGTTGTTTGAATGTGCCTAATGTCTAGCCATTCATCAATTTCACAGGATTATGTTGTTGACCAGGGTTGTGTGTATGTGTGTGTGTGTGTGTGTGTGTGTGTGAGGTCCTGGGTACCTTTTCCATCTTATTAGAGCACACACTTTTGTGGGGGATATAGAGGGCATAAACTCATACTCAGATCAGTGAAAACCTTCTCTCCACAAAGTTAACTTTTAATCAAGGACCGAATGTAAATTTCAGTCAGTAGGTGCAGCACCTCTCCTTAAGGGCCGAGCTCTGAAATCCATGTCATGTGTCCACCAGAGGACTCTCAGTGTCTGCACCACGTATTTTACTGCAGTGACCGTGGACTCTTAAGTGGGCAAACTCTGCTGCAGCATTCAGCATTTCTTTGCGAGAAGATTTTAAGGATGAAAAATGACTTCTGCAAACATAAAGGCTGCAATAAAATGCAGATGAGCTTTCCCATTCACTAGTAATTGTATATGAGCAATTTTCAGGGAGGTGAAAATGTACTTTTTTATCAGACAGGAAAGCGATCCAGGGAAATTTCCCGAATGAGAAATCTTTTTCTGTTTTTGTTTTTTGTAAATCATTGTAGGTCTGTCTTTAGCAGCACTTTCACGCAGCTGAGACGGGAGGATGGAAGCAAAAGAGGAGCGGAAAAGGGGGAGGAGGAAGCCAAAAACAAAAAAAAAAATCCCAAAGGTGGTGTGAGTATAGCTGCTCATTCACACAAAACACACACAGACAAAACGCTAAAAATATATATTCAGGAGAAAATCTGCTCGATTTAATCAAGCTTAATTCTATTTTGATAATTGTGGGTGCTGGGCGTCTGGGCCCGGCTCGGCGGGGAAGCTGTGACTTGTGTACGAGACTGACAATGAAGTCGGGTAACAACAGCTGCTGGATGGCGGGCGAGCTCATGTACCTCGACGCTCAAGTCTTGTCAGTCACATTTCCCCTAATTAACGAACATCTGCTTTCCATTTTCGGTTACACTGCATTGCCAGCTTGTCTCGTATGAATCGCTGACTTCTGACCTCCCCCGAGGTAGGCACTCGCTGTCAGAAGTACCCGGCCAACGCCATCGACGATTTATGTTTTTTTTCCCAATAGAGGCCTCCAACTCACCACAGGGAAGAAGAGGAGGAGGTGGAGGCGAGTGGGTGGGTTTTAAACCCTCTGAGACTTCTGCACCAATCATCCTCTGGGACGACGGACGCAGGAAGTGCGCTGTTTGTGTTATGCTGCTATTGGTTCAAGCGTCCTCCTGTGGCACTGGCCTGCCTCTATCCGTGAAGGACCCCGAGTCCTCCTGCCATCTCCAGAGCTCTAACCTATTCCCAAACTAACCTGCCGAACAGGTGTGTGTGTGTGTGTGTGTGTGTGTGCGCGCGCGTGTGTGTGCGCGCCTTTCTGGAAAACATGGCTGGGCTTGTAGAGGGTTTGTTTTGTCTTTTCTGCCTGAAAACACACCACATGAACATCACAAACAGCAGCAGCTGTTGACTTCATGCTATAAGTACAGTCTCCCGCTTAGTATAGCTCCAGAATGTTTGAGTCTTATATTGTTAATCTGAATCACCACCAACAGATTAACAATGGTGGAATGACACCACTCCAGAGAAAATAATGGATAGTGAGAAAGGTAAAATGCACACTTCCAAGACGTATTTTTAAAGATTTGCAGTGGGATCAACAGTGAACTTGTAGCTGAACAGTGTCAGGTTTAGACAGGTTGTATGCACGTCTCTGTATAATGTTTCCCTCTTAAATAGAGCAGAGTAGAAATGTAGCATAAAATTACAATACTCCAGTCCATTAGGGGTGGGAATCACCAGAGGCCCCATGATATGATATTATCACGATACTTATGTCATGATACAATATTATTGCTATTTTAAACATATTGCGATGTACTGGAATTTATTACCTTTTTTCCAACTTCAAATTTTGTCCCCAAAGGAAAACTCTTGTTCTAGTGGACTGAAAAAGCAGCTGATTTTATTATTACAGCACCAAAAAGTAAAATGTCTCATGTGCAATTAATGTATTAAGATCAATGCTTGGCGTCCGTGTCGCGGATACAGTATTGCCACGGAAAATATTTTTTCCCCCACCGCTACCGTCCACGCATCTCAAAAGTGTACCTACAAATACAAAACGTACAAACATACTACTGAAACTATTAAAATGTATCTTTTGTTAACATTTATTGATAATGTAATTAACTGGATCACTCATCTACAAATTGCTTATAAAGTGATCAGCTGAAATATGGATTCATTATGAGTCAGTAACAGATTAAGACCTGACAGCACCATAAACATGACCTGGGCCGAAGCCGCCACTGAAGACGCTGAGGTCCTCTTCACAGTTATTTGGCTCAGAGTGCCATGAAGTCCAGTTTACACTCACACAGTAACTAAAAGTTCTACATGAACGAAAGTCTCTAAATTAGACTCCAGGGGACAAAAACAGAGATGATGAAGGCTTCATGCCATGTCAGCAGATGTATCAGACTACTGATTGGAAATAAATGTACCCAAAAGATCAACAAATGCTTCTGTCGCTGTTTAGTCTGGTGTGATGCCTTTTTTTCCCTGACTGTTTGTTGTTTTCTGGGGAGCGTTTTAAGCAGAGCACCTGACTAAACTTCAGTGCAGAAGTACACCTTTTTTTTGCAATTAACTTCGGGTTACAAAGTATTATCATATTGTTATCAAACTTTTTCCAAAGTCCTGACTTTCCTGAAATATTTTCCAATATTTTCACTGCCTTCTTGCCATCTTTTCTAGCCAGTCTTGTATCATTGGGGGAAATAATATAAATAATCCTACATCGGGATTTCACCAGATCTGATATCCTTACAAGAGTTATTTAAATCCACAAAGGAAAAAAGAAGCTAATACTGTTTTCAGCCTGCGGTTTGCTGGTCTTCTTTTACGTTCTCCCAAATAGTCTGACATTTCTGCTGTAAATGGTTTGTCATTACAGTTGCTGATACCTTTCAGATAATGCTTAACAATTTAAGTTGTCCCTATCAGTATTTGTAGGTGACAGGAAACATGCAGACCCCGAAGTAAGATGGCTTGTACAGTCAGTACGCATTGCACACATTAGTGAGCAACAGACAGTCTACTGAAGTGTTGAGCGTTTCACGTCCCACATGACAACAAGCAAAAACACAATCTTTCATCTGCCTCGTAATCACACATTTCAGACTTTTACTCACTCTGCAATATTTAGCACCAGTCCCTTACCTCCCGATTCAGTTTGGAAGGGAGTGAAACAAAAGGGTAAATGATTACATTTAAAAATAATTAACAGATGGGCACGGGCTGGGGAGGGTAGAAAAAAAAATGATTTTCTACAAATGATTGCATTCTCTCTCCCCTTTGGTGTGAAAAGTAGATTCAAGAACACTTTTAAATAATTTGTTCAATTTGTTCCACAGCCAAAGAAATGCGGCTTGCTGGAAATTCAGATTCATTAAAACTTAATTAATATGCATCATTATGTAAATGAGGTTGCAGTTAATGAGTTCTTAAAAGAAGCCTTCCTTAATTAGTTCACTTTTAATGGCATCATCATTTATCTTTTTTCTTTGAAGCAGAATGACGGCACGGAAGTAGCCGCTCCCAAAAGTACAAAAAATTTTGCATTTTTTAATTATTCTTATTTTCTTAATTTTTATATGATTAAGAATACATTTAGGATACTAAGTAAACGAGTAAAGCCTTCAACTCCCATGCTATGTTTGAAGTGAGACTGTGTTCCTCTGTGTTCCACCCTGACGACCTGGCTGTAAGGTTGGAAATAACTGTAGAGTTCATCATAAACACACTTTTTATTGATTAGTTCACAATTTCTGGTTTGACATTATTCAACATCTGGGCTTGTGCAGCATTTCTGACACCAGCATATGGAAAGGCGCCATCTCTTCCCAGCGACATTGTGAGCGTAACATCTCCTTCCCAGCAGTGAAGGTGAGGGCCACGGCGGCGAGGCCTCCGCTCTGTTTCATGTTGTCAGGAGCTTACCTCCACTCCTAATTGATAACCACTGGCATTTGATCTGAAGGCGTTCAAACAAACAGTCTATCTTTGTGCCTCCAATAAGACGAACCATCTGTTGTTGCCCAGCTCGCCGTTCATTAAATCTAATTTCCTTCAGCAGAAATAAGGTTTTAATTGTACATCTCGCGCACAGGGTTAGTGTGAGCTGAGAGTAATGGGTTTCTTAGTGAGATGGGAGGGCTGCAGACTGTAAGCAGGATATAGGAGAGATGTATGGATGGATGATTGATTTAGATTGTGGAAATCTGTTTCACTCTCAGAGGTAGTTTTTCACCTGGGAATGTGGCAGAGGATTGCACCCTAACAATACACAGTAGGCATGATTGTTAGCAGCAGAGTGTCTTATTGGCAGGTGACAAAGAAAATGATCCATGAGGAGGAGATTTACATCGACATTTAAGTGACTCCTCATTCATCTGAAAGTCTCCTTTCTGCAGCACATTTGCAACATGACACATGAGTCTTGTAGCTACCTCTAAGGTTATGGGCTCCTGAAGTGCAGTTCACATTGTATAATTTAAAGTTACACAGTGCGTTTTGTAAAGGTGGATATAGTTTTTAGACTCAGTGTCCTTAAGATCTAGGCTATAAAAAATGTTAATTAGTTTGCAGGTTTTTTTTAGAATCTATTCCTGGCAGTAATGAAAGCATTTGCTCTTCATATAGAGAAACTCTGTGACATACAATAAGTGCTGAAGCATAAATGCCAAGCAAAATGTCCCTCTGGGCTCTGGGAAGTTGTGATGGGCACTTTCTTTACTTCCTGACATCTAATGGACTAAACAATTAAATGATTAATCACAGAGATTAGTGGCAGCCCTACATAATGAATAAAATATTTTACAAAAACAGTACATATAATAATGGTATAGTTGAAATAAAGGACAATTTAATATTGCATTTCCAGAGAACTCATGAAAAACTGATTAAAAAGAGAATGGTCAAAATCAAAGCAGCAGAGGTCGAGATATCCAGTACCCTGTATGGGTACATTTCCCATCATGCGAATAGATACATGACTTCAAACTCCAACCCTCCAGTTTTTGACAGAAGTCATTATACAACACAAGCCCTAGAATGACCATTAAATCAACCAAATAGAAACTCCTCAGTTATACTTCTCCTATGAAGCATCCATTACTGGATTAATAGTTAACGAATACTTGATAACATAGTTGTAGTCATATATCCTGACATGTCTCCATAAGATTTAAATATTCATTAATAAATCCACCTATGGGATGTGCGCTTTGGGCAGTGATTGTAATAAAATTGTTGCTTTTCTGGATTTTACACTTGCCCTCATTACAGTACAGTATTTGTAAACTCTTGTCTACGGCGCTGGATGCATGGTGTCAAAGCAAAGTATTCAAGGACAACAGGTCAAGCAGCTGACTGAGTCATCATGTGGTAAGACCACGACTGTTTTGAAGATATCATGAATGATGAATCCCAAGGAACTCACTTTCGTAATTTTCTTAAATTAATTAATTAAGCACCCTGATGAAGTTATTGTAATAGGTACATTTTATCTTCAATCTCTAAGGATTTTTAATTCTTCCATAGACCAAGACTACCTGTGACTACACCCCCTTCCCCCGTCATCATCTATATGGAGTATTTTAGAAACATAAGTAGAATGTAATGTTTGTATGGAGAGCCAGTGGGTATGTGCAGATGACACTGAGGCTATCCGCTATGTGATTCTGCCGCCCACCAGATTCTTCAATCTGCCAGCACCTTGAATGAGCTCCAACAAATGGATATAAATAATACTTACTCTTGGTACTCGTCTCGTTTCACTGGCCAACTTCAGCGCTCCACTCTTTTACAACACATGCTTTTTTTGTCCAATACCAGTCCATTGTGATAAAAGAGTTGTTTGCAAGACTTTCACCGATGGGTTTAGCAAACTATTTTAATTGCCATCTGTGCAAAAAATGTACCTGGCGTGTTAACCAATGAAACAACATTTCAGTCAGCCCACAGAAAAAGGGAAAAGCATTTGTCCTGCTGAAATGGTGAAGTCTTGAATATCAGAATTCTGAATTCTTTTCAGAAAAAATGGAAATGACCAAATCCTGTACAGCTTTAAAATGTACATGACATCAGTCCTACAGCACGTCTGGGACTACAAATAATCATTTGACATTAGGAAATGTCAGGTCTATCATTCAGATAGGCTAAATTAAGCAATAAGCTGGCAGATGATAGACTAGACAGGACAGACATAGAGATGAAGTTATGCTTACCATATAATCCAACTGAGATATTAACACAACATATCACATTCTTGTTCATGGTTCAAATCTACCAAATGCATGAGCTGTCACACTACACCCAACAGTATTCTCTTATTATGGAACAAGAAACTGATAGCAGGGGCATTGTAATGGCATGCACACCATTTGAGATCTGTATAAACACAGTATATTTACTGTATGTCCTATGGAAATGGTCTTAAAGTGAAACGGCGTGGGATACGCGGGGGGCTGCCGGGCGGTGGACTGTGTGCGGGTTGCGCGCTGATGTTGATGATTGCGTGGCATTTTGGCGGTTTGGTTGCCCGTTGGGGGCGGCGGTGGGGTGCCGGTCGCGGGGGTGGCACTGGCCTCTGTTGTGTGGGTTTCGGTGGCGCGGTTGTGGCATCCCACTCTCACTATGAACTACATTCTGTAACAGGCTCGTGTACACAAACATATACGTACACATACAGACACACTCACCCACACGCGCTCAGACACATATAGACACACACACACAAACAAAGGTTCTCCCTGGTAAAATTATTGTTGATGTTTTTCATTCAGTTACTTATTTAAATTAATTGTTATTTCAGCTTTCACGGCGGTGCTGAGTTGTTCATTTATGTTGCCTGATTTGCTCTCGTTTTCATTTCTCTCTCAATTGTCTTCCTATGTCAGCTGTTTATTGCTGCTGTTCGGATTGTTGTCTCTTTGTTTTTGTTTGTATGTCTGTTTGTTGTTTTTTGTTTGTTTGTTGTTTGTTTTTCTCCGCCCCAATTCCCCCTCCCCGTTCTCTTGCAGGTTTTGTTGCTTTCTGCAATTGGTGTTTCCTTCTATTTCCTGTTGCCCCCCCCCCAATCCTCGTTCTCTTACAGGTGTTGCCCTCTCTCTGTGCGGTGTGTTGATGTGGTCTTTCTATTCCCCATCCCCATCTCTGTCCCTTGTCTGGCCCGGTGACAAATAAATTTGAATAAATAACAATACAGACAAAGGAGTATATTAATACTCATGTTAAAGTAAAATCTGTCTGGCACAATTTGGTATCCAGCTCCTCATACTCATACCAGGCTGCCAGGCAGGTCAGGTTAAAAAAAAAAAAGATTAATATGTGCTGTGTTCCCTTTAGCTTTGCTAATCTCAGGGCCCTGCCAGTGTGTTTGCTGTCACACAGTCTCACTGGGACATTTGAATAGAACAGAGCCGTTAATGTTATTAGAAATACCTGTGCTTTTCTAGCATTCTATCACAAGGCAAAATGTCTGCTTTGAAAACGGTCCATAAAGGCAAGAGTTGTAATGTCAGCTAACCAACTAGAAATATATAAATACAAATTAACATCTACCTAAAGTTAGCTAACATTAGCCAACAAAAGCTTCTGGTCATACCAGACTAAGTAGCAGCAAAATCTCAAAATCAATAAAAATGAATGTGAATGCCAAAGAAGGAAAATACGAAATGATTTCCACACCCATGTTAAGTGTTTGTGGCAATGGGTGATGGGATTTGTTTCTTTTTTTATGGATGTAATGTAATTATGCTCTCAAACCTTGTCGACCTGGACTTACAGCAGGAAACGGAAAAGTGGCATCATGAAGTGACCTGCTCAAGTGTGTTTCATGTAAACTAATGTGATGTAGACAGAAACATGCCCTGCAGCGTGCAGGCCATAATGGAGATGATCAACGCAGCCAATGTGACATGTGTGCGGTACCCGATGCCTCGGCTCTGCTCAGACTTACATTTGTATCCAAATTAGCATAGATGTCCGTGTAGCGTGCGACACTTGATCTCTCTTTCCTCTAGTGCTAGTCGGACCGACATAAACTGAGGTGGCATGCTGCCCTGGAGATAAACGCACAGAGATATACAGAGAGATTGAGAGGAGGAAGAGGTGAAGTGGCTTCACCCCCCCCACCACCCACCCCAAAGCAGACAGGCCTGGAAAAAGAAGAGGCAGCAATTAGGTTGCTGGAGGGGAGAGGGAGGTGTGTGTGTGTGTGTGTCCGTGTCTGTGTGTCTGTGTGTCTGTGTGTGTAGTAAATGTTTTTTGACAGTTTAACAGATGTGATGTCCAAAGTTGGGCTGGGCCGTTTAGCAACGCCCTTCCGCATTAGCAGCAGGACAGACAGGATGAGATGATGGACTTTAACATGTTGTTGTTGCTTTTCTCTTTTGTCGCCTCTCAGATGATGAGGTGGGGGTGAAAGCAGAAGGTTTGAAATGTTGGCTTGATATGTTTTGTTTTGTATGGAGAAGTTTGTTTGTTGTGGAAGGGCAAAACAAGGCTCATACTTAATCATTTCCCTTTTTTAGCCATTATTCAACACCATAACTAAAGTTGGTCAGACACTGAATAGGTGACAGGTTTGACTCAAATGTTATTGTGACCTCTAAATAGATTCCACTAACATGTTGACTGGGACGACACCATGAGTAAACAATGGCTAGCACAGCACGGACTTCCCTCCCTCTTGTTCATTTTGCCTTTTACTTCCTGCCCCATTCTGAATGTCAAGTGTCATTGGAATCATGTGACTGCAAACAGCGTATCGGAGCGTGCCTTGCTAATCGTGACCCTGTGAGTGGGTTTCACCTGCAGCTCATAGAGAGGCTACACATCGAATAATTGCCAGGAGAAAGCAAAAAGAAATCTTTACATAGCAATCAAGTATTTGTGTACCTGTTTAGCCAATACATCTATGATACTCATTAATCAGTTCAACAAAAGTTTATTCACTGGAATCATACATCATCAATATAGGTATAATATTTAGCCAAACTGTATACCTTTTAATCACTTCCTTCCAGCTATTCACTACATGTCTGTCTGGACAGACATGAATGTAACTTTACTGGTTTTACTGTTTACTGGTTGGTGGAAGCATATAATCGCAGTGCGGGAATTCTGGTTGTCCATGGAACAAAAAGATTGGGTTAGGTAGTGAATTGGTTACCAGCTTGTTACCCCTCCCTATGTAGGATTCTTTTATAGTTTTTTTTTTAGTTTCATGCTGTTTTGCTCCTAAACACTGCACATATTGTGAATTTAAGGTATTTTTGTTGCCCGTTTTATGAGTTCAAAACTCTATAGCACAATCTAACAGCATACCTCATGTATCTATATCAATATACTTAGTATGCAGTTAGTACACAAGAAATTAATGTACTACTTTAAAAAGCTTCTGCTCGATACTTAAAATCAAAGCTTAAATTACACTTTCCACATCCGCCTAGTTACGAGGGGCCACATGAGATGAAAATGTTGTCATCTACTCATGTCTGAGAGGTGGACACCCATATGCAGCCTAAAATGTAATTGTGGCGCAGACCAAGTACACAGACACCTACACACACTGTAGTACAAACAGAACTACATGAGTGTCCATGTCAGTTTTGGATTTTATCACGGCCTTTAGTCGAGGCAGGTTTTGAATATGCAGTAATGTGACAATTGGAATTATACTCAAAAAGCCAGCATGTAGATAAAAATGCTTGAACTCCACAGTGCAATGCACAGAGGAAATGAAGGAGCTTCTCACTGCTTGAAAATATTAAAGGACAGGTATTTTCAGGTCTTTGCACAAAACTTACACGCCCTTATGGACATTGATTATTGGCGGCTGTAATCATTCTTTCTTGTGATATTGGCCATGAAGTGATCCTACACTATAAAAGATGTGGGTCAAAATTCTCAGTCATGGTTCTGGGTAAAAATCCATTGCAAATTACAGCTGCTGCTAGAACGCCACAGCCAAATTAAATGGGTTAAAATATTTTGTGTACACAACTTGCTTTGTTCTAAAAATGCTGTAAATGTATCAAAACAAATTGCAACTTGTGGTCTCACAGATGGAGAAAGATGGTGGATAACAACTCATACTTTTATTTTGGGTTTCTACTGAGAAATGTTTACATGTTATAATGTAAAAAAAAACATGGTATTTATCCTATGTTGACCCCCTTAGTTGGTGGGCCAACAGAGATTTTGCATATTTGGATGACCCCCCATTGAAAGAGGAAACAAAAATTGTTGCCACGCATATTTCTTGTACATTCGTTGTGCTATGTTTGGGGCCCAACATGCATGACGTATTTGTAGTTATCATCAAATAGCGTGTTTGTAAAAGTGCTGGAAAGAACGAAATAACGCGCCGGAGTGAGTTGAATGCCTCAAAGATGGTGTCATTTGTGTTATTGAACCTTTCCAAATGTGCAACCACATATTACTGTCAAAATTAAAATACATTTGCATTGTAACCGCAGACCATAAAATGCAACATTTCCTTTTCATCATTTGTTGTTTTGTTGATTCGCTTCATTGTACTTGCTTGTTGTGACTTCTTAGATCTGGGGATTTTAAAATCCCATATTCCCTGAAATTTCTAAAACAGATTGAGGGTACTTTTACCACAAGTTAACAGTTTCCCTGCTTCGTTATTCAGCATTAAACTGTAAATGTTTGCAGGTAAAAATCTGATGGCCTTGTAAATAACTGCCATATTAAAAATAGTCTTTATTGTTCTTGTCATTATATAGGTCTATGTTTGTTTCTTATGATTAGCTCCATGAGTCTATCTTATCAATTACACATTTGTATTTCACTGTGTGAGAAACTTAATGTGTGGCTTGACAGCGTGTGAAAAATCTCAGTCTCAGGAGACGGCTTTTTACCTGAGGAGAATTCTCGTCACAATTTAATCTCACGACATCTAAAAACCATTACTACCCCAGCCTTAGAAGTTGGAGCCTAAATCTGTCGATGTCTTCTGCTCCTTTTTTTAGTGCTAGAGGTAGAACACACAGAAGATGATGAGGAAACTCCGGCAAAGACACAGGCTGTACGGTCACACGCTACTGACTTCTACACATCAAAATGAGCACCACACCTGCTTCAATACAATGCATTATGTGCAAACATGAAAAATACAAATATGAGGCCTACGAGGCCAATTGTAGGTCGCTTTGGATAAAATTGTCCACTAAAGGAGTAAATGGTTCCATGGTTAATATTTTTCAATAACCGAAATACTTCGAGTGGTGCTGCCACCATGTCAACGTTTTTCATTGTATAAACAAATGTGCTCAATGTAGCTAAATCTGACCGGTTGACATCCCTCTGTCAGTATCTTAGCATGCTATTGGTTCGACTGATATCGTAGGCTGCAGCGTTTGCTGGCAAATTTAACTAACTTTAGACTATAATTTTGGAAAAATGTCCAAGAATTTGTCTACTTTCTAGACCAACTTCTGATTTGACACACAGTTTCTTGGGGGAGGGTCTTATTGACTTGGCTTTTCATCTATGCCTGATTTAAAATTGTGAAGATGGCTGCTGAACTTTTTAAACAAAATTCCTAAGGGTTAAAGAGTGGTGACACCGACCTCTGCAATGGGTAATGTCAAATAAGACTTCATACCTCAAGACATGTAATTCAGGATAAGTTCATTAATTTCCTCACTCAGTAAGAAACGTATTTCTTTAAGGTTAGAAACCATCCCCTGTACTGGAATGCTTGTCAAACCACTCCATCCAACACTGAAACACGACAGAACTGCTTCCTGTGACTGCTGAGCATCCTGCCTTTACCCAACTGATCTACCAATTCCAGCATCCCCACTTCTATTTTCACGTCTGCATATAAAAGCAGAGTGTGTTAAGCATTTGGCTGGGGCATGTTGCAGGCTGTATTTAGAGCAGCCGAGCGGACCGGGCCCCCCTTTGTTCTGAGCTTGATGAGGAGGAAACCCTGCTAGGCTGCGACGAGTTCTCATCATCACCCTGCATCTCCGCCAAGCTGCTCAGCCCAGCGCAGAGCCGGGGTGGAGGCGGGCTGCTGATTGACAGGATAAGAAGATGCCTCAGCGGAGAGGGAAAGATCTCTAAAATGTGCCACTGTCGCTGCTCGGCTTGGAAGGGAAAGGGCTTTTGGCAGGAGTGGAAGCGGCTCGGCTCCCTGTATCGGACATCATAGATTTATTAACTTTTGCACCAATCCCATGTGTACCCAGCAGACATTTTATACCCAGTTTTAATGTTTGTATTTGCATAGATAGAGTCAGAGTGATATTTAAGTTTGGCTTTTAAGGAAGGATGGAGGTGGCAGCCATGGAAATGGTCTCACTTATTGGAAACAGGCCACTGAAGAACATTGGTGGAAGAAGTATTCTGATGTTTTAACTTTAGTAAAAGTAGCAATACCTGCATTGAAAATGTTATTTAAGAAAATGTATATTTTATTGACAAAATGTAGTTAAAGTAAAATAGTCAATGCTGGGCAGTGATAACTACTGATGTGTTAATATGCAATTTATATTATATCCTGGTAATTGGGCGAGGTGGACCTTATTTTAACTACTTTATCTCCTGTTGTATAATCTCATCATACATGTTTCACTTAAGCAGTAATTATAGCTGTCAGAAGAAATAATAAAATATTTACACATACCTCACATTTGTACTGTGCAGTGATTGTCTAAATGCATTTCCATGATTCCATCATCATGATGAGGGCACTGAAGCCATCTCTAAATGTGCCTATGACCCTTTTCAGAAACTTTCTGTATACCATCTCTTTCAACTCTTTTTTTTCCAGTTCAGTTCAATTCAATTGAACAGGGCTTTTTTGGCATGGGAAACCTTTACATTGCCAAAGCAAATATGAAAATCGCATCTCTCTTAACATGTTTAAATTGCTGTATGGCCAAATTTGGTGAATATCTGAGATAAATGAGATAAAATAATTAATCCCAATGCACCTTTTTTAAAATTGTTTGTCTTATGAAAAGCTGGTATTTTGGAGATACCTGGATTTCAAAGGACATTATGCTGTATGTACACAAAGTGTTCACTAGAGGAGATACAACTCACAGACCTGTTTCTCAAGTCAACGATCCACCCTCCTACTCCGTCCGACAGTTGATTTACTAAATACTTTTACATTATTTATTTCTAGTAAAACAAATAATACTGTAGGATGAATCTAATTGTTCTACAGAGCAGTTTAACACAAGAATGACATTGATTCAGGGGTCAGAAGCCGGCCAGAAGGGCTTTAGTTGAAAAGGGATAATTATAATCACCACTATAATTCTTTTCTCTAGATGTCTCCAAACTTATACTTGTAGAACAAAGAGAAAACAGCAGTCTGTTGGTCAGCATCAAAATGTCACATAAGACATCAAGTTATGTATGTTATTTCAATTCAACTACAAAGTTACCAAAAATCAAATATGCATACAAGTGCATCCACAGCCAATGTCAAATGATGTTGTTTTTTTCCCCTCTGTATAACGTTCTGCATCAACAAAGCAATTTGTTTCCCCGGAGTGTGCTAATTTCTAGATTTCACAGTGCCAGGTGTTACGGCTGCCAGTCATTACATGAAAATCAGCAAAACCTTAACCACGGTGCTTATCCTCACCGCAAAACGCGCCCGGCTGAATTCGCTCTGATTTTTGGGCCAGGATAGGGGGTGCCAGGAAGGAGGTTAAGTTCCTAAGTGCATGTTCTCTTATTTGTGTTTTACTTTGAAAAAAAAAATAGAAACAGACAGTGTTTTGATTCCACACTCTGTGCGGAATTAGATTGCCTCAGACAAAGATCAGTGGTTTTTTTGCCTTAACAATTAACTATGCATGCCTATAGCACCCTGGTGATTTGGGTGA